>NW_006921803.1:1857391-1866378 GCF_000298275.1 Orycteropus afer afer
GTCTGTGTTAATTGGTTTCCCTTTTCTTTGTTGAAGAGGGTCTGTGCAATCCTTCTGCCTAGTCCGCCATCTTGCCCCGCCCCCTTGAACTCACTTTTGCTAGTTGTAAATAATACTCTGGGAAACCTGAGTCGACTTCGCAGATTATACAAACAGGACTGTTGGTAACTGGTGTATTGCTAGACTGAACGTGGAATTTATCTTCAGGTTCAGGAGCCCACTGCACTTGAGATGAATGCTCTATCAAATAATAATGCCAGTGCTGTGCATTGTTAACATCTTTCTCTTGCTGCCTTTTCCTTCTTACCATCTTAAGTTTCACTGATGGGATTAATAAAGCATATAAGTATCTTCTGCTTTTTATGACTTCTTAAAATAGTTTCCTTGAATAATGTCAAAAACTGCATCCCATACACTTCCTACAGAGCTGGGAGGTAAAGAAGCACCACACTATTTCCGCTGATGTGATTATTATTGATGCCAGTCAATGTATACATATATAAAATTGTGCCAAGTGCGTATCTTACACAATTTCCTAATGTTGTCATCACAAGAATCTTAATAGGTTGTCACTAAACACTTGAAATAACTACTACTCAGGAAAGCTGTGTGTGTTTCTCAGATGACACAATTGTAACTGGAAGAGAGGGGATGGAGACCTAGATCTGCCTGATTTCAAAGAGAATGTGTGCTTTTCCCATTCACAGCCCTGTCTAAGTTCCTCCAAACTACAATTGGGTGAGCATCAATAATATTGTTCTCATTAGAATAAACTTGTGGTTGTTGAGTCAATTCTAACTCATGATGACCCCATATGTCAGAGTAGAATTGTGTTCGATAGGGTTGACAATGGCTGACCTTTTGAAAGTCTGTTGTTGTTATGTGCTGTGGAGTCAGACCCGACTCATAGCGACCACTCCTTGGGTTTCTGAGGCAGTATCACTATGGAAGTAGATTTCCCCATCTTCCTTCTGAAGAGTGGCTGGTGCGTTTAAACCTCCAGCCTTCTGGTTAACAATCAAGTGCCTTTAGGCACTACGCTACCAGAGCTACATTTCAGTCAGCAGCTGAGTGTGTTAACTAGTTAACTAGTCCACCAAAGGGCTGCTTCATTAGAATAACAAGTAGTTCTAGACCATTGAGTAGAAAGGTCTGGTGATTTGCTTTAGAAATATCAGCTATTGAAAACCATATATAGAACAGTTCCACTCTGACACACATGGGGTCACCATGAAGAAATGACTCTGTGGCAACTAGTTTAATTTTGACAAATCATCAAAACTACTTAGTGGTAAGAAACAGGTTTCTGTTTTTCCTCTCCAAAGCCATTTGTCCTTGTCCTTTTGTCTAGGTGTCACTACTGCAATTCATGTTATCATTACTTTTGGAACTTTGGAGAGGGTTACCAGTCCTTGGGATGCTAGAGCAGTAGTGTCCATACACCATGAAGGGGGAATCCCCTTCCTCCACCTGTGTCCAATTTCATTATCATTTTTTTTTTTTTTTTTTAGTAAAAGCTGTAGTCTATCCTGATCTCATACTATAGAGCTCTTCATGAAAACTCATCCTCTAGCTTATACTTCTAACCATTCTTTCCATGTGGGTTCAAAAATGACCAAATGTCTCATGAATGAAGCAGTTGACTAGAAGTCATCTTGTTCTGTCATTACCTTTATGCCCTCACCCTATTTAGGTGCTTTCCCTTAGCCTCCTGTAACAAATCCACCATATAAATCAGTTGACACAGTTAGTTCCTTGTGGTCCAACCAGTCAAACAAGCCATACTGTGCTTTAGACTATGCATGAACCACCTTCTTTCCATTTGTGCTACCAAAACTTAGCATCTACAGTCATGGGAGAATTGAAAGGTTGTGTATGCACAGGGAGACAGCTCACGGGGCAGGAGTGCATGGGAGGGAAAGACACAGGGATGAGGTGGCTATGGAGAGGAAGTGGGAGGAGAGTTGTTGCATTGTGGGAGATTGCAGTCAATATCATGAGACAAAGTGTATGTGAACCGCTGTATGGAAGATGAATTTGCTCTGTAAACTTTCACTCAGATCACAATAAAATTAAAATAAAACAAAACAAAATGCTGCAGCATCTGCCTGTTGGACTGTGTATGCTTAAAAAAAAAAAAAAAAAAAAAAAAGTCTATTGAACTAGGCTTATCTAAAAACAGTGGCTATGAAAAGAAAGAGAAGCCAGAAGTGAGAATTATCCCCTAGGTAGAAAAATATGTGAACATATAAGACAAGGTAAAAATACAGAAAGGATAACTGCATTTTTGGGTTGTATAAGTTTATGGTGGTTCTAAACAAGATATGGAATTCAGAAAAATGATCAAGTATGTGGAGTGGTAAATGATAGGATAGATAGTGAGTTCATATTTGGATATGCTGAGTTTGAAATATCAGTGGGACATTCATGGGAGAAATGTCTAAAATACTTTGACTCATAGGAGATAAATCAGGTCTGGAGAAGTGAATTGGGAGTCATTATCCCTTAGATGCTATGGAAGCCAGAAAAATAAATAACATGGTCCAGTAAGAGGGAAAAGCAAAAACATGAAAAGTGACAAAAGTAAAACTAACATCTAAAGTTTTCATCTCCACTTACAGTGTATTTTCTACCATGCCCTTCACAGGGAACCTGTATTTCAATACTGAGTAAAGAATAAGCACAAAATTACTAATGGTAGAATCATGGACATCAGTGTGTAGGCAGCCAATCTTCAAAACAGACTTGCCCTTCCTTCCATGTAATCCATTGAATTACAAACCATCTAATTATCTTTCCTGCTTTATTTTCCACCATAATAATTATTACTGTCTAGCATACTTATTGATTTCAAATAGCTTATATATCCCCATTAGAATAAGGTCATAAGAAAAGGATTTTTTTTTTTTTAGTTCTTTTTCACTACTTAAAGCAGTACATGGAACATTGTAGGTGCTCATCATCTATTTGTTGTAAGAAAAATGAATGAATGAAAGGAAAACAGAATAAAAATTGCTCTCTACCCTTGGATGGCAGATAATATTGAAATGTTATATAAGGTTCAGCAAAACTGGTTTGTCCTTTCTCATTTCCCTAGGGTATTAGGAGGGAGATAAACGTGTAGAAGCAGTTAAACCACATCTTATTAACACTGAAACATACAGTCAAAAGTCATTCTATTACACAGTTTCTTTATTCTAATAGAGAAGCTATCAGAATATAGATAAAGAGAATTAGCTGGCTTGTAATTAGACTTCTGGGACACTAAAGGATAACTGTTTCAGTTTCAACAGCCTACATTGAATGCATTTAATATACTGTATTACATTGACAAAATTAAAAAAAAAAAAAGTGGCATTAGCATGCATTTAAGCAGTACAAGTTTCTTAAGAATTTCCCTGTTCAATGGTGGTACAAGCTGTTTACACTGCATTTCTACAAAGTATCTTTACCAGGGCTTGGGACCAGTTCTTTCTTGTTCAACTCTCTGAAGAGAGTTTGCATTTCCACCCCAGATATACTGAATCAGAATCTACATTTTAACAAAATACTCAGGTGTTTCTTATGTGTACTTTATGCATCTATTTTTCACCAAACTTTCCTAGAAAAAAAGAGGTTACTTAGAGTCTCCCTGGCCTGGCTGTTTCTCAAATTTGGATAAACTCATTCTTGCTTCAGAGCTGTTTGCTATTTCTCCTTCCTGAATAAACAAGGTCTTCAGTAACTATGGACCAATAGAATAAATTCCATAAATTACCTTTTATCCATATGAATCCTTTGCCTTTTATATTACCCTACCTTGGAATTCTCTAATCTCTGGGGTTGAGGTCTTTCATCTGTTGCTTCCTATGAAGGAAGGAATGAAGTAAGGGAATGAGGGAAGGAGGGAGAGAAGAAGGGAGGGGAAGAGAAGGGAAGGGAAGGGAAGAACACACAGGCAGGACGACAGACAGAAGTGCAGAAATACATCCCCTCTTGCATTTTAATTATCTCATTAGGCTTATTTCCTCCTTCATTTAATCCCAGTTCTTCTCATTCTCTAGTATTTTATTCTCAATAACCCTTTAAGTTATTTCAAAACACTAACCTCCTCATGCAGACAATATCCTTACATCGTTTTCAGTGGCCGTTATTTAACTCGTATCTTGACCACTTGACATCTGACTTCTTTCCTTGTATTTTCTGAAAATGAAAATTATTCTGTCTACTGATACCTAGGGAACTATCAGGCTGTCCTTATCTTTTAGGTTTTTTATGGAATTTTTTATTTGTTTTACAATGTCACATTTTAAAATTACCAGAAATATATATTTGTGTATGTGAACAAATTATAGTGGCTTAAAACACCCATTTATTAGCTCAAAGTTCTGTAGGTCAGATCTCCAGGACAGATACTTTGTTCAAGATTTCACCAAGTTGAACTCAAGGTGTCAAATGGGGCTGTGGTTCTCAGCTAGGTTTTGGGCCCTCATCCAAGCTCATTAATTATCAACAAATTCATTTGCTTTTGGTTGTACAACTGAGGTTCCCATTGTTTCGTAGCTTTCACCTGGGAGCTTACACATGACACCCTACATTTCAGTAATGGATTCCCTCACATAGAATCCCTCTCAAACTTCAAATCTCTTGGACATCAGTTCTGCAACCAGCCTGAGAAAATTCTCTACTTTTACAGAGTGCATATGATTAGGTCAGGTCCACCAGGGTAATCTCCTATTTTAACATTAATTAATTGTATTATATAACAAAATTTGAGAAGCTCTGGTGGCACAGGGGTTAAAGCACTCAACTGTCAACAAAAAGGTCAACAGATGGAACATACCAGCTGCCCAGTGGGAGAAAGATGTGACAGTCTACTTCCATAAAGTTTGCAGCCTTGGAAAAGTTATTCCTGTACTACTCTGTCCTATAGAGTCCCTATGAGTCAGAATTAACTCAACAGCAGTGGGTATAACAAAATTTAAAACCATTGGATGTACAGTTCCAAAGATTATGCAGGGAAATCTTGGGCACATCTTAGAAACTTGCATAGCACAATTATGACAAGAAGTCCAATAAGATTTTTATTTCTCATGAAATTTTATAAGTCCAGATAGTTTCAAACTTAGATGCACATCCTTCCAGAGTTCCTTCCCTAATAGTTTACCTCTTGTTTCCATATGAACTGCTAGAATTTCCAGAGTAACATTTAATAAAAGGAATAAGGATGGGAATCTTTAACACGTTCCTGATTTTACTCATAAATACTCTTAGGAAAAAAAAAAAAAAAAAAAAACACCTCACTGCCATCAAGTTGGGTTCAATTCACAGCAATCCCTCCTTGGGTTTCCGAGGCAGGGTCGCTATGAGTTGGGTCAACTCCATGGCACATAACAACAACAACATGTCTACGGATTGCCTGTTCTTCCTTCTGAGGAGTGGCTGGTGAGTTTTAACTGCCAGCCTTCTGTTAGCAGTAAAATGCCTTAGACATTATGCCACCAGAGCTCCTAGTGTTTCACATTACTAGTAATAGCTATTTTTTGAAGACACACTAGATGGCAAGTGCCATGGAAGTAAAAACTTCATCTTACCACATTTGCACAAATTATTGTCAACATATTATCTTGGTCTCATTTCTATTGTTGACTTTCATTCTATCTGTCTTTTCTGCTTTATTTTCTTTGCTTTCTGGTTTTAATGACATACAATTACTTGAATATGATAAATCATGTTTTGATTGTACTATTTAATATCCTTAAATGTATTAAATACACACTAAAAATTCTATAACTCAATATAAAATTTTATATTCCAAAATAATATAGCTACTTTTGAGTACTTATTCTTTGTTACTCAGCTAATAGACACAGATTTTAATTCATTTTTTCATCACATAATAGTTATAGTTTTATACAGAGGAAACAGAGGTTTAGAGAGTGAAGAAATTGCTCTAAATTCATTCAAAACAAAAATTCAATTTTTTTTCTAGTTTGATTCCAAATGTTTGCTCTTAAACAGTAGGCTAAGCAGAAAAATATTATTATTTCATATATTCTTTTTATATAAATGAAAATTCACTAAATTTACTTTTTTTGTGATAACTTTTCAATTTCCTTAGTTTACCAGGTAATAATAAAGTGATCTCCTAATAATGATAATTTTAAATTTCTTAATCTTAATTCATACTTTTCCTATTCTATTGATTTATGTGTTGTTGTTGTGTGCCGTCGAGTTGGCCCTGACTCATAGCGACCCCTCTTGGGTTGCCAAGGCAGTATCACTATGGAAGTAGATTGCCCAGCCTTCCTTCTGAGGAGTGGCTGGTGGGTTTGAACCGCCAGTCTTCTGGTTATCAGTCAGTACTAAATAATAATTTGTAACAGTAAACATCATTTCATAAACTTGATTTAATGCAGGCTTGCTTCAGTGTTTCTGTATTGTCTCTTGGCTGATGGTGTGACATAGAGATGACACATCATATAGAAGAAATGTCCTTCTATTCCTGGTTTCCTAATGTGTCTTATTTTTAACAAGCATGAATATTGAATTTTACTAAAGGTTCTTTTGGTATCTTTCAAGAAAATGACAAATTTTTCTCCTTCTACTTTTACTCATTTATATTATTGAATCTTTATAAATTGATGACTATAGATTAGTTTATTATTGTATTCCTAAAGCATTCAAATCTCCATATATTGTTAATGGCATTTGCAAGTGTATTAGCTGGTATTTTACTTCTTTATCAATGTGTAAGATTAGTCTATATTTTTTACTATTCATTTATCTTGTTAGATTTGGGGATTATGATAACAGTAATTTTAAAAAATTAATTGAAAAGCATTACATATATATTTTTTCATTTTTAAATGCATTTTATTAAAATATAATTTATGTACAGTGAAACACACAAAACTAAAGTAATAGGTGTCAATGCTTTTTTTTTTTTTTTTTTTGCAGTGTTCCCTCCCTTCCCCTCCCAACCTGGCAACCAACAAAGAAAGTTTCCACTGTATGTAAATTTTTCCTTGACCCTCCACAATGAATTAATACTATATTTGTCCTTCTGTGATTGACGTATTTCACCCAGCATAATGTCCTCCAAGTTCATCCATGTTGTGCAGTGGTTTGCAGACCTTACATTATTCTTTAGTGCTACATAGCATTCCATTGCGTCTATGTACCATAGTTTGGTCATCTACTCTTCCATTGTCAGGTATATAGGTTGTTTCCATCTTTTTGCTTTTGTAAATAGTGCTGCAATGAACATGGGTGTGCATATATCTGTTCCTATTCTGTTTCTCACCTCTTTAGGACATATACCTAGTAATGGGATTGCTGGGTCAAATGGTATCTCTAATTCCAGCTTTCTAAGGAATTGCCATACTGCTTTCCACAAAGGTTATATTACTTCACAGTCTCACAAACAGTGTATGAGTGTCCCAATCTCTCCACATCCCCATCAGCATTTGTTATTTTCTGTCTCATTGAACTTTGCCATAAGTGCTGGGGTGAGATGGTATCTCACTATTTTGTTTTGCATTTCTCTGATGGCCAGTGATCGTGAGCATCTCTTCATGTAATTGCTACCCACTTGAATATCCTCCTTGGTGAAGTGTCTATTCATGTCTTCTGCCCAGTTTTCAATTGGATTTTTAATTCCTTTGCTGTTAAGGCATTGGAGTTTTCTATAAATCTTAGCGATAAGTCCCTTGCCAGATATGTAACTATCAACAAGTATGAATTTGTTGCTGTCAGTTTTGTTATGTGCTTTATTGTGGTGTTGATTTCTTTGTTCCATATAATTTTCTGTGCTGAGCTAATTTGGTTACTAATCGTGTTATCATTTCCTTTTTGCTATTGTTTTAGTATTTGCAAAATATTTGTGCTGGTTCTCTTTTTTATTTTGATGTGAAGGTTTATCATTTTTCTTTAAGGTTACCCTGTGATTTGTAGCTTTCTTCCGAAGCTTAGAATAGTCCGTTCTATCTTGTAGTTGTCTTGACTTCCCTACCATTTAGAAATTCTATAACTACACAATTTTTCCCTCATTTTGCTTTGTAATTATTTGTCAATTTTTCATTTGATATCTCTGGTTCCCTGTTTACAATCTTCTTGTTGTTGTTGTTGTTATTTGCCGTCAATCTTGTTGTTGTTGTTGTTGTTGTTGTTTGCCGTCGAGTCGGCCCCGACTCATAGTGACCCCTCCTTGGGTTTCCGAGGCAGTATCACTACGGAAGTAGGATTGCCCAACCTTCCTTCCGAGGAGTGGCTGGTGGGTTTGAACCGCCAGCCGTCTGGTTAGCAGGCAAGTGTCTTAGCCACTATGCTACCAGAGCTCCCCGTCAATCTTGTAGGCTTATTTATTTTGGATATTCCATAGTTGGATTGGTTTCTTGGTTACGTCATCTTGTGTATTAATGGTCACTTGTTGTTTGCTGCTGTTGCTTCTCTGTCCAAAGGACTTCCTTTAGCATCTCTTGTAAGTTTGGTCCAGTTTTAACAAATTCTGTTAATTTCTGCTTATCTGGAAATGTCCTAATTTCACCATCATATTTGAGGGACAATTTTGCTGGGTATATAATTCTTGGTGGGCAATTTTCTCTTTCAGAATTTTATATATACTATCCCTTTGTCTTCTTGCCTGCATCGTTTCTGCTGAGAAATCCAAGCTTAGTCCTATTGGTTGCCCCTTCTAGGTAACTTTTCATTTTTCCTGTGCTACTTTCAGTAATTTTTCTTTGTCTTTGGATTTGGTGAGTTTGATGATGATATGTCTTGATGATTTTCTTTGGGGTCTATCTTCTTTGGGGTTCATTGGACTTCTTGAATGGATATATTCTCATCTTTCATCATACGAGGAAAATTCTCTTCCAACAATTCTTCAACAGTTTTTTCTGCGATTTTATTTGTCTCTTCCTCTTCTGGAATTCTGATTACATGTAAGTTATTTCTTTTGATGTTATCCCACATGAACCTTAAGCTTTCTTCATTTTGTTTTGATCTTT
>NW_006921803.1:1867148-1882192 GCF_000298275.1 Orycteropus afer afer
GGTCGCTATGAGTTGGGTCCGACTCAACGGCACATAACAACAACAACAATATATACATATAAAAAGGGGAAGACTCTCAAAGAGATGGATTGACACAGTGGTTGCAAAAATGGATTGTGAGGATGGCATATGACCAGGTAGTGTTTCATTCTGTGGTGCATAGGTCACTATGAGTCAGAGCCAGTTCAACAGCACCTAACAGCATGTATGTATGTATATATGTATGTATGTACATGTATATATATATATAATCATCCTGTATCTGTAGGGATATTCCTATTCTGTTTCCAAATTTTGCACATATAATTTTTCTATATTCTTGAAGTGATTAATTCTCATCAATTTTTTTAAAAAGTATTCTATCTAGCTATCATTTTTACTCTTTTATCCTTTAGTATCTTTTACACTAATTATTCCCTCTTTCATTGTGTTGACTCATTTTGTTTAATTAATACATTGTTTTTTCTTCTAAAAACAATAAGTTACTGACGTTATACATTGCTGTCATATAATATATATGGATTTATATAATAACCTTTATATAAAATACCTATCTTATGTTTTTGCCTGGAATTCTTTTTTTTTTTATATTAGCAAGTTAGTTTTCCTTGCATTTGACCAATAATTCAAGTACCCTTTTAAAGCTCTCTCAGTCTATTGATTTTAGTTCTTTCTCTCCTAGAGAGTCTGGAATTGGATCTAATCTGGAAATCGTATGTTCCATTGCAGAATTTAACTCATTTATACTCATTTTCAAATTAATACATTGATCTTTCTTTAATATTTTATTTTTCTCTTTTTAAAATTTTCTTGATTTCCATATTTTGTTCTTTATGTTTTAGTTTAGATTCCCTCAAAGGGCTCCCTGAGTCAAGCTTAATTGGGAGATGATTTCAGTAAGTACATGTGAGAAATTCCTGGGAAGGTCTTGAAAAAAATGACAATAAAGGGCATATGTATGCAGGCAGTATTTGTTGGGGCAATGTAAGCTTAATCCCATTGAAAATGCTCTAAGGAACTTATAGAATGAAACTCAGAATTGTTCCACCAAGGGACAGGGAAGCCCACATTGATTAAGGATCATCCCTGAAGTATAATGTCCCTGGCACTCTTTGTCAATGGGCTGTGAATGTTTCTCTGGTTCCGGAGAAAACCCTGAGAACCTTCCTATGGTTTCAGAGAAGCACAGAGAAAAGGTGTTTGTGGTGGAAAATTGTCAGCCTGTTGAACTATCAATTGCAGCTCCAGTTAAACCAGAGATAAGCCAAGGGAATACGGGCATCAACAGTATTTGCTACACAGGGTGCTCATCCTCTTTCTTTGCTACTAATATAAAATGTACACATTCTGTTTACAAGTCTACAAATAGCAACCATATTTTTTAAATACTTAATGCTCTACATCTTCTAGTTATCACCAACAATAAAACACTCACTTTGAATTCCCCAGAATATAACCAAGACTCAGAGATACCATACTGTTACATACCGCTCTCTACTATTACACCTCCCTTTTTAGTGGGGAGCACATAATATAACGTGGAATTTTAACTCATTTACTATTACTATTGCATATATACCTTGTACATGTGTGTATACACAAATATGTATTACATAGACTTTTCTTTTCCAAAATTATTTGCAATGTGTACATCATGTTAAATAACCATATTTGCAACAATGAAACCTAATTCTTTTTAAAACTATCATTTATTTTCTCAGTTCTTATTAAAAGCATTTATTTTAAAGCAATTGGCTGATATATTTTAAATCTACTTATGTACTTTAACACATAACTGTTTAATTACATATTTTTGATGTTGATCACAACACCATCACCTTAAGTCTGTAAATGTTACTTCCTTGTTCCTCTCATATTTCAGAATAGTTTTTAGGCCAGTTATGCAATGCTGATTTTCCTTCCTCTGCAAATATATATATATTTTTTTTTTTTCAGGCTGAAAAATACACTTTAAAATAATATTTGTTTTCTGCCACATTTTTTAAAATCATAAATCTACTGATTTCCTCGAAACAGATAAAGGTCTGAGTATCTTGAAAAGAAAAATGTTGCCTGCTTTTTTTTTTTTTTTAACTTTTTGCTTTGATTTAGAAAGCAGATTCATTTTACTTTCAACAACAGTTCATATACATTTTGTTTTGTGACACTGGTTACATTGTCTGCAATGTAACCACTTTCCTCCCACTTTCTTACTGTGGCTACCCTTTCCCTGGGTCCTTTTTGCCTGTGCGTTTCTGTCTCCCTGCCTTTGTCCCTGTGCAAATGCTGCCCTTCCGATCTCCCATGGTTGATCTAAGAAGTGCATCTCCCCAGTGTAGGCGTTCAGCTCATAGGCCTATTGTTTAGCTGAGGGTTGAGCCATGCAAGTAAGTTCAATTCCTGGCCCAATAGGTGGCTTGGAGCCACATTCTTAGGGGTTCCCCCAGTTTCTATCAGACCAATAAGCCTGGTCTTTTTTATGATTTTGAGTTTTGTTCCACACCTTTTCCCACTTTATTTAGGATCTCTAATTTTGATCCTTTTCCCAGTGGTTGACATTGGTAGCCAGGCACCATCTAGTTTTTCTAATCTCAGGTTCATATAGGCTGAGGTCCTTATGGTCCATTAGTCCTTTGGACTCACTGATTCTATGTGTCTTTGATTTTCTTCACTCTTCTTTGTTCTGGATAAGGAGAGACCAGAAGTTGCAGCTTAGATGATACTCACATGCTTTTAAGACCTCAGTCTCTATTCACCGAAGTGAGATGTAGAACAGTATTTTTGCATACCATGCTGTGCCAATTGAGTTTGATGTCTCTCATGACCATGGTTCCCAACCCTCAGACCTAGTAACTCACTCCCTCAGTGCAGCTAAGAAGTTATCCTAACTTTGTCCCCTCTTAGCTTTAAACTGCATGTGGAGATTTTTATGGCACATACAAATGCATATATA
Source organism: Orycteropus afer afer (assembly GCF_000298275.1). Classification (NCBI taxonomy): domain Eukaryota; kingdom Metazoa; phylum Chordata; class Mammalia; order Tubulidentata; family Orycteropodidae; genus Orycteropus; species Orycteropus afer. The sequence goes on from NW_006921803.1 coordinate 1,870,102, forward strand.
GGAATATCATCTGCCAAACCTATATATAGTCATAGGTATATTCCCATCCACCTATTTATTCCTTGCCTGTCTACTTATGTACCCACCCATAGATTAGTGTTTGCTATTACTGATCATGCAGTATTGTATATGCAATAGTATTTGCTTTATTGTCTGTACCTCTTGTGCACCTCTGTGTCTTCTTTTTTCTTAGTCATAATTGTGCTAGTCACATGCGTTTGTTATATTGCTTTTCCCTTCACCCATATCAAATCTGTCTCTGAACTAGCCATAACTATCCATCTATTTTTCTCTCCCTTCCTTGCCTGATATTTGTTTAATGAGTGGCTTTTGATTTCAGAGTCAGGTTTAAATTTTTGTTTGCTTGGTTAGTTGCTTGATTTATTAGTTTTTATTTTAGTCTGTGAAAAGTTCAGCTCTGACTCATAACAACCCCTCCTTGGGTTTCTGAGGCAGTATCACTACGGAATAGATTGCCCAATCTTCCTTCAGAGGAGTGGCTGGTGATTTTGAAATGCCAGCCTTATGGTTAGCAACCAAAATGCCTTAAGCACTATGCCACCAGAGCTCCTGTTTTGTTTTTTTTTTGTTGTTGTTGTTGTTTGTTCGTTTGTTTCTGGCTTTCTCTGGAAAGTTTTCTTTTAGTATATCTTTTTATATTATTTCCATTCTTTTTATTATGGCCTTCTATTAAGAAAAAAAAATGAGTATTCATATATTGCATCTTTTTTTTTCCCTCCCTTCACCAGGCTCTCCCACACTTATTTTAGCTCTTACTTCTTTCCTGATGCATTCTATGAGGGCTTCTTAATCCTTTTCCATCTGTAACTTGCCTACTCTTCTGATTGTTATCATTTCTATTTTAGTCTTTCATTTTGCTACTGTATTATCACTTTTAAAAAATATTTCCTTAAACTTATGAGCAGTCTGGTTCTGAGTTCTTTCACAGAGTCTATTTTCCCTTGAATTTTATGAAGAACACACTATTCATTAAAAATATTTTACTCCAGGAGTATTACATTTTCTTCAAAACAACTCTTTCTCTACCTCAGATGTTACATTTATCTGATTTTTTAGGGAAAATATTTGGATATTTTACATATGTTATTTTATATTGAGTTCCAAATTTATTATTTTGCTTCATATAATCAAAGAAATGGCACATTCCAGACAAGTAGTTATAAAGAAAGAAGTATTTTGCATTGACCGTCTCAGTACTTTCCTGGAAGCTATTTTAATTTTTTCAGATCTTAAGCTGACAACTGATTTAATGTCATTTTATATTATCCCTCTTGGGATTTAACTGCCTGCATAATTTAGAGCCCTTATATTCTGGATAGGTAGATTCTCCTCTCTTATCTGTGTATCTCCTGTGACAAGGACTGGCTTTTTCAGGTAGGGTAGTTCGGTTTATTCTCCAGTTTCAATATGATGTAGTTATCCATCTTCCTGGGATTGCTGTTTCCCTTTCCTACTCCTTCTACATCTGGAAATATCCTGTAGGTATTACCTTTGAGGCGTCCTCTCCTTTGTCCTAAGTAACCTGATTCTGAATGCAATAGATCTATGTTAGTAAAGAGTTTCTCACATACCCTCCTTGTCCTTATGTCCCACAGATTGCTTTCAAGTACATTCTTTATATAACAGATTAAGGAAATATTAACATATTTCTTCTGTGATATTTGTTTACATATTACACTTTCATACTATTTACTCTGGGAAAATATTTCTGTGGAATTCCCCATTGTCTTCATTTATTATTTTCCCATCTTTGATATCTCTGGCATATATAAATGACATCCTCTTATATTTTGCATTAGGAATGCTTCATTTTTCCCTCTGTTTTCACATTCTTTTGTTCATTTTATGGTGATTTGGAAGAAAGACTGAAGATTTATATACTGATGCTCAAGTTGCTTCTTATCCTTGATTCCTGCCTACTCCATATTTTAGATGTCACCACGCAGATGTCTCAAGTTTCCATCTGCTTCTCGTAAAGTCATTTTCAGATATTTACTTTTTTCTCTATGTCTTCAGGGAAATGTTCTCTTTCCCTTTTTAACCATATGTTTCTTTCTTTCTTTTTTTAGGTGCTATCTCCACCCTTTTGTATGGGAAACATCTCTATCAGTCTAGATTTGAAAACAACTGTGTGGGTGAAGTGTTATTTTATCCACTTTACTCTCCACACAGGAGACAGTATGACAACTTCCCCATATCAGGTCTAACTTGGATATCAGGTTGCCTGCATAGCATCCAACGTCTAACACAATTTGTAATATCTAACAAGCATTCATCAGTTATGACTCTGGGTCTGCAAGATTAAAAATAGATCTTTTCTTGCTTTTAATGGTAGTTTGTCTGACTGAGCTAGAGAGTAAGATGCAGTCACTGCATCTCTGGACAGTAGAAATTATACAAGACCTTTCTTGGCATACATAATCTCATCTCTATCTCCAAAGCTTTTAAATAGGTGATTATATATCCACATGTATAAACATCTTGCGTACATCTCCTTCTCTATCTTTTTTGTACTGAGAGCTTTAGAGTCTCTGAATAGATATTGAAAGGGATAATGCACCAAAAATATTGGTTCTAGGCAGTTAGTGCTCTGGATTGAATGTATGCCCCTACAGTAGGTACTGAAGCCCTGGCTCCTGTACTTGTGGTTCTGATTCTGTTCAGAAATAGAAGTTTCTTTTTTATTATAATGAGGTTATACTACAGTAGAGTGGGTCCTAAATCTAATCACTTTTGTCAACCAAGAGTTTTAAAACGAACAAAATGGACACATAGACGCATATAGAGGGAAGATAAATGCCATGTGAAGAGCTGTCTATAAGCAAGGAATGCCAAGGATCAAAATTAGGGAAGAAGCTCATAAAATAAATCAACAAAGTTGAGACCCTGATTTAGACTTTAGCCTCCAGAACTATGAGAAAATAAATTTCTATTCTTTAAAGCCACTCACTTGTGGTATTTGTGTTGTGCCAGCACTAGGTATAGTTAAGATAATTTGCATTAAAATTTGCCTAATTTTTCAGGTCATGGTCTCTCTGCATCTTTGATCTTGTTCAGACATCAGACCATAGTGATGAACAAACGTGATTTCCTATTTTTAATTTTAAAGTGGAGATTTTTGGGGGGTTGACTTTATTTTAAAATGTTCTTACCAATTTTTGCTTATTTATGTACTTTAATGAAAAACTAGAACTAACTGTATCCATCATATCTAGTTTACTCTATGCAACCAAGAATTGCCCAATTTTTATTTTCTTGTTTCATAGTTCCTCCATTTAGCCATTATTTCAGTCACCTGGAACTGAATTAAATAGCTACCATTTATTCTGAATGAGCTGTGGTGGTTTAGTGGTTAAGGTATATGGAGGCTAACCAAAAAGTTGGCATTTCAAAACCATCAGTCATTCCATGAGAGAAAGATGAGGCAGTCTGCTTTTGTAATAATTTGAAGCCTTGAAAATCCTATGGGGCAATTCTAATCTGTCTAAAGGGAGGTTGCTATAAGTCAGAATTGACTTGATGGCAGTGGGTTTGGTTTGGTTTTATCCTGAGCTCAGTATATTATGAGGATATTAGGACAACAAAGAATTATCATTTCCTTTAAAAGACTTAGGCTAGTGTAGGGAAAGGGCCTATATATATATATATATATATATATATATATATATAAGCTGTATGCAGTTATAAAGGTGTTAAGATAAAACATCGTAAGTGCTCAAAGGAAGAAGTGGTCACATCTCTCAGCTAGGAGTCAAGCATAGTTTTGTAAGTGAAGTGACACTTGAGCTGAGTTATAAAGATGAGTAGAACCTAACAGACAGACATAATGGGATAATTGTGGACAGAGGAAAGAAGGATATTCCAGGTAGTGGGAAACTTCCTGGTATACTGGAGGAACTGAAAGCCAGTTGACATGGCTGAATTATACACTGTGAGAAAAAAAAAAAAAAAAACAGTCAATGCCAACAGTAGAAAAGGAGTGTTCCATTAAAAATGTGAAACTACAAGAATAATATAAAATGATTACAGTCTGTACCTAATGCTATTATTGTTTTTTTTTAACACTTCCTCTTCAAAAACTTATCTGTTGCCATTGTTCTTACTTCCATTTTATAATCATTATAATTTAGCAAATATTTACCATACCAACCATATTTAAGACACATTCAAAATATTCCAAGTTTGTCATTTTAGTTTGGTTGACTAAAATTCCCCCTTTTTCAATCCCTCTAACCTCCTAAATTCTGAAAATATCTAAATGGCCCAACTATTTTTTTCTCTAAATAAAATAGGTCACAGATATTAAGCTCAAATATATAACTAGATACATTCTAGTCCTAAAATAACACAGAATCACAATTCTGCACTGCATTGAGAGACAAATTTTACTCACTGATTGAATCAATGCACAAATGTATGGCATATAATTGAGAAAATTAAAAGTGCTTACATGGAAAGGAGGACATAACCAGAACCTAGAGTTCATTCCATTACTGGAATGTCAGCCAAGAGAGTGTCTTAGAGAGTGTATTATACATCAAAAGTGTGTACAATACCAGAGATACACAATTTTACAGTGAAGAGTCAAATAGTAAAGGGCTTTGGCTAAAAGTGCGAAGGATGAAAAAGAAAGATGAAACTATGACGGTTATCTGCCACAGATCATCAGGACGAAAGGTGAGTGACAAAGAAAAACTGTAAGTCAACACTTTATACACTCTAAATGGCTCTGTCTCATATTCAGAGGGGATTTCCAACTACCTTATATTTCTGCTGAGTGAGAAAAATAAATAGTGAAAAAGCAGCAATAGCAAAGCATCCTTAAATTATGTAGAAGACAACTTTATGACTCATAAAGTAAGAGAGTCTGAAGAAAAGAGACTGTATTATACCTCTTATATGCCAAGAAAAACAGTATTTGTGCTGGTGTCCATATGATGTTCTAATGCAGAAAGACTAACAAAGTCTCATGACACACCTTTGCTGAGTGCCTTCTAGGAGATAGGCACCTATGCACATGGCTTGCAATACTGATTAAAGCAGATGAAGACTCTGCCCAAATAGAACTTCCATTGTTAATGGAGGAGGCATAAAATAAATGGGTATAACAAATAAGTAAAGCATACCTGATAAGATGCCATATAAAAAGAGAAAGTATAAAGTTGTATCAGGAGGTAAGAGTGTTAGGGTGGGGGTAGTAGTAGTTTGCAGTGTTAGATACATTTGTCAAAGTAGAGTTATTAGAAAACTGGATTCGAGCAAATGCTTGAAAGAGATAAGGGAGTTAGCCAAGCAGATGTTTAGGGAGATATAAGTTTAAAATCTGGGACTAAAGTTTATAATGCACCATGCTTGAGAAACAGCAAGGAAGTAAGTACAGGTGGAGTACAGAAGAGCAGTGATGAAGAGGAGGAGCAAATGTGATTCGACATAGAAAAGGGCAGTGAGAGAGAAGAGAAAGGGGATGTGATGGATTGAATTGTATTCACCAAAATATGTATTGTAAATCCTGACCCCATCACATGTGGATGTAATACCATCTGGGAATTTTCTCTGTTTTATTGATAAGGCTATATCTGTGCAGGGTGTGTCTTAAGCCAGTCACTTTTGAAATTTTAAAGCACCACCTCAGGCACAGAAGCAAAAAAGCAGGAATGGGGGAAAGAACAAGGCCACATCACATGAAAATCTCCAAGGAACTGAAGATCAAAAACTGAAAAGAGACAAAGCCCTTCACCAAGAACCAACAGAGAGAGACTTCCCTTAGACCTGGTGCACTGAATTGGGACTTCTAAATTCAGATTTCTAAATTTGGATTTCATTTCCTCCTAAACTGTGAGAAAATCAAATTCCTGTTGGTTAAAGCCACCAACTTGTGCTACTTTTTTTTTTTTTTTTTAATAGTAGCACTGGGAAAATAAGACAGAGGGTGAACCTCAGTTTATTTAGGATATTGTGAACAATGGTAAGAACTTTTTGTGGAAAGGGAAAGCAATTACAGAGTTTTGAGCAAAAAAATAAATGATGGAACTTTTGTTTTTAAAAGATCACTTAGCCACCTATCACTATCAACCTCTCTGATCAGGATCACAATAGAGGGTCCGGAACTGAGTATGAGAAAAATGTACAACAGAATTCAAAATCACAAAGAAGAACAGATTTTCTAGCATGACAGATACTGGAAACTTCAGTTCTTCAAAACTGGAACTGAACCCACTCTCAGGGATCACCTTCAGCCAAACCATAGGCAAGCCTAACTCTTTTAAGATGAATAGCAACCATGAAAAATGTATTCCTCACAGAAATCAACTATATGGGACCAAAAAGAAAAAATTTGCCCAAAAACAAAATTCAGAAGACAAAAAGCGGCAGGAAATAAGGATGGATGGAAATGGGGAATTCAAGGAGAAAGTGGGAAGCATGTTGTTACATTGATGGGTTTGCAACTAATGTCATGAAACAAAATGTGTATCAACTGTGGAATGCAAAAGTAATGAACTCTGTAAACTTTCACCCAAACTGTAATAAAATGTTAAAAGAAATAACTAAAATAAAAAGATCATCTCACTATAATATTCAGGATAAACTAAAACTAACTCATTGCCATCAAGTCAATTTTGACTCATAGTGACCCCTCCTTGGGTTTCCCAGGAAGTATCACTACAGAAGTAGATTGCCCAACCTTCCTTCCAAGGAGTGGCTGATGGGTTTGAACCACTAGACTTCTGGTTAGCAGTCAAATGCCTTAGGCACTAAGCCACCAGAATTGCCATAAGTCTTTTATAGTAACCCAGGATTGAGATGAGGATGTCTCAGCCAGAGCTCATAGCTTGTAGAAGTGTTTGAATTCCAGATATATTTTGAAGGTTATATCAACAGATTTACTGTTCATTTGGGGTAAGGGAGAAAGAGAGAGTTAGGATGACTACAAGTTTTGAGCCAGAACAACAGGGATGATGGAGCTGCCATCATGAGATGGAGAAGACAGAGCATGGTTGATTGAAGAGGGAGTTCAAACAAGGGTATACTTTTGGATCTTTGACTTTGAAATGATAATTAGATATCCTCATGGAGAAGTTTAGTATGCAGTTAGATATACAAGACTGGATTTTGAGAGATTCTGGATTGGAGGTATAAATTTAGGCATCACTAGTTAGTAGAGGGGAGCTCTGGTGGTCTAGTACCTAAGGCACTTGACTGCTAACCAGAAGGCTGGTAGTTCAAATCCACCAGCCACTCCTCGGAAGGAAGATGGGGCATTCTACTTCCATAGTGATGCCATCTCAGAAACCCAAGGAGGGGTCACTATGAGCCTGGTCCCACTCAGCGGCACATAACAACAACAACAAGTTAGTAGAGAGTCATGAAAAAAAGAAAAAAAACCTCACTGACCTGGAGTCGATTCTACTCGTTGTGAACCCTCCTTGGGTTTCCTAGCCAGGATCTCTATGGAAGTAGATTGCCCAATCTTCCTTCCAAGGAGTGGCTTGTGAGTTTGAACCTCCAGTCTTCTGGTTAGCAGTCAAATATGCACTATACCACCAGAGCTCCCTCTCTATATTATATATATATATATTTAGGACCTAGAGCTGCCAAGATATAAACCAAGTTATCTTACCAAAATTATACTCTAAGAATAATAAAAGATCTAGCATGATTGAGAGATGAGGAGAGAAAACAGGTCATATTCTCAATTCACCTCCCTTAAACTAGCTTCTCTAAGTTAGCAGGTTCATCATCTGATCACTGAAACCATCCATTTCAAGAACACACAAGATAAAAGCATTAGTGATGTAACACCTCTGGCGGTGCAGTGCCCACCAGCCACTCCTCAGAAGGAAGGTTGGGCAATCTATTTCCATATCAATTCCCCTTGGGAAACACAAGGAAGTTTTGCTATGCATGGGATCTGGCTGGACTGCAGTGAATTTTTTTTTTTTTTTTTTGGTCCCTTCCTTAACTTTATCTGCATTCTCTCTACAAACATAGGTTTCAATGTAACCATCATCACAGATGATTTTTGATCAATCTGGGTCACAAACATCCAAGAAGTGAGGCCAGTCTGCCTGTCGAATACTTGGCAATGTTTGTCAGAGACTGACTAGCAGCTGCACCAAATAAAAAGTTTCCAATAGCTTTGTAAATAGTGGCTTTGTAGTTATTCCTTATAAAGGAATTTGAGTCCAAAAGGTTAAAGTAAACAGATTAGGCTTCTCCAAGAATCATAATGATAATACTGGATGGAATGATTATTCTACCTAATAATACATACAGTATTTGTGAGGGTACTGGATGGACTCATCATTACAGAATACTCTCCATGGAAGGAGGTATGCCTTGAAGTAAGACTGCAAAAGGCAATCCAGCCAGCAACACGCAGAGCACATGGAGGGCCACATACGGCAGCTGCAACTTGTGAAACATGGTCTCCTCCAGAGCTGCCTGACGCAGACAAGGGTCGAAGGTAGTGAGACAGAATTATATCATTAAAAGTGTGAATTTCCAGAGAATAGAGAAGTGAACCCAGGAAAACACTGCCCAGTCTCACATCATCTTCACAATCTTTGCTTTGTTATGAACCCATTGTTGCAGCTTCTCTGTCAGTTAATCTCATTGAAGGTCTTCCCCAATTTTTTTGATCCTCTACTTTACCAAGAGTGACATCCTTCTCCAGGGACTGGTACTTATGACAACATGGCTAAAGTACATGAGAGGAAGTCTGGCTATTCTCACTTCTAAGGAGCATTCCAGCTGCACTTCCTCCAACACATATTTGTTTGTTCTTCTGGCAGTCCATGGTATAGTTGATATTCTTCATCAATATCACAATTCAAACATGTGAATTCTTCTTTGATCTTCCTTATTCATTGTCCAGCTTTGACATGCCTGTGAGGTTATTGATAATACCATGGCTTAGGTCAAGTGCACCTTAGTCTTTTACAGCAGATTTGGCCATTGTAATATGTCATCTGATTTGCCTAAGGCTTTTGATATCTAACCAGAAGGCTGGCAGTTCAAACCAACTAGCCACTCCTCGGAAGGAATATTGGACAATGTACTTCCGTAGAGGTACCACCTGAGAAACCCAAGGAAGGGTCGCTATGAGTCAGGACTGACTTCAGGGCAGTGAGTTTGGTTTTTTGTTTGTGGCTTCCATGGGAATTGATTGTGGATCCAAGTAAAATGAAATAGCTGACAACTTCAATCTTTTCTCCATTTACCCTGATGTTGTCTATTGGTACAGTTGTGTGGGTTTTTGTTTTCCTTATAAGGTGTAGTCTGTACTGAACACTGTAGTCTTTGATCTTCATCAGCAAATGCTTCAAGTCAACTTCCTTTTAAGCAAGGTAGGTTGTATCATCTACATATTACAGGTTGCTAATGAGTCTTCCTCCGATCCTGATGTCACATTCTTCTTCATATAGTCCAGCATCTCAGATTATTTACTTAGCATACAGATTGAATAAATTTGGTGAAAGCATACAACCCTGATGCATGTCTTCCCTGATTTTAAACCATGTAGTATCTCATTGGTCTGTTTGGTCTGTTTACAGATTCTTCATGAGCACAAGTAAATGTTCTGGAATTCCCATTCCCCACAACATTACCCATAATAGTTATGATCCAGATATGTTATGATCTATACCTTTGTATAGTCAATAAAACACAGGTAAACATCTTTCTGGTAGTCTTTGCTTTCAGCCAAGATCCATCTGACATCAGCAATGATATCCCTCATTCCACACCCTCTTCTGCATCCAGCTTGAATTTATGGCAGTTGCCTATCAATACAGTGCTGTAATCATTTTTAAATTATTTTCAGTAAAATTTCATTTGTATGTAATATTATGATTTGATAATTTCTGCATAAGAGCTCTGGTAGCAAAGTGCCTAAGGCACTCGACTGCTAACCAGAAGGCTGGTGGTTCAAAGCAACCAGCCACTCCTCGGAAGGAAGGTTGGGCAATCTACTTCCATAGTGATACTGCCTCAGAAACTAAGGAGGGGTCACTATGAGTCGGGTCCGACTCAACGGCACATAACAACAACAACAACAATTTCTGCATTCTTTTAGATCATCTTTCTTAGGAATGGGCACAATTACAGATCTCTTCCAGTCTCTTGGCCAGATAGCTGTCTTCCCAATTTCTTGGGAAGTAAACCAGTAAGCACCTCTAGCATTTCTTACTTTTGTTGAAACATCTCAATGGGTATTCCATCAATTCCTGGAGTTTTATTTTTCACTAATTCCTTCCATACAGCCCAGACTTCTTCCTTCAATACCATTGGTTCTTTATCATATGTTATCTCCTGAAATGGTTGGGCAATCCTACTTCAGTAGTGATACTGCCTCGGAAACCCAAGGAGGGGTCACTATGAGTCGGGGCCGACTCAACGGCACATAACAACAACAACAACAACATCTCCTGAAATGGTCGAACCCACTATTTTTGGTATAATGATTGTGCATTCCTTCCATTTTCTTTTGCTGCCTCCTGCATTGTTAAATATTTTGTCTATAGAATCCTTCAATATTACAACTCAATGAGGGAATTTTTTCTTTAGTTTTTTCCACTTATTGTGTTCTTCCCTTTAGGTTATCTAATTATAGGTCCTTGCACACTTCATTATAATACCTTACTTTGTCTCCTCAAGCCATTCTTTAAAATCTTCTATTCAGCTCTTTCATTTCATTATTTCTTTCATTTGTCTTAGATACTCTTTGTTCAAAACAAGTGTCAGAGTCCTTTTTGTCTTTTTTATCTTTTTTCCTCTTTCTGTCTTTTTAATGACCTTTTATATTCTTCATGTGTGGTGTTCTTGATGTCACCCCACAACTCATTTGGTCTTTGGTCATTGATGTTCAATGTTCCAAATGTATTCTCCAGACACTCTCTAAATTCAGCTAAGATATAATCAAGGTCATATTTTGGCTTTTGTGGCCTTGTTTTAATTTTCTGCAGCTTCAACTTGAACTGCATATGAACAATTAATGGTCTGTTCCACAGTCAGTGCCTGGTCTTGTTTTGCCTGATGATATTGAGCTTTTCCATTGCATCATTCCACAGATGTAGTCAATTTGATTTATGTGTATTCCATCTGGTGCAGTCCACAGGTATAGTTGCCATTTATGTTGTTAGAAAAAGTATTTGCAATGAACAAGTCTTCAGTCTTACAAGATCCTATCATGTCTCCAGTATTTATTTCTTTCACCAAAGCCATATTTTCCAACTATTGATGCCAAGGATCAGGCCTGAGATACTCAAATATTAAGAAGATGAGGAGAAGAGAAGAAACCAGCAAAGGAAAATGAATGACCGTTTGACCATGGGATTTGGCAATACGGATGTCCCTGTTGATCTTGATGAAAGTCTGAAAAGAGTGAGTTAAGAAATAATAGATTTGGAGACAGGAAGTATAGACAACTCTTTGAATCTTGATCCAAAGAAAATCAATGTAATGCATTGGTGACTACCAGAGAAAGTGAGTTTCCCCCCATACACACACACATTGGAGTAATTATATGTTGTATCAACCAAGATTCAATCAGGGAAATAGAACTACTACCAGTATTAAAAAGTAAGAGATTTTATGAATAAGACTTCACATATTTGTGGAAAACTAATGAAGTTTCTTTGCTATTCATAAGGGTTCCCTGGCCAATTATTTGAGAAGCGGACAGCCTCTTCCATCTTCTCGTATGAATAGCCAAGAAACACTGTTTGATACATTACCATGCAACTTTATGAACAGTCCAGTTAAGTTAGAAGGCTCTCAAAATAGGACTGGGAAAGAGCTGCAACATCTGAGTAAACCCAGGCTTACTCCTACGGATAAGGCAAAGCTTTCGAGAACACCATTTGCTGATGTGGCACCACTCAAATTGAGGAGAAACAGCTTCAGACATCCATTAATCATCAGAACATGGAATGTACCAAGTATGAATCTAGGAAAATTGGAAGTTGTCAAAAATGAAATGGAACGCATAAAGATTGATATCCTCAGCATTAGTGAGCTGAAATGGACTGGTTTTGGCCATTTTGAATCAGACAACCATATGATCTACTAT
>NW_006921803.1:1884537-1904994 GCF_000298275.1 Orycteropus afer afer
AGATGGATTGACATGGTGGCTGTGATGATGGGCTCAAGTATAGCAGGGATCGTGGAGCTGGCGCGGGATCGGGCAGTGTTTCGTTCTGCTGTGCATGGGGTTGCTATGAGTCGGAAATGACTCGACGGCACCTAACAACAACAATGAAGTAAGTGGCCAAAAGGGTAGAGGAAATGTCAGAAAAAATAAACTAAATTACCAACTAATCCTCCTGAAACACCAGGGTGATTGTGTAAACAGAGTATGACAGGAAATCCAGATGCCAAGTTTGTCCAGCTTTTGGAGTGAGGTCATAATGGGAAGCTGGTAGAAAAAAATATGGTATCTGTAGCATCTACATGTGGTGTTGGGCCTGGGGACACTGTGGTTCAGCAGAGGTGACTGGCATGAAGACGTGCTGACAGAGGAGGAGTAAGGTAAGCTGGAACCTGCCAGAACATCTGCAACTGTTTCTCACCACAGGTAAGAGTGAAAAAAATTTACAATGCATTGATACCTCTGCCTCTGTCTCTCACTACTAGGTCTATGATGACTTTAAAGAGAGCGACTGCTGCTTCACTTCCATCTTCCAAATTTAGTCACCTGTAAACAGGAGCTATGAAGAGTCATGGTACAATGGTTAAGTGCTTGCTTGCCAACCAAAAAGTTGGGGGTTCAAACCTACTTCATGGTTCTAGGGGAGAAAGACCTGGTAGTCTGTTCCCATAAAGATTGCAGCCCATAAAATCTTAAAGGCAGTTCTATTCTGTCACATGAGATCAATTGAATCAAAATTGACTTGATAGAATCCAACAACAACAACTACCTGAAGACATACAAAGGTGTTTCTAAGAAACTTAGCTCCAGATTAGACAAATTGTTCCAGTGCAAAATCATATATATGTTAATCTAATAGAGGGGGAAAACTGATGAAAGAGACAAAAATGGGGTGTACTATAGAAATGTCCTTGAGTAGGTAAAAGGGCATCATAGCTAGCACAGAAGTAGAAGAATTACATTTAGAACAGAGCAAAGGTGTCTGAGTTTATGAAAACTTATTTGCAAGAAATGTCAACCATCTTTGCTTAATGTACTGATGACAAGTATTAAAATCATCAGGTTAGGAAATTTTGGGTATGTTTTAGGAGATAATTATCACTTTGCTGAATACAAATTTTCATAGAAGAAGGTTCATCACTAATAGCAAGAAATGTGTTTGTTAGTGTAGCTCAATAATCTTGCGGCATGTGAAATGAAAATGAAGGTACAAAATGAATATAAGTTCATATTAATTTCTAAAGATTAAATAATCTTACACATAGCCCTAATTTCAACTGTCATCTATAGTCTGGTGACTTCAAATTGTTCACATTTTTTTTTTTTCCTCTCATGTAGACTACTCTCTGATGAGTATATCCTAGTCCCTCCATGACAGTGCCACACTAATTTTCAAAGACCACTCTGTTTCAAATTGACCAAAACTTAATGCATGGCTTTGTGCATGCTATGACTTCTCCAATTCTGGGCCTTTTCTAATTCTAATAACCAATTTTTCATGTCAGATACTGTTTTGGTTAACTTGTGTTGCTCTAACAGAAAATACCACAGGTGGGATGGCTTAAACAAACAGGAGTTTATTCTCTTACAGTTTGGGAGGCTATAAGTCTGAGTTCAAAGTGTCAGGCTCTAGGGGCTGAGTGAAAGCCCCACTACCTTGGGCTTCAGCTCTCCCTCCTGCTCCAGGCCCACTGAAGGTAGAGACTTTTCTTCACTCAGACAGCTGCTGGCTGCTGATGCTGACAAACCCAACTTTGGCAAGTAACAAGACACAGTCCCAGTATTACCTAACTACATGGCAGGCCATGGATTAAAGTCCATTAAGAGTTCCAAGATTGATAGACAACATGGCAGGCTGCTGAACAATGACTTGGCTACATGCAGGGTCCAAGCGTGCCAAAAGCTGTAGACCAAGCCCAAAGCTTCTCCTTATATACGGGAAGCAGACCACATCCCTAAAGCAGCTGCTCAGCTGCTCGCGGCAGATTCCACCAAGGAGCTGATTGCCAGTCTCATTATGGGGAATAACCAGCTGCCCAGCCAATCAACCAAGCCCAGCACAAGCTTGACACACAAGCTTAACTACCACAGATATAGAGTAATACTGCCTTCATCTACCTCACTCCTAATCAATCCCTATTTATTTCATCCTGTTCCTTTTACTCCCCATACAGATCTCTAAAATCTTTTTACTTACATCAGTTTGCATACAACCTACAATTTTTCTTGGATTATTTAAATAGGCTTGTGGCTAATCTCTTCATCCTATTCTCTCTCTCTTACCCTAATTCATTCTCCATACTGGATCTAGTAATTATGTTCAGTTTCTTGTGTGTGTGTGTGTGTGTGTTTCAGTTGTTATTTGGGTGAAAGTTTACAGAGCAAGTTCATTTTCCATACAACAGTTCATCCATATTTTGTTTCATGACATCGATTGCAATCCCCATAATGTAATATTTGTTTTATTTTAATTAAAAAAAAAATCATGCCTTTGTTCATAAATGGAATTTTCTAATGGTTTCTTGTGGATCTCAGAATTATTACTGCACTCTTTAACAAGAACTACCACTCTATGCCTTATCTGGTTTAAGTCTACCTCTCCAAACTGAAATAGGGGTAGAAAAGTGAGATTTCTATATTTATGACAATTTGGTGAAGGATATAACCATATTGCAAGGAAATACTAATGGAAAGACATTATTATTTGAAATAAACAAGCAACATCATCAATTTCACGATTGAGAAACTTTTCATTACTGAACTCAAAGCTATGAGTTTCCAAAATCTACAAATGACATTAACAGATGATTTGAAAAAAATAAAAATTTTGGGAAAACATTAAATAAAGATTTACGAAGTTAAATAGGTTTGTTGCAAGATATCTAAGATCTTGTAACTTGCTAGTATATATTACAAATGTCAAAGAAACAATTAAAACATGCAGCACTTAGCAAATTTACACAAGCCTAGAAACTTTTTGTTCACAGAGTACATCATGGAATAACTGCTTTATAGAATACTTCCAGGAATTCTACACTAAACATTTAAAGAGGTAATGTAGGTCTGAAGAAAGGTTTAAGTTGCTCAGAAAGCATACAAAATAGAGCTTGGATTGTTCTATGGCTGTCAAGAGGAAGAATCTCATGTGAATTGTGTAGTGAAGGAAAGTTTGTTGAAGAAAGAGAATAGGAAAGAAAAGTGGAATAGTAGAGTATGGAGATGTTGAAGATATGTATTATGATTGTCTCAGTGATAGAAGGGGAAGGAGTTAAAGGAGACCACCTAATACCCTTAGTCTTTATGAGTACCTTAGCACCTATGAAAGGAATTCTCATGGCACAGTGCCTAAGGCATTTGACTGCTAACCAGAAGGTTCATGTTCAAATCCACCAGCCACTCTGTGGAAGGAAGATGGGGCAATCTACTTTCATAAAAATTTACCACTTCAGAAACCCAAAAGGGGTAGCTATGAGTTGGGATCAACTTGATGGCAAATTTGATGAGTTTGGTTTGATTTTTTGGTTAGCACTTATGAAAAGAAAATGAAGAGTCTTGTCTCCTAGCTATTTAAGTTTGACATTTGGTTTCATGGCTTACTCATCTGTATAAATTCTAGTCTTCATGCCCATTATTTTATAACTAGGTTGACTAAACCCAAATTATCCCAAACTAAATTAAACACCAGAACACATTTTTTAGAGGAACAGCAATGCAATTTATTTTTAAAAAAGAGGACAAGCAATGCAAATAGAAACTTATACTACAGAGTTAAAAATAGAAAAATATAAAAGGAAATTGAGACTTTGAGGACCTTGTTTTGATATAATTGAGAGGAAAAGAAAAAAACAAAACCACTTATAACTTGAGCAGGACTCTAAATTCTAAAGACACTGACTGATGTTAAAAGATCATTGAAAATAATTTGAGACCTTGCTCTTAATTTCATATATCTAGGACAATAGAAATATGTATGGCACTTATAAAAAAGTGTATTAATTGTGTAAAATGTCAATTGCCCTTATAGAGAAATGACTTGGATGTCTTCTATAACATTCTTTGATCTTGTTTTCCTAACTCTTTCAATGAAGATATACTGCCAAATGCTTTAGAATAATAAATTTTTTTTTGTAACAACAGCACAGTAGCCAATTTCGTGATTCATGATCTGAACTTGAAAAAAAAATTGCTGTTTTCTTTTTTTTCTCCATATTATTTACACAGAAAAAAGTAGGTATTGCTTTCTCCACTATTTCGTTTAAAATTATCTCAAAATAAATGAATTACAGCTTTCTACAGTGTTTATCAATTTCAGTGTTTTTCTGTGTATAGAAGGTCACCACCTCACTGATCATTTGCATCAAAGAATGAGAAATAAATGTAAGAAGCCCCTCCTCTCAATCAAAAAACAGAAAAGTAGCCAATTTTACTGTTATTAGTATTATTTATGCATAATATTTATGCATCTAGTAGTGTTGGTAGCACAGTGGTTAAAGAACTTGTGTGTGAACTCAAAGCTCAGGGGTTTGAACCTATGGGAGAAAAATATGAAAGTCTGCTTCCTTAAAGATTATAGCCTTGGAGACTCTATGGGGGCAGTTCTACTCTGTTCTATAGAGTTACCATATGTTGGAATTGACTCTAAGGCAAAGTGTTTATGTGTCTACAAAATCAAAATTCACAACCTACTTTACCCATGTGGGTTGAAGCAAGACATGAAAACTATGTATAACAGGGACTTCCACAACATGGAACAAAGCTCTTGAAGCAAAAGAAATATCTCTGGATAAAATTTCCAAGAATGGCAACCTTATTCAGTTTACTATACCCTCACCAAATCCTCTAAAATGCAAATGGTTTCTAGGAAGTCCTACCATAAGCAAAGTATTTTATAAAATATTAAGTAATATGAACTCAGACTCATCTCATATTAAAGAAAGACCATCTATATCATATTTTAAGATTAATTTTGCAAGTAAAAATACAGTAGACAGATTTTGTTTCTTTAAACAACTTTCTCTGTGGGCTAACGCTAAACCATCTAAAACAATTGATGTTGAAAGGAACAATAAGTAAAACTGCAGTATATAGAGCACAGTCCAGAATGTATCATACTAGCTTTCACTAATCATCTTTCCCATGAAGCTTTTTATCAAGACAACTAACAAGTACAAAATGACCAACATGAATTTCACTTCTGTTGCCTTCTCAAAGATTTTTTTTTTTCTCCAGACATTCTAATGAGCAGTGAAATGTTACAAAGGTAAACATCAAGAAGAAGGGAAGAGGTAAAGACCTATATAACCTGAAAACTATAGAATCAGTTCCTAGGTAATTGAATGTTGGTGGGAATTGGCAAAAAAGAGAGCTACTAATTTATTTAGACTTAAAATAAGGTCTTCTCCCAATATCTAAGCATAATGAAGAACTGAGTGAAAAATTCATTGCCAATTTATGATTATAGTGTTCAGTGATCCATCCAAGGACTAATGCTACCTGATCATGAATATTAGAAAAGGGTGTGTAATGGGTACAGAGAACTATTTTAAAGGCAACTCTATAGCACGCCAGCAATTATAATCAGGTTTTGTGGGCAATGTTTCATTTTGCCTTTTTTTTTTTTAAATGATGAATCAATTCAATAGAATATCTCCTACTAAAAAGGTATTATGCTTTGAGGGTACAAAATGTATTTTTGCCCTTGAGAGTTTAAAGTATAGTAGGATATACAGGGATGTACTTAGATAACTTTAGTAAAGAGAATATTGTGAAAGTTCCAAAGAGAGAGCAATTAATTCAGAAAACTGTGTTGTTAATGATATCTGTCTATGAGTTCCCTAGGATTGCTTGAAGACCCAAATGACATAATGTAGGTTACAGTCCTTCTATAAATTAGGATCACACCATAAGTAGAAAATTATCCATTCATTCATTTAAAAATAATTTTAGTTTATCACTTAATATGTTGCAGGTATTCTTTTATGTGTGAAGATATAAAAGGAACATGATACCATCCTTGATATCAATGAAATTATTGTAAAACAGAAAAATAAGCAGGTGCTGATATAGACCATTACAGAACATCTCTGATAATGGTTTTTTAATTAATTGGACTTTCCATATAGATTGATAGAGCTATAATTCTCTTTTTGAAAAATTGATATTCATAAATTATAAGGGCTAAATGACCTGTGGTGAGAATTGTTAAGAATGTCCCTGATGGGGCTCAGAAACTTGAGTCTGCCACATGTAGAGAGGAGGCGGTATGCTAGTGGTTCCCAAATGTGGGCTGCATAACAGAACTGTTTAAGGAATTTTAAAAAATTACGGATCCCACCGCCCACCGCCATAAGGAGCTCTGATGGCACCGTGCCTAAGGCATTTGACTGCTAACCAGAAGGTTGGTGGAGAGAGAGTCAAGCTAGAAGGGCCAGATTTTAAGACATGCTAAAGAAGTTGAATTAGATCTTAATGAGGAGAACTGAGGAAGATTTAACCAGAAAGAATGTAATTCAGGTTTGTGTTTCAAGACACTCATTCAAGTGTCTAAGTTGAGTGTAAGTTTAAAACTAGCACTAGAGAATCCAACCAACTAGGAGGATAATCAAGTTATCCAGGAGAGTGGTTATGGGGTGTATGGCTTCTGTTAGTAAATAGAAAGATGAATAGAAGTGAGTGGGACTGCAAAACATTAAAGTAATAACACAGAAAGAACTTGGTGACATTTTGGATGTGTGTTTAAAGAGGGCAAGGTGATGGTTTCTGAATTGGTATATAGAAATGCTGTTTTTTTTGAGATAAATATATAAGAAGAAGCCCATTGATAGTAATTGAAGCCAAGGGAGTGAATGATATTGGTAATTTTAGTATGTAAGAGAGTTTAGAATAGCCACACACACACACACACACACACAAGTCAACAAAAGAAAATAATTCTCAAATGGCACTAGAAAGAAAAGCCATAGAATTTGGAGAAAATTCAAGAGTGTAAAAGAGGAGAAATTAAGGAAAGCATATATCAGGAAGAATGGAGTGTTCATTTGTGCCATATACTGCTAAAAGTTCAAGCACAAAGACTGTGAAGTGTTCATCTATTTATTGTAACACTCTCTGATATTCGGAATTGCTACTCACAGTAGTTATGAATAGCTACTCATAGTACGAAAGTTTTTTTTTTTTTTCTTTGTTCTTTTGTTCTGTTTTTGTTTTATTTCAAGTGAGTTATTTTCATGTTTGCCCCTCAACAGTAGAGGCACTACTTTGCACCAGTTTTAAATCAGATGTTTAGTGATGGCAGAATGCTCCTTAGAAGTGAGGATGACAAGACTCTGGTGGGTTTATTTTGGACACATCATCAAGGATGACCAATCACTAGAAAAAAGACATCATGTCTGGCAAAGTAGAAAGCCAGCAAAAAGTGACACTCAGTGAGACAAGTTGACACAAAGTAGCCACAACAATGGAGCCCAGCATACCAATGGACCTGAGATGGTGCAGGACTGGACAATGTTTCATTTTGTTATATAGGTCAGCATTAGTTGGAGATGACTCTATGGCAATATGCTACCACCAACTTAAAAAAAGTGCCATAATCATAGGAACTGGTTAGTTATTTCTTTTGAAAAATTTGCCATCTCTCAGACAACCTAGGCATACTTAATTCCTGAGTTGGAACTTATGAAACTGGAATATAAGCTACAGGAGGGCAGATAATAAAATTAGTTTCTTCACCTTGTATTTCTCAGCACTAGATATTTTGACTGGAATAAATTAGATGCTAAAAATATGTTTTTGAATGAGTTGATGAGTAAATGAATGAATCATCTGGGGAAGAACTAGGATTACCTGATATTTTCTGTATAGCCAGCAAAATGGAGTCGATGGATTCTGGGGAGAAAATAAAATGAAAACATAAATATCAACTGACCTTCTGAGAATAAATGAAGGAAAGCTTTTAACTAGTTGCCAAAACTAAAAGTCCTTCTATCCAACCCTTAGATGCATTCATGCATATATTATGCAATAAATAAAGGATTATTAGAAAACACAAGAAAGCCAAAATAACTGAACAAGTGGCTAACATGACAACGAACAAAATCAGCACCGACAAGGGCAAAATAGTTCAATGTGGAATAAACAATGTAAATGACTCATTCATGATAATATGTTGTGAATTAATCATAGATCTTCAGCAAATCATTTTTAGTCACTTTCTCTAAAGCAATGGTTACTAACCACAACAGAAAATGTCATCTACTACTCCCTTTCTCTGCTACAAAATGTTAGGGATAATAACTCTATTGCTATCATTGTAATCATTAAACTTCTTTGTCTTCTTGTTTTTCTTTTACTTTATATTCACTTAATTGTTTTTAGTATATGTCTGAGTGAACAGAACTACTGTTATAGGCTATAAAAGGGAGTAAAATTTAGAAGTAGAAAACTGCCCCCAAATTACCCAGCTATGCTACTCCAAAACAGTCTTAGAAGAGTAATGGCAAGTATATTAGAGGGATTACTTTCGTAAAAATAAATGATGCTAAGAGTAAGAAGGTAGATAGAGAAGGGGGAAGTACAACCTTTTCCAGTGCAAGCAACAAAACATCATAATAGCTTAACGATAAGGAAAATTAATTCTCACAACACAAATCCAAAAGCAGAATGGTTCAAGGGTTGGTTCAGTGGCTCAGGGATTAAGCCCAGCTTTCTATATCCTTACTTTCCAATCCCTTTGGGATTTCCATTGCCTGGTCTGCTCATGTTACAAGATAGTTGCCATAATTTCAGAAATTTCATGTAGATAAAGTACAGATTAAGACAAATAGAATCTCTATCTTCTCTCTCTCTCTCTCTCTCTTCAATTGTGATTTGGGTGAAAGTTTACAGAGCAAATTCATTCAAATTCATTTTCTATACAGCAGTTCATACACATGTTGTTTCATTACATTGACTGCAATCCTCATAATGTAATAGCTCTCTTCCTCCCTCTGTTACCCTTTCCCTGTATCCATCTTTCCTGTGCATTCCTGCCCACTGAACTATCTCCCAGTACAAATACTGCCCTTCTGGTCTCCCATAGTTGATTGTTCTAAGGAGTGTACCTACCTGATATGAATGTTCACCTTATATGTCTGTCCATTGTTTGGTTGGAAGGCATAAAAGTGAGTTCAATTCCAGGGACCATAGTCTCAGGGGTTTCACCAGTCTCTATCAAACCAGTAAGGCTGGTATTTTCTATAATTTTGAGATTTGTTTCAATTTTTCTCCCAGATTATCTAGGATCTCCTATTTTGGTCCCTTCCAGAGTGATAGCCAGTCACTATCTACTTCTTTTAATCTCAGAGTCATGTAGGCTGAGGTTCGCAAGGTCCACTAGTCCCTTGAACTAATTGTTTCCATGTGTCTTTGGTTTTCTTCATTCTTCTTTGCTCCGGACAAGGCGAGACAATTTTTGCAATTTAGATGGCTGCTTGCAAGCTTTTAAGACACCTGACACTACTCACCAAAGTAGAACGTAGAGCAATGTTTTTGTGTAGAATATTCTCATTGAGCTTGATGTCCCCCACAACCATGGTTCCAAGCCCATGGACCCAGTGATTCACTCCCTCAGGGTGTTTGGCTGTGCCTTAGAAGTTATTATAACTTTTCCCTGTTAGGTCTATTATATATATAGGCATTCTTATAGTACATACAAATACATATGTACAAAGTCACCTGCCAAACTTATATATAGTCATGGGTATATTCCCTTTTGCCTATATACACCTGGTCATTTAGTCTGTCTACCTGTTTCTCAAAAACTTCCCAGAAGACTTTTCTTTGTTTCATTACCCATGGGTAGGTCATATGTTCATGCTCTAGTTGCATTTTACATTTAAACTCTGCTAACAAGAGTAGAGGGAGATGAGGAGGAAAGTCAAAGAAGAGTCAGTGTCTTACATTGAAAAGAACATAGTGCACACACTTGGCATTTCCTTCCTTCTATTTCATTTCTCTTAATCACTGTTTCTAAACTGACTTCATTGTTTTTTATATTAGACCAATTAAAAGAATATTTTGCCCCATATTTCATTTCTGTATGATATGACTAATATTGTTATTTTCCCACACAAAGTATCTCACCCCTTGGATTTTAGAGTTGATACTTCACCCTATTCACAAATAAGTAAGAAGTTTCAATTTTAGAAGAAAGGCAGCTGCAGAAAAGCTGTTCTTGCACATACAAAACCATGTCCTTCTGTTGGTTAAATGGGAGGTGAGAATTTTCCATGCTTTTAATAATACTATATTTGCAAAGTGTTACTTTTTCAGTATCAAGAAGCAAAACCTTAATGTGCTTGCAGAAGAAAAAAATATATACATATAAATAGAAGATTCTACATATTATATATATATATATATATATATACACACACACACACACATATAGTGTGTAGAGTCTTCTATTTTAATGCCAAGAATTATTACATGTTTTTAGTATATTAGCTTTTATATGTCCACTTAAACCAAAGATTCACTCGTGTCTATTCTTAAAAAAGAATTCAGTCTATAAAACACAGAGGACAGAGGTGTTGTAATACAAGGAAGAATATGATGTTGCAAGTCCTCTGTATTCATATGATTTTAAAATTTTGAAGTGATTTCTATTCTATATCCTTCACTCCACTTGGTTAAATGGACACCCAGAGATGAGAAGTGACTTACTCAGGGTCACTTAAAAGTGAAAAACTGGAGCTGAGCTGTTAAGCAAGTTTTCCAACTGAAAATCTGCCTTTGTTCTATTTTACCATTGCCCCTTACATTTTAGTAAATTATCAAATTTCAATTGGTAAAGCCAAAATACTCATGGACTAAGGCAAGCAGGTTAACTGAAAGCTAATCAGGATATTCTTTTTTCTTTCAACCATGAGTGCCAAAATGTTTCTGAAAATAGATATATTTCCTTTTCTTCTCTGCCTTATTTAAGAAACTAAAAAACAAACAAAACCATACTCACTGCCATCGAGTAGGATCTGACTCATAGCAACCTTCCTTGGGTTTCTAAGGCAGTATCATTATGGAAGTAGATTGCCAAACCTTCCTTCTGAGGAGTGGCTGGTAGGTTTGAACCATGAGCTTTCTGGTTAGCAGTCAAGTACTTTAGGCACTACACCACCAGAGCTCCTCAAAAACTTAGTAGTTGCCATTAATACTTTTTTATACTTTAGGTAAAAAACTAGAGAAAGAGAAAAAAAATCTATCTTGCAATAAGTGAAATTTTATTTACTACTGCCAGTAATAGGAGCTCTGGTACCATAGTGCCTAAGGCACTTGACTGCTCACCAGAAGGCTGGCAGTTCAAACCCACCAGCCACTCCTCGGAAGGAAGGTTGGACAATCCTACTTCTGTAGTTATACTGCCTCGGAAACCCAAGGAGGGGTCGCTATGAGTCAGGGCCGACTCGATGGCAAACAACAACAACAACAACACTGCCAGTAATATTTCCTGATGCTATTTCTCCCTTTAAGAGGGAATCACATCTTGCTCATTTAATCTGATGTGGCCACACTCACTATGTTTCAAGATATTTCCTCAAATATATTTTCTCTGTGCTATGTTGGTCTACCAAGAGAGCACAATAAAGCAGTTTAACCATTGACAGAATAGTAGAGTGTTTCATGTATGTAAATACTTTTAACTTGCTCAGAGCACTTTCATTTTTAATATTCTACTGTATGCCAGATATATAGATCTGTGATATTAGAGCTAGAATGAAATTCCAAGGCCAACAATCTCAATTGCTTGCATTTACAGCAGAAACAATGTAACAAACTCTGTACATTTTGCCAGGCTAAATTCATTAAATTCTTAGAGCAACAACTCTCACCAACTCATAGAATGACATTAGGCACTGTGATGTTTAATGATGTATGTCAACTTGCTAGGCCATGATTCTCAGTGGTTTGGCAGATACTATGTAATCATCTTTCATTTTGTGATTTGATGTGAGCAGTCAATCAATTGAAAGGGAAGGTTTCTTAGGGTTGTGGCCTGCATCCAATAGATATCAAAGTTCGGACAAAACTCACTCTGTCTAGATTCTGAATCCAATTTATCATCCTCTGACGGCCAGTTTGTGGAACATGAGCCAGCAGCCTACCATCTGACTTGCAGGTTTTAAGATTCACCAGCTCTTGCAACCCTGTGACCTAGCAGCCTTCCACCTGACATGCCATTTTTGGGCTACTCATTCCTTGCAACCCTGGGTATCAGGAGAAGCCTGATGCTTTAGCCATAGACTTAAGACTTGTCAGCCTCTGCAACTGTGTGAAAGCTGTTCTCTTGAGATAAATCTCTCTGAATTATTTATATACATACATTTCATTAGCTTTTCTTTTCTTGAGAACCCACTCTAAGACATTTTGTACCAAGAATGGTTCCAAAGGCACAAAACTTTAAGGATGCGTTGTACGAATAGGTCCTCAACTCTTAAATGCACCAGTGACTCTGCCTCCAGTAGTAAAGAAGTCATTGTTAATTCCTGGAATGAAGTGGCAATGTTGTTGTTGTTAGGTTCTGTTAAGTTAAAATGCTGCCCAGTCCTGCACCAGCCTCACAATCATTATGTTTGAGCCCATTGTTGCAGCCATTGGGTCAATCCATCTTGTTGAGGGTCTTATCTTTTGTTGACCCTCTACTTTTTCAAGCATGATGTCCTTCTCCAAGGACTAGTCCCTCCAGATAACACATCCAAAGCATGTGAAACAAAGTTTTTCCATTCTTGCTTATAAAGAGTATTCTGACTGTACTCCTTCCAAGATAGATTTGTTCATTCTTCTGGTAGTGAAGTGGCAATAGAAATACACAAAATAACACCATCATTGGATCAAATATATGTGAAAGACAAGGCTCTTGGTGGTTGCATATTTAATATTTTTCTATAATTCTGTCAGAATGAGAAATATAAGGAAGCATGTTGGTTGGTTCTACTTTCGGTAGTCAAAATGGTAGAAGGGATGAGGGTAAAGCTTCTGAGTCACATATCAAGTGCAACATACGTGACCTGAAAGTTGCCACTTGTGCCTTGAAAGAGAGCAAAAGAATGTTCCCAAAAGCCAAACCAATTCCTATCCTGAGAGTGGCTGAATTACAATGCTAATTGGGTTCCCAACTTTGAATTTTGTCTGAGATTAAAGGAAAGGTATTGATTGAGAAAATATGGGATCTTAAAACTTGTGATGGGAATCTATGGGCAGATAATCAAGAAGCTGGGGACATGGAGCCTCTAAATTCTGTTGAATCCCTCCTGCCAACAGAACCAGCTCTCTTACTCCAACCTAAAGAAATTGTTGTTGTTGTTGTTGTTATGTGCTGTCGAGTCAGACCCGACTCATAGTGACCCCTCCTTGTGTTTCCAAGGCAGTATCACTATGGAATTAGATTGCCCCATCTTCCTTCCGAGGAGTGGTGGGTTTGAACCGCCAGCCTTCTGGTTAGCAGTCAAGTGCCTTAGGCACTATGCTACCAGAGCTCCTTCTAAAGAAATTACTCCATCTTTATCTGCTAAACCACTCTCCACGGTAAAACTATTATCCCTTCCATGTCCATCCAATTAGATTAATCCAGCTGTCTCTGAAGAGTCCTTGTCTGAGATATGTCCTGGGGTAGTACCTGAGACATTATCTGAGGCAGATACCTTAAAAGACGTTACTGAAGGTTCCCAGGATCCACCCCCAGCACCCATGTTTGCTTGTAGACCTATAACTAGGCTTAAGTCCCATTGAACCCCAAGTAATGCAATACAAAGTGTGAGCCAGGAGGAGGTGTGCTACATTCCCTAAGAGCTTCTTGAAATTTCTAACATATATAAACAGAAACCTGGGAAATAACTTTCTCAGACCTCATTGAAGGAGAAGGATGAAAGGAAATCCTCCTAGTGGGAACAACTTTGAACAGTGAACCTAATTGCTCTTTTCTTTTTTCTTTTTTTGAAGCAGAGATGGCCAGATTGCTTACTGATTCAAGAGCTGAGACAAATGATTTGATGATCTGATGGATGGTCAGGGACTTAGAAGGGACATGACTAGAAAATTGGTGACAAAGAAGTATGAGGAAGAGGTCTATGGATAGACCTCTGAATGGGCCAAAGAAGTGAAGATATTGTGTCTAATGTGAATGCTCAATAAATGCTGACCTTGGTAGAAAGGATGATGCTTTCTATGAATACCTCTTTTCCAACCCACTGTTATCATTTAACAATGGGCTTATGAACAAAGTGCCCATGGTGGCAAGGACAGAGGTTGTACATGGACTCAGCAACACAGACTTCTACTCACCAAGACCAATTTGGCTACAGCTACTTCTAAGTACCCAGTCTGCCAACAGTAAAGTTCAAAATTGAAAGCCCAATATGGCACCATTCCTAGGGGGGGTACATTCCTAGTTGATTACATTAAACCACTTCCATCATGGTAAGGGCAGCATTTTGTTCTAACACTGATAAATCCTCACTGTGGTTATAGGTTTACCTTCTCTGCATGCAGTGGTTCTGCCAAAACTATCATCAGTGAGCTTATAGAATACCTTATTTATTGTCGTGGTATCCCATACAGTATGGCCTTAGATCAAGGAACTCACTTCACAGCATAAAACTGAGGCAGTGGGCCTATGCTCATGGAATTCATTGGCCTTACCATGTTCCCCATCACCCTGAAGCAGCTTTGTGGATAGAACGATTTAATGGCCTTTTAAAGACACACTTACAGTGCCAGCTAAGTGGCTATATTCTTGAAGATTTAGATAAATTTTCTCCAGGAAGCTTTATTTGTTCTAAACAAGCATCCAACATACAGTGTTGTTTATCCCATGGGTCCAAGAATTGAGGTATGGCAATGGGAATAGCACTACTCATTATTACCCTTAGTAATCCACTCATAAAATTTGCTTCCTGTTCCCACAACCCTATGCTCTGAAGAGCTAGAGTTCTTAGTTCCAAAAGGAGGAATGATTCCACTGGGAGACACAACACTGATTCCACTGAATTGGAAGTTAAAAATGGAACTCAACTACTTTGGGCTCCTCATGCCTCTGGACTGAAAGGCAAAGAGGAGAGTACTATAATGTTTTGTGTGATTGATTCTTATTACCAATGGGAATCAGATTGATATTATAGAATGGAGGTTCAAAAAAAAAAAGAGTATGTCTGTAATATAGGAGATCCCTTAGGGAGTCTCTTAGTATTACCATGCCCTATGATTAAAGTGAAAGGAAAACTACAGCAACCTAATCCAGACATGACTATTAAAGGTGTGGACCCTTTAGGGATAAAGGCTTGGCTTTGGCTCACCTACCAGGCAAAGAACAATGACCAGCTAAGGTTCTTGCTAAGGGT
Source organism: Orycteropus afer afer (assembly GCF_000298275.1). Taxonomy (NCBI): domain Eukaryota; kingdom Metazoa; phylum Chordata; class Mammalia; order Tubulidentata; family Orycteropodidae; genus Orycteropus; species Orycteropus afer. The sequence continues at coordinate 1,899,942 of NW_006921803.1, forward strand.
AAAAGGAATGTGGACAGAATGATGAAGGAAGGTAAGTCTGAAAATCAGGTATGATCACATGATCAGTTACAGAGATGAGGACTGTTATTGTTATGGATATATCTTCCTTGTTTTGTTATTTGTATATTTAAATATAGATATAGGTAGATAGAGATACATATATCACCACTCATCTGTCAGTTTTTCATACTGTGGTGGCTTACATGTTGCTGTGATAGAAGCTGTGCTACTGGTATTTCAAGTATCAGCAGGTTCACTCATGTGAACAGGTTTTATCAGACCTCCCAGACTAGGTCAGATTAGGAAGGAGAACCTGGAAAGCTTCTTCTTAAAAAGTTGGTCAGTGAAAATCTTATTAGTAGCAGTGGAAAGTTAACTGTTATAGTACCAGATCATGAGCCACTCCATTTGGAAGACACTCAAAATACTAATGGAGAAGAGCTGCCTCCTCAAAATGAAATTGACTTTAATGATGTCAGTGAAGTAAAGCTTTCAGAATCTTCATTTGCTGATGCAGCATGACTCAAAATGAAAATAAATAGCTGCAAACATCCATTAATAATTGGAACATGGAATGTACAAAGTATGAATCTAGGAAAATTGGAAGTCATCAAAAATGAATGCTCTAGTCAGGATCACAATAGAAAATCCTGGACAGAAAGAGAGAAAAAAAAAAAATGTAGAAAATTCAAAAACATTAAAAAAAAAAATAGATTTACTGGTCTGATAAAGACTTGTGGAACCCCTGAGACTAGCCCCTAGAAACCCTGCAAGCCTGGAACTGAACCCTACCCCAGGGATCAACTTTCAGCCAAACAATAGACAGGTGTATAAAATGAATAATAACACCAGGAAGTAATGTATTCCTCAATGGAATCAACTAGACCAGACCAAAGGGACTGCGTTTGATTGAGGGGAAAAAAAAAAATACCAAACTCATAATGCAGGAAGATGCAGGAAAGAAAACTGAGGGACAAAGTGGGAAAAAGTGCCATTGCATTGAAGGGATTGTAACACATGTCATGAAACAAAATATGTATCAATTGTTGAATAGAAAACTGTAAGTGAAAACAAAATGAAATGCACCACATAGATTGATATCCCAGGAATTAGAGAGCTGAAGTGGACTGCTTTGGCTGTTTGGATCAGAAAAACACGTTCTACTGTGCCAGGAATGACAAATTGGCAAAAAAAAATTTCAAAATCTGTGCTAAAGTGCAATGCTGTCAGTGATAGGATAATACCAAAACACCTCCAAGGAAGACCAGTAAATGCAACTATTATTCAAATTTATGTGCCAAACACTAATGCTCAGATGAAGATATTAAAGATATTTACCCAGATCTGCAGTCTGAAATTGATCAAGCATGCTATCAAAATGGACTGAAATTTCTAGTGATTGAAATGTGAAAATTGGAAACAAAGAAGTATCAGTAGCTGGAAAACATGACCTTGATGACAGAAACAACTGTAGAGATCACATGATAGAACTGTTCAAGATTAATTACTTATTCATTGCAATATCTATTTTCAACAACATAAACAGTGATTATACATGAAGACCTCATCAGAAGGAATACACAGGAAAGAAATCTACCATATTTGTTGAAAAAGACAATGGAGAAGCTTAATGTTACCAGTTAGAACAAGGCTAAGAGCTAACTGCAGAAGAAACCACCAACTATTCATATGCAAGTTCACGTTGAATCTGAAGAAAATTAAAACAAGTCCATGGGAGTCAAAATACAAATTTGGAAGACAGCTAGTTGGCAAACCAACTGGAAGAGATAAATAGACAGATATCTTTCCTCATTCCAAAGAAAGGTTATCTAATGTGGAAATTAATGAAAAATATCATTACTATCATATGTAAGTAAAAATTTTGCTGAAAAGTATTCAAAAATTGTTGTAACAGTACATCTGCAGAGAACTACTAGATATTCAAGCCTGATTCAGAAGAAGATATCGAATGAACGATATATCATCGCTAATGTCAGATAGATCTTGGCTAAAATCAGAGAATGGTACAAAGATGTTTATCTGTGTTTCATTGACTATGCAAAAGCATTTAACTATGTGGATCATAACAAATTATAGATAACATTGTGCAGATGGAAATTCCAGAAAACTTAATTGTGCTCATGTGGAACTTGTTACCTAGACCAAGAGGCTGTTGTTGAAACAGAAAAAGGGAATAATTTGTGGTTTATAATCCCAAAAGATTTTCATTAGGGTTGTATCCTTTCACCAAACAGAAAACAAACTCACTGCCATTGAGTCAATTCTGACTCCTACCAACTCATTTTGGGTTTCCAAGGCAGTAAATATTTGTGGAAGTAGATTGCCCCATCTTTCTTCTGTGGACTGGTTGGTGGGTTTGAACCACCAACCTTCTGGTTAGCAGTCAAATGCCTTAGGCACTATGCCACCAGAGCTCCTTATATTTATCCTAATTTGAAAAGCTGGACTATTTGAAGAATAATGTGGCATCAGAATTGGAGGAGAACTCATTAACAACCTGAGATATGTGGATAAAACAACCTTGCTTGCTAAAACAGAAGAGGACTTGAAGCATTTGTTGATGAAGATCAAAGATGATGGCCTTCAATATGGATTACAATTCAAAATAATAAAACAAAAATCCTCACAACTAGACCAATCAGTAACATCATGAAAAATGGAGAAATTATTGCAGTCGTCAAAGATTTATCTTGGATCCAAAATCAACAACACTCATGGAAGCAGCAGTTAAAAAATCAAATATTGTAAAAATGCATTGGGTAAATCCACTACAAAAGACCTCTTTAAAGGAATAAAAAGCAAAGATGTCACTTTGAGTAGTAAGGTATGCCTGATGAAGGGCCTGGATAATAAATAAGAAAGACCAAAGAAGAATCAATGCCTTTGAATCATAGTGTTGATGAAGAATTTTGAATATAGCACGGACTGCCAGAAGAATAAACAAATCTGTCTTAGAAGGACGGTCAGAATTCTCCTCAGAAGGAAGGATGGGGAGATTATGTCTCACATATTTTGGATATATTATCAGGAGAGACTGGCCCCTGAAGAAGGATATCAAGCTTGGTAAAGTAGAAGGTCAGTGAAAAAGAGGAAAACCCTCAATGAGATGTATTGCCACAGTGGCTGCAACAGTGGGCTCAAACATAGCAACAATTGAGAGCATGGCACAGGACCAGGCACTGTTTCCTCCTATTGCACATAGGGTCACTATGAGTTGGAATAGACTTGATGGCACTAACAACAATAACAATAGAGATACAGATATATAGCTAAAAACCAAAAAAAAAAAAAAAAAGTACTGCCGTCAAGTTGGTTCCAACTCATAGCCACCCCTCCTTGGTTTTCCAAGGCAGTATGTCTACAGAAGTAGATTGCCCAGTCTTTCTTCCAAGGAGTGGCTGGTGGGTTTGAACCACCAGCTTCTGGTTAGCATATAGCAAATATCTTTGTTTTCTTCCCTTCTTTATTCAATTTCTCATTATAAAATATTACATGTAATCAGAATTAGTGCATTTTCAATTGTACACATTCTAGTTATTAAATGTTAGGTACAAATATAACCATAAAATTGTTTTTAATTAGCAATTATGTACAGTGTAATGACATGTTCATAGATGCCAAGTTGATAAGTGGTAGACTGTGATGGCTAATGTTATGTGTCATTTTGGATAGGACAGAATTCTCAGTAGTGTGGCAGATATTATGTAATCATCCTCCATTTTGTGATCTAGTGTGAGCAGCCAATCAGTTGAAAGGTAAGTTTCTTTGGGGGTGTGGCCTGTATCCAATATATTTGGATGTTCTGGCAAAGCTCATTTTTTCTCAATCCCACATCCAACTCCAGGACAGAGCAAGCAAGCAGCAGAGGGATTCAAGTAAGGGGAAGGATCCAGACCCCAAACCCCAAGTAGCAGGAAAAATGGAGGGGAAAGGAAAGGAAAGACAGGGCGTCCAGGACAGAGTGAGCAAGTGGCAGGGGTCCTGATAAGGGGAAGTTGGAGAGATTTTGAACAGCTAAGGGAGACAAACTTGTCTGTTGGTTTATTGTGCTCTGGTGGTATGTTGTTGTGAGGCTTGAGGCTGTGCCAGCGGTGTTTCAAATGCCAGTGGGGTTGCACATGGCACATAGGTTTCAGCATGACTTGCAACCTGAGAAAGACTAGAAAGAAGGAGGAGGCCATCCACTTCTCAAAGAAGTGGCCAAGGAAAACTTCATGAATAGCAGAGAAACACTGTCTGTTACATTAGTAAGTAACTATATGAATAGCCCGGAAACACTGTCTGATACAGCGCAAGGACAATGAGCCACTTAGGTTGGAAGGCTCTCAAAATAGGACTGCAAAAGTGATGCATCATCAGAGTAGAACCAACCTTACTGATATAGATAAAGTAAAGCTTTTGAGACCTCCATTTGCTGATGTGATATGACTCAACTTGAGAAGAAACAGCTACAAACATCCATTAATAATCAGAATATGGAATGTACAAAGTATGAATCTAGGAAAACTGGATGTTGTCAAAAATGAAATGGAACACATAACGATTAATATCCTAGGCATTAGTAAGCTGGTTTAGGCCATTTTGAATCAGACAACCATATGATCTACTATGCTGGGAATGACAATTTGAAGAAGAATGGCTTGGCATTCATCATCACAAGGATGTTTCAAGACTTGTCCTGAAGTATAATGCTTCCATGATAGGATAATATCCATACTTCTACAAGAAAGACCAGTCAATACAACTATTATTCAAATTTATGCACCAACCACTAAAGCCAAAGATGAGGAAACTGAAGATTTTTACAAACTTCTGCAGTCGACCAAATGTGCAATCAACATGTGTCAATTATCACTGGTGACTGAAATGCAAAAGTTGGAAACAAAGAAGAATCACCAGTACTTGGAAAATTTGGCTTTGGTGACAGAAATAATGCTGGAGATTTCATGATAGAATTTTGCAAGACCAATGACTTATTCATTGCAAATACCTTTTTTCAACAACACAAACAATGGCTATACACATGGACTTT
>NW_006921803.1:1905589-1917436 GCF_000298275.1 Orycteropus afer afer
AGAAGCATCAAAAGAAGATGGAAGGAATACACAGAGTCACTGTACCAAAAAAGACCTCTTTGAATCTCATCCATTTCAAGAGGTGGCACATGATCAAGAACCAATGATACTGGAGGAAGAAGTCAAAGATGCACTGAAGCAATTGCTGAAGAACAAGGCTCCAGGAATTGACAGGATACACACTGAGATGTTTCAACAAACACATACCCCACTGGAGGCACTCACTTAGTTATGCCAAGAGAGTTGGAAGATGGCTACCAGGCCAACTGACTGGAAGAGATCCATATCTGTACCCATTTCAAAGAAAGGTGATATCACAGAATGTGGAAATAAGAGAACAATATCTTTAATATCTCACGCAAGTAAGATCTTATTGAAGTTAATTCAAAAATGGTTGCAGCAGTGTATTGACAGAGAACTTCCAAAACTGCAAGCTGGATTCAGAAGAGGACATGGAACAAGGGATATCATTGCTGATGTCAGATGGATCTTTGCTCAAAGCAAAGAATACAAGAAAGATGTTTACTTGTGTTTTATTGACTATGCAAAAGCATTTGATTGTGTGGATCATAACAAATTGTGGATAACAATGAGAAGAATGGGAATTTCAGAACACCTAATTGTGCTCATGGGGAACCTGCACATAGACCAGGAGGCTGTCCTTTGAACAGAACAAGGGGACACTGCATGGTTTAGATTCAAGAAGGAAGTGCATCAGGGTTGTGTCCTTTCACCATACTTATTCGATCTATATGCTGAGCAAATAATCCGAGAAGGTGAACTATATGAAGAAGAACATGGCATCAAGATTGGAGGACGAATCATTAACAACCTGCAATAAGCTGATGACACAACTTTGCTTGCTAAAAGTGAGGATGACCCAAAGGACTTAGTGATGAAGATTGAAGAATCCAGTCTGCAGTACGGATTACATCTCAATATAAAGAAAACAAAAATCTTCACAACTGGACCTATAAGGAGCATCATGATAAATTGAGAAAACATTGAAGTTGTCAAAGACTTCACATTGCTTGGTTCTTGTGGTGGTTATGTTTGTGTGTCAGCTTGGCTGGGCCTGGTTGAGTGGCTGGGCAGCTGGTGGTAGTTATTCCCCATGATGAGACTGGCAATCAACTCTATGGTGGGATCTACCACATGCAGCTGAGTAGCTGCTTTGAGTATGTGGTCGACTTCCTGTGTATAAAGATAAGCCTTGGGGATAGTCTCTAGCTTATGGCACCTTTAACCCTTCATGTAGCCGTGTCATTGTTCAGCAACCTGCCATGCTCTACTGACCTTGGGACTTACAATGGACTTGAATTAATGGCCTGCCATGTGATTTAGTAATATCAGGACTGTGCCTTTTTACTTGTCAGCCTTGGGCTTGGCAGCCTCAGAAGCCAGCAGCTGCCTGAGTGAAAAAAAGCCTCTAGCTTCAATGGGCCAGGAGCTGGAGGCAGTGCTAAAGTCCAAGGCTGAGGGGCTTTCACCCAGGCCCTAGAGTGTGGCACTTTGTGAGAGAATAAACTCCTGTTTGTTAAGGCCATCCTATTTGTGGTATATTCTTGTCAGAGCAGCACTAGGTAACCAGAAGTGTTCTACAATCAACCCAATGGAAGCAGCAGTCAGGACATCAGACAATGTATAGCACTGGGCAAGTCAGCTGCAAAAGACCTCTTTCAAGTGCTAAGGAGCAAAGAAGTCTCCTTGAGAACTAAGGTGCACCTGACACAAGCCACGATATTTTCAATTGCTTCATATGCATGTGAGAGCTGGACAATGAATAAGGAAGACTGAAGAAGAATTAAGCTTTCTGAGATGTGGTGCTGGTGAAGAATGATGAAAATACCATGGACTTCTAAAAGAGCTAACAAATCTGTCCTGGAGGAAGTACAGCCAGAATGCTCCTTGGAATCGAGAATGACCAGACTTCTTCTCCTCTATTTTGGCCATGTTATCAGAAAGGACCAGGCCCTGGAGAAGGATGTCATACTTGGTAAGGTGGAGGGTCCATGAAGGAGGAGAAGGCCCTCAACAAAATGGATTGACACAAGGATGCTGCACTGGGCTCAAATATAGCAGGTATTGCTAAACTTCTGTGGGACCAGGAAGTGTTTTGTTCTGCTGTGCATAGGGTCACTATGAGTTGAAGATGAATTAACAGCACATAACGACAACACCAACAATATCCAACTCATCCTCTGACCATCATTTCTTGAGATGTGAATCAGCAGCTTGATGCTTGACCATAAGTTAGAAGAAGCCTCCAGGCCAAATGTCTGACCCATGGGTTGAGGACTTGTCAGCCTCCACAACTGAGTGAGCCATTCCCTTGACACAGCTTTGGAAACCCAATGAGGTTCACTATGAGTTGGAATCCACTCAATGGCAGTGGGCTTGAAAGGACAAAGTATTATAATGAAATGTGCAGAGACCTGGAGTCATAAAATGAAAGGGGTAGAACTTACTCAGCATTTCACAAGCTGAAAAAACTGAAGAAAAAATTCAAGCCTCAAATTGTAACACTGATGTATTCTAAGGGCAAAATATTGAATGATGCAGGAAGCGTTAAAAGAAGATGGAAGGAGTATATAGAATAACTTTACCAAAAAGAATTGTTCAATGTTCAACCATTTCAGAAGTTAGCATATGATCAAGAAGCAATAGTACTGAAAGAAGACATCCAAACTGCACTGAAGTAATTCATGAGAATAAGGTTCCAGGACTTAGAATATGACCTTGAATATATCCCTCCTGAATTTAGAGACCATCTAAAGAACAGATTTGATGCATTAAACACCAGTGACCAAATACCAGAAGAATTATGGGATGACATCAAAAACAGCATTCATGAAGAAAGCAAGAGGTCATTAAAAAGATGAGAAAAAAAAAAAAGAAAATACCAAAATGAATGACTGAAGAGACTCTGAAGCTTGCCCTTGAGTGGAGAGTAGCCAAAGCAAATGAAAGAACTGACAAAATAAAATACTTGAATATTATTGAGATGTTTCAACAAATGGATGCAGGGTTGGAGGAATTGACTCATTTATGTCAAGAGATTTGAAGACATTTACCTGGCCAATTAACTGGAAGAAATCCATATTTGTGCCTATTCCAAAGAAAGGTGGCCCAATGGAATGTGAAAACAATCTAACATTTATAATTAATATCACATGCAAGCAAAATTTTGCTGAAGATAACTTAAAAACAGTTGCAGCAGTATATTGATAGGGAACTTCTAGAAATTCAAGATGGATTCACAAAAGGGTGTGGAATGTGGGATATCATTGCTGATGTCAGATGGATCTTGGCTGAAAGCAAAGAAAACCAGAAAGATGTTAACCTGTGCTTTATTGACTATGCAAAAGCATTCAACTGTGTGTATCATAAGAAATTATGTCTAACATTGCAAAGAATGGGAATTCAAGAGCACTTTATTTTGCTCATGGGGAACCTGTACATAGACCAAGAGGCTATCATTCAAAGAAAATGAAGAAACATTGCATGGTTTAAAATCAGGAAGGGTGTGCATCAGCATTATATCCTTTCACCACACTTAATCCATTTATATGTTGAACAAATTACTGAAGAATCTGGAATATATGAAGAATCATACAGAACCAGCATTTGATGAATATTCATTAACAATATGAAATTTAAAATATTGTATATTTCAATATGCAATAAGCAAGAGACAAACTTGCTTGCTAAAAATGAAGATGGCTTGAAGCACTTACTGATGAAGATCAAGACTACAGTCTTCAGCATGGATTACACCTCAATATGAAGAAAACAAAAATCCTCACAACTAAACCAAGAAGCAACGTCACGATAAATGGAAAAACAATTGAAGTTGTCAAAGATGTCATTTTTCTTAGATTCACAATCAACAGTCATGGGAAGCAGTAGTCAAGAAATCAGACATCATATTCCACTTGGAAAATCAACTGCAAAAACCTCTTTAAAGTGTTAAAGAGCAATGATATCACTTTGAAGACAAAGGTAAGCCTAACTCAAGCCATGGTATTTTCCATCACCTGATATGCATTTGAAACTTGGACAATGAATTAGGAAGGTCAAAGAAGAGTTGATGCCTTTGAATTGTGGTGTTGATGAAGAATATTGAACATACCATGGACTGCTAAAAGAATGAACAAATCTGTCCTGGAGGAAGTGCAGCCAGAATTCTCCTTAGAAGCAAGAATGGCCAGACTTCGTCTCATCTACTTTGGCCATATTGTCACAAGGGACCAGTCCCTGGAGAAGGATAAAGTAGGGAGGGAAAAAAAAAAAAAAAAACACCAAACCAAACTCACTGCCATCAATTTGATTCTGACTCATAGAGAGAGACCCCCTTTGGGTTTCTGAAGTGGTAAATCTTTATGCTCAATCTTCCTTCCACCAAGCAAATGGTGGGTTTGAGCCACCAACCTTCTGGTTAGCAGTCAACTGTCTTAAGCACTACGCCACCAGAGCTCCTTTGGTAAAGTAGAGGGTCAACGAAAAATGGGAAGACCTCCAACAAGATGGATTAACACAGTGGCTACAACAATTGTGAAGATGGTATAGGAGCTCAGGTAGTGTAGTGGTGTAGTGGCTATATATATATATATATATATATGTGTGTGTGTGTGTGTGTGTGTGTGTGTGTGTGCACGCGCACACACAGTTCTCACTTATCGATTATCTTCTTGTCCCATCTTTCACGTTTATAACAATGGTTAAAAAAAAATTGTATGCTAACAATGAACATCTGGCAGTAAGGAGCTCCCCCGATGGGGTCCCTGATTGGCAGACCCTGTGTGCACATAGAAAGGAAGCTTGTATTGCCTAGTGTTCCACCAAGCAGAAGAGAAGGGGGGTCAGTATCCCTGAGCCACAAGCATACTAGATGGAATGAAGCAGGGGCTAGAGTAGGTAAAGTGGGTACAGGATGTTGCCCAGCAAGTCCTGGGTGGCCACAGAGGGCTGAGGCCAAGGTAACCATAGCTGATGTCCTGAAGGGAAGGAAGACTGGGCATAAAGATTTACCACATAAAGATAGCCCTTGGTGCTGGGTAGGAAGTAAGGTCTCAGTGTCTGACTCTAGCTCCCAGTCACAAAGGGCAGCAGGGACAGTAAGAATAAGTCCTGGGATATGGCATTTGGGCACCTATATAGCCTCTTAAGCTTCCTCAATACCCCCTTCTGGATGAGCACAGGTGAGGCCAGGGCAGAGTACCTCAGTGAGAGTGGGATAAGGGGGTAAGTGGACTGGAGGAGCCCCAGTTTAAGGTCAAGGGCAGAGACTAGACCTGGCTTTCATAGCCTTGAACAAAGCTTTAGATTGTCAATGCTCATGGGGACATGTGACTGGAGGGGGGGCATGGCTGCCCAGAGAGTGCTAGGGAATGGTTTAGTGAGGAGCCAGTGGAGAGACCCAGTGGGCATTGTACACCCTTTCTGTAGTACCCAGACTCTCCCACACATGGTAAAGGAGCTCTCTGCCTCTGACAAAGCATTTTGTGGTTACTGAGGGGATGAGTTGGGGATTTTTTGTTGTTGTTGTTATGTGCCATCAAGTCAGACCCGACTCATAGCGACCCCTCCTTGGGTTTCCGAGGCAGTATCACTACAGAAGTAGATGACCCATACCATCCTGGAAATACAGTGAGGGCAGGAGAGGAAGGAGACCGAAGGGATAAGGATAGGTATAGTATTTGGGCTATCCTGACTCTGGAAGACAGGGTGTCCTTCCCTTGTAGGCAGCAATGGACACTAAGCTCTCCTGAGATGACCTGAGGGAGGCAGCAGCGGCAGGTAACTTCAGCAGGGACCCAGCAGGACATTCACCTTACAGGTGAGGTGGGAGGTGATGGGGTCATGCTACATTTTTACATAATGACCTGGTCCTTGGAACCTAACCATATCAGGAGTGGGTGTATATGCATTTTACTGGTTTAGCTTCTCTAGAACCCAGCCTAAGACAGGCATTGTACTAGTTAGGAACATTAATTGCAAGCAACAGAAACCAACTCTGGCTAATTTAGTGCCCCAAAAAAAGGGGAAGAGAGGATTTACTAGTGTTTTGGAAGGATATGGGACAGTTGACATAAACAAAGGGAAAAACAGAGAATTAGGTTACATGAATGGCAGGCACCAGAAAAGTTAGGTGATCTGGGTAGTAACAGGAACTAAGACAGAATCTCTTCAAATGCTGCCCTAAACCCGAAAAACAAACCTACTGCCATTTAGTCAATTCCAAATTATATCAGCTCCCACTGGGTTTCCAAGGATGTAAATTTCTACAGAAGTAGATTGCTTATCTTCCTCAGGTTTGAACAACCCACCTCTGGTTAGCAGCCAAACGTCTTATGTACTGTGCCACCAGAGCTCACATTCAGATGCTGCCCAGGGGATGAAAAAACTCTATCAGTTTCTGTCTTTGTGAGGCTGCTCATGTTTATAATTCTAAGCATAAATTTCCTAGAATTTGCCAAAAATGGGCAGGGCATTTTGTCTGTTTGTTTGTTTTTGTTTTTGACTACTGGATCTCATAGGAAAGAAGTTAGCCTAAAGGGAAAAAAAAAACAGGTGCTTGTACCAGAAGGATGAGTCTTGGTGGTTCAGTGGTTAAGTGCTTGAACAAAAATAAAAAAAAAAACTAAGCATAACAGTTAAATTAACACCATCCCCTTACAGTACTATAAACCAAAAAAAAAAAAAAAAAACCCTACCGCCATTATGTTGATTACAACTCAACGCTACCCCTACTGGGTTTCCAAGGCTGTAATTCTTTATAGACATAGATTGCCTCATCTTCCTACTGCAGAACAGCTGGTGGATTTGAATCACTGACCTTCTAGTTAGCAGCCAAATGCCTTACCCACCACACCACCAGAGCTCCTTTATAGTACTCTAGATAATCAGTATTACCTAAGTTAGGGATGAGGACATGGAGAAAAATGTGGTTAGGAATTTAGAAAAATAATCAAGAATAAAACAATTATCCCAGCTTTCATTTTGATGCTCTTTCTAGTGTACATTCAGTGCTTCCGTATACAGTTATTATACTCTGCACAATTTGTAAGTGCAACTTAGATTCTCACCATAATAACTAGCATTCTGGGGCAGTGGGAATTTCACTAACCTAGGAAAGTCTCCATTAGTGAAATGTCTATTTTTAAATATTTATTTATTTGTATAACTGCTAAACACATAAATTTGGACTAAATAACTATAATTAATAGAGATCTAGACAAGATTTTTCCTCTGATGTTTAAAGAAGATCTAGAAATAATCTTTCACATTACTAACAAATAATAAAAAGTACATTGCTAATAACAATTTGAAGAAAATAAAAAAGCTAAAATATTGATGGTACTGCTTGGTACCATTTTAAACCCTTTAAGTGCATTAACCCATTATCATCCACACTTTCATGAGAGTTTCCATTAGCATCATCATTTAATGAATGCTGTTAGCTACCTCTGAGTCAATTCTGACTCTAAAGTTGAAATACCAAGACATAAGTACTATTCTTACCACTATTTTACAGACAAGGATATTAAGATAACACAGCCAATAAGTAGAAGGGTACAGATAATAATCTGATAATAATGATTTCTTCAGCCTAACAAATTTCTAAGTGCCTGCATATTGCATCCTTTCTATCAATCAAAAATAACTTCAGAAATCTTAATCCTATTATTTTCCTTAACAATCTATTTCTTTGGGTGATGAGTGTAAGTAAACTTTAGCTACCACCTTTGGAAATTATTCCAGTCCAGAATCAGCAAAGTCTGAGCTAATGAAGTATAACTGCATTTTGAAACCACCATCTAAAACACCAACAGCAGTCAAGTATATATAAGAATGGATCACAGATGGCAATACTGTTGACTATCATCATAAAACAGTTCAAACAAGAAATATTCTTGCCATTAGAATTTTTTTCAAGTTAACATAACAGAATATCTTTAAACACCAGAGTCATACTAGCTAACAAATCACAACATCCTTAATAAAGCTTAGAACTGAGTCTAAGGTTAATGGAACACCCTCCGGAAAACTTGAGTGCACCTAGGGCTGAGAAATTAGTTACGAACTATCATTAACTGGAGGTGGTTGTATTTGAAGTAAAAGAAAATTATATGATTTGGCAAAAGCTCAGGAAATACAGAATGCCTTTGCATAATGTCTATTTGTTAAAAAAAAATTGTGATTTGGGTAAAATTTACAAAGCAGATTCATTTTAAATTCCACAATTCATACGCATTTTGTGTTGCGACACTGATTATATTCCCTACAGCTTACAACTCTCTTCTCACTTCCTTCCTGTGGTTATTATTTCCCTGTGTTCCTCTTAGGAGCTCTGGTGGCATAGTAGGTAAGGCATTTGGCTGCTAAACCAGAAGGTTGGGGTTGCTATGAGTCGGAATCTACTTGATGGCAGTAGATTTGGTTTTTTTTGTGGGTGTCCTTCTTGCCTAAGGGGAGCTCTTGTGGCATAGTGCCTAAGGCATTTGACTGCTAACCAGAAGGCTGGCGGTTCAAACCCACCAGCCACTCCTCAAAAGGAAGATGAAGCTGAAGTGATCTAGTTCCGTAGTGATACAGCCTCAGAAACTCAAGGAGGGGGTCGCTATGCGTCAGATCCGACTCATCCTCATCGACTCATCAACAGTGAGATTGGTTTTTTGGTCTTGCCTAAGCATTCCTGTCTTCCTACCTTTCTTCCTATGCAAATGCTGCCCTTCTGATCTCCTGCAGTTGATTATTCTAAGGTTACATCTCCCTGGTGTAAATGTTGAGCTAGTAGGTGTGTCTATTGTTTGGCTGAGTGTTAAACCATAAGAGTGAGTTCTATTCCAGGCCTGAAGGGTGACTCAGGGGTGTAATCTCAGGAGTTCCACCCGTCTCCATCTGACCAGTAAACTTAATCTTTTTTTATACTTTTGAAAATTTTGTTTAAATAGACACATTAATGTCTATTTTTGAGGTAACATTGAAAGTTACAGAATTTAATGGACTTCAAGGTATTTTTTGTAGTTTAAGTAGCCTTGTAGTAGGATCTTCATGGCTAAAGGGGGGTTTCAAACCATTAGCCAGAGAACAAAATACTGAATACCATTAATTTGTTTACCATGGTAAGGTACTAGTGCTATAGGTATTACGAAGGATGTAATGCTTTCCACAAATAGCTCATCTCACCCATCAAAAATGTTCACATATATAACTGAGTAATCTGAATTTCATTAGTATAATTAGTGCAGAAAATTTACCCCCTTTTCTTTGGAAATACCTGGTCCATTATTTTATTTTCTATTCTTCTATTTTTTTTTTTTTTGTATTTAAAATCTCTAGTCAGTATTAAGATACAATAGCCTCATATGTTGGTGAAAGCTGGACAATAAGGTGGACACCAATGTAAATAATAGAGAATATTTGTTTGTTTGGAAAATTAATTTTTTTAATCCCCAAAAATCAGTCGCTAAAAACTTTAAAGTAGATATTCTCACATGATATTGTAACACAGCAATTTTTTTAGTAATTTTACAAAAAAAAAAAAAAATTGACTGCCACTTAGTTGATTCTGACTCATAGTGACCCTGTTTGGGTTTCTGAGGTGGTAAATCTTTAGGAGAGTAGATTGCTCAGTCTTCCTTTCGCTAAGTGGTTAGTAATTCTAGACAACTTAAAAATAAAGAATGACTTTCTCTACCAATAGGTACTTTTCATTCTTTTTTTTCTTTTTTTAAGTATTTCAATGTAAAGTAATCTCTAAGTGTAGGATCTCTAAGTAGCAAAAACCTAGAGACACTGGTTTCTTGCTTTTTACTCTCAAGTGCTTACACTGGTCCTGGTGGATAGTCTTCACCATCATAGAGTGGATTCTGACTCATAGGAAGTCTATAGGATTGGGAAGAATGACCACATAGAGTTTACAAGATTGTAAATCTTTACAAAAGCAGACTACCTCATCTTTGTCCTTCTGAGTGACTGGTGGATTCAAAATGCTGACCTGTTGGTTAGCAGCCCAATGCTTTCACCATAGTGCCACCAGAGCTCCTTGTTGGATAGTAGGGTTATTTTAAAAAATATATATGTGTGTGTGTGTGCATGTGTGTGTGTATTTGTTGCATAAATGAGTAAATACAGGAATTCAGAGACATAACTAACTATGCATAAGTTGTTGTTGTTAGGTGCCATTGAGTCAGTTGTGACTCACAGTGACTCTATGTACAAGAAAAGGAAACACTACCCTGTCCTGCGCCATCCTCACAATCTTTGCTGTGCTTGAGCCTATTGTTGCAGCCTCTGTGACAATCCATCTTGTTGGTAGTCTTTCCCTTTTTCACTGACCCTCTACTTTACCAAACATGATATCCTTCTCCAGAGACCAGTCCCTTCTGAGCACATGACCAAAGTTGGTGACATGAAGTCTGGCCATTCTTGCTTCTAAGGGGCATTCCAGCTGCACTTCTTCCAGGACAGATTTATTTGTTCTTCTAGCAGTCCACAGTATTTTCAGTATTCTTTACCAACACCACAATTCAAATGCATCAACTTTTCTTCAGTCTTCCTTATTCATTGTCCAGCTTTCACCAACATATGAGGCTATTGAAAATACCATGGCTAGGGTCAGGCACACCTTAGTCTTCAAAGTGACACCTTGAAATATTTAAATATTACAAAATTTTTGCGCTTAGGCAAATACCTAGGGAGTTTTTTCTTGACTCCTACCTACTGCCATCTGATGCAAATCTAATCCTCTATTATATATTATTGAACAGTTAGAAATGTCTATATGTTGCTCGAGTATTTCATTACAATGGCTGAATATTCTTGTCTTCTTCTAAAATCAAAATGTGTAATAAGAGATATGAAGTTATCTGGGTTTAATAAGTTCATACTATGGAGAGTCAGTAGAGCCAATTTTATCTTTTTTTTTTATTTGTGTGTAAATGAGAATTGAAAAATTCAGATATCATCTGTATGGTGGCTTCCAAGGGGCTTCACAGACCCCAGTAAGTGATCTCAGCAAGTACCAAGGAAACTGAGTAAAAAGGTCTCTGAACTTTTCAACCTTACCATCTCCTTCCATTAAATTTCAACATGAATGATATCTGTTTTTCATATTTTATATATTAACAATCTAAATTGCCTTTGGAAAAAAAATTGAAATCACTTACCTAAATGAATTCAATGTACATTAAAATAATAAAGTTGAAAGATTATATATTTGTTGAAGTGTTGCATACATGCAAAATATTTTAGATATTTCTCCAGAAAGTGCTTCAAGATAGGGTGGTACAAACTTTTGAATATTTTCTTTGGTGGCAAATACTCAACTCTTCAGGATGATTTAGATGGTCAATGTATTCAGACTTGTCCTAAATGTTCAAGGTGGAAGATTAAGCTGGATAATTAATATCATGTTTAACAGATGTACCTGTAAAACAGTAAGATGTGCAACTGTCATGTGGTCAAAGACCAGAGCAGTATGGAAGATAGAAAAGGAGTTATTCAGCAACACTCACAAACTTTTTGCAGATCAAAACTTCAGTATAAGACAGGAGATTTTGGTTATAATGTTTATATGGCCAAATTATTTTAAATCTTATGCTGGTTCAATATATTATATAGACATACAGATTTAGATAGATATAAACATACCTGTCCTTATTTCTTTCTTTAAAAACAGAAAAAAAAAAAAAAAAACCTAGCAAACTTTTGTTATCCATTCTCTCATTGTAGATTTCTTTGATACAAAGTCTTCCTTAAATGGGCCTCATTGAAATTCACCACTTTTGTGAGATTTATCCTTCTCTTTCTCGCAGATAAAACTTTTTTTTTTTTTTTTTT
>NW_006921803.1:1925021-1942235 GCF_000298275.1 Orycteropus afer afer
AATTGGTTTCCCTTTTCTTTGTTGAAGAGGGTCTGTGCAATCCTTCTGCCTAGTCCGCCATCTTGCCCCGCCTCTCGCAGATAAAACTTTTAATTTACTGTCCATAGTTTACATGTATTGAAATACCTCCCTCAGACATATACATGGAATTTCTAACCTCTATACCTTAAATATGGCCCTCTTTGGAAATGGGATTATTTATTATTATTTTTATTATGGATGTGCCAGAATAGTAGGGGTCCTGTATATAATCATTTCTGAGTAGTTTCTTATAAATAGAGAATAATAGGCACACATACACACAGGGGAAGAGAGTTGCTATATGAGTATTTGTGAAATCCTGATGGTATTCTGCTGTTGGGGTGTATGAGATGAGTATGCAGACATTTTGAAGTATAATCTGTCATTGCTTAGTAAAATGAAGTATGCATCAAACAGCATTATAGTCCCTGATATATTTACCAGAGAAAGACTTAAACAGGCACACAGGGAACAGGGACACAATACTCTACGCAACGACTGCCGTGGAGTCAGATCTGACTCATAGCAACCCCTCCTTGGGTTTCCGAGGCAGTATCCCTATGGAAGCAGATTGCCCATTGTTAATAAATAATGTGTTATATGCACAAAGTAGAAAGCAGTGAAGCAGTCAAAAGGAGTGAATCAGATCTACATCTAGTAAAATATTTCAGGAGGATTTTTATGAGGGGAAAAATAATAAATAGAATGAATGTCAGAGTTTATTACTATTTATAAAGATTAAATATATGGATGCAACACATTTTTATCCAAATTTTTAGATATAAGCATAAAGGTAAATATTTGGAATATATATATATATATATATATATATATATATATATATATATAACACCAGATACAAGGGGGATGAAATCTATAGGAAGAGGGAACAGATATAAGTTTGATAAATGTTAAAGGAAATAACAATAATTAAAACTGCATAGAGTGGTCTTCCCTATACCAATTATTGTTCTGTGCCTTGAATTGAAACATCATATGATATCAGATTTGCTCTGACAAGGAAAAAAATAATCAGTAATCAGGAAACATTTACTGTGCTTGAAATCTAAAATTTTTTATTGAAATGATATTTAAAAATAGAAAGTCAAATTACATCTAGAAACTGTGTTCATTTTAGGACTAGGTGCTTAAATATCATTCAATAGGAAATACATGTTATCATAAAGCATGATCTGTGTCAAACTTTTCTTGATCTTTTCTATGCCAAAAAATTGAATAAATTTGACACCTCAAAAATCACTATCATTGAGGAAAGTGTTCTATCTGATAGAGTCTTTCAGATAACTTTTAATATGACAAAGCTTTCTATTTTTAATGATAACAGATATTGAAATGTATCTATATGTACTACATTACCCTATGTTTTCTTAAATAGAGGGCACTCAATGGAATTTAAAATACATGACCAATATTTGCACTAATGGCCAGTAAGATAGTAATAGGTCCATTTGTCTATGGATTGTAAAGTGTGCTAAACACAAAGTTTCACATATTGGTATACTCTTGGTGTCAAATTTGATGAAACATGCATTAATTAAATTCCAACACGTTATTTTTAATTTAAATGGAAGGAACAGGTTTCATAGGCCTTATCATACCCCTGGATGCCCAGAAAGCAGAATCTAAAACAAAGGTTTAAGTGTGAGTAGTTTATTTGTAAATGTGGGACACAAAGGAAATAAGACAGGGAAGCAAAGAGAGTCAATATCAAAATGTGTTATATTCTTGTTCAATGGTCTAGTCAACTGTTTGCTCAACCCCTCAATAATCATCTGAGAAATATGATTAGGAATGATCTTCCCACAGGGAGAAAGAAGGAAGTATGTTTCCATCCATTCTCTCCCCTTCACTTCTAGGCTGTGCATCTGTGAGAGCACAGCAATCCTCACAGGTTGCCCTTATTGGCTGTAATCTCATTGAGGCTCTGGGCTGGGAAGTAAGAGGCATTAAGTTCAGATCTGAGGCTCTGATATGGAATGGTAAGATGTTATCAGGTTCATGTGCATAAAGATGCTGAAAGCCTGCACAGACTTGTTGTGGCTGCAGTGATTGGAATGAGAAGCATGGCCAAAGGATTTAAAACAATGCCATATTAACCATCTGTCACAGAAGAAATACAAGCCTTTCTCAGAAGAGATAATTACTTTTTAAATCTGTCAAGTAACCAACAGCATAGTTGCCATAAACATAATTTTGTATTTGGAGTGTTCTGTACTTGAGGGGTAGAGATGAGTGGCAGAAGATGAAGCAATCTACTTCTGTAAAGATTTAGCACCTCAGAAACCCAGTGGGGGTCACTGTGAGTCAGAGTCATCTCAATGGCAATGAGGTTTTTTTTTTTTTTCTGGAATTTTAGTACTATATTGTTGTTCTGAATGATTATCAACAGACACATTTAGTTCCCTACTCCTTAAATTTGAAACTGGGGGAGAAAAAAAAAAATCTTCAAGAGACAAAATCCAATCTTGACTATTATAGCTCACCTGATTTTAGAGGCCATCTCAAGAACAGATTTTACACATTGAACATCAATGATCAAAGACCAGACAAGTTATGGGATGACATCAAGAATACCATACATGAAGAAAGCAAAATATCATTAAAAAAAAAAAAAAAAAGAAAGGAAGAAACACCAAAATGGATGTCAGAAGAAACTCTTAAATTTACTCTTGAATGTAGAGTAGTGTAAGGGAAGGGAAGAAATGATGTAGTAAGAGAGCTGAACAACATAATTCAAAATGTGGCTCCAAAAGACAAAGTAAAATATTATAAAGACATGTGCAAAAACCTAGAGTTAGAAAACCAAATGAGAAAACACAATTACGTTGAGAACACACTGTTAGGCTGAAAGAACTGATGAAAAGAATCAGGCCTTGAGTTGCACTACAAAGAATTTTATGGGCAAATTATTGAATGATGCAGACAGCATCAAAAGAAGATGGAAAGAGTACACAGAGACATGCTACCAAAAATAACTGGTTAACATCCAACCATTTCAGGAGGGAGGTATGATCAAGAGCCGATAGTATTGAAGGATGGAAAACAAGATTCCAGGAATTACAGAACACCAATAGAGATGTTTCAACAAATGGATGCAATGCTGGAAGTGTTCATTCATCTAAGAAATTTGGATGATAGCTACCTGGCCAACTGACAGCAAAAGATCCATAATTATTCCCATTCTGAAGAAAGGTGATTCAACAGAATGGAACATCATTAATATCACACAAGTAAAATTTTGCTGAAAATAATTCAAAAACATAGACAGGGCACTGCCAGAAATTCAAGCCATATTCAGAAGAGGATGTAGAATGAGAAATATCGTTGCTGATCTCCAATGGAACTTGATTAAAAGCAGAGAATAACAGAAAGTTGTTTACCTGTGTTTTATTGACTATGAAAAGGCATCCACATCCATATGTGTGGATCATAACAAAATGTACAAAAGATTGTGAAGAATAGGAATTCAAGAACACTTAATTGTGCTCATGAGGAACCTATACATAGACCAAGAGGCAGTTGTTAGAGCAGAACAATGGGATACTGCATGGTTGAAAATCAGGTGTGCATCAGTTTTTTTATCCTTTCACCATGCTTATTCAATCTGTATGTTGAGCAAATAATCCAAGAAGCTGGACTACATGAAGAAGAACACAGCATCAGGATTGGAGGAAGACTCATTAACGACCTGCTGTATGCAGGTAACACAACCTTGCTTGCTGAAAGTGAAGATGACTTGAAGTACTTACTGATGAAGATCAAAGACTACAGCCTCCAGTACGGACTTCACCACAACATAAGGAAAACAAAAATCTTCACAACTGGACCAAAAAGCAACATCATGATAAATGGAGAAAAATTGGTGTTGTTAGGGATTTCATTGTACATGGACCCACAATCAACACCCAAGGAAACAGCAGTCAAGAAATCAGAAGATGTATTGAACTGGTCAAATCTGCTACAAAAGACCTCTCTAAAGTGTCAAAGAGCAAATATGTCACTTTGAAGATTAAGGTGTGCCTGACCCAAGCTATAGTTTTTTCAACTGCCTCATATGTGTACAAAAACTGGAAAATGAATAAGGAAGACTGAAAAACTGATGCTCTTAAATTACGGTGTTGGTGAAGAATTTTGAATATACCATGCTCTGGTGGCATAGTGCCTAAAGCATTTGACTGCTAGCTAGAAGGCTGGCGGTTCAAACCCACCAGCCACTCCTCAGAAGGAAGATTGGGCAATCTACTTCCATAGTGATACTGACTCAGAGACCCAAGGAGTGGTCACTATGAGTCGGATCCTACTCAATGGCAATGAGTTTGGTTTGGTTTTGGTGCCAGAAGAACAAACAAATATGTCTTGGAAGAAGTACAGACAGAATGCCCGTTAGAAGTGACAATGGTGAGACTCCTTCTCTTGCACTTTTGTCATGCTATCAGGAAGGACCTGCGCCTAAAGAAGGACATCATACATCATAAAGTAGTGGATCAGTGAAAAAGTGGAACACCCTCAACAAGAGAGATTGAAATAATGGCTACAATAATGTATTCAAACTTAGCAATGATTGTGAAGATGGTGCAGGACTGAACAGTGTTTCATCCTGTTGTAAACAGGGTGGTTATACATTGGAACCAATTCGATGGCATCTAACAATAGAAGCCTTTAATTTAACAAAACAAAACTTCAACTGACTTTGTTAAACCTTAACTTTAACTTGGATTCCTTCCCATATCTTAATTTATTAAATGACCTTGCATTTTCATTAAAACTCTTTTCTGTGCTGTTAATTCAAATTAACATATTTTACATCAAAAAGTCAATGTCAATTTCATTTCTGAGTCACTCAGCAGCTTGAAGCAAAGTATTAACTAACTCCTACCAAGAGGAAAAAATAAATAAATAAAAAGAAAAACGAAAATGAATAGTAATCCCAAATGCTTCCATTTCATTATTAATATAAACAAAAACATGTTTAATCTGCTCTCAAGTGTAAATAATACCAATAGTATATTCACAGTTCACAAATGCAATTTGTGAAACAATTTCAGAACAATAAAGAGAAGTAATAAGTTTATCAAAACATGTTTCATATTTTAAAAAGCGTAAGTTGCTATAATTTTTAAAAGGCAATTCAGACAAGTAACAAAGGGGGAGAAATTAGTAAGGTTAACTTTCTAAGAAAATAATATAAAAGGTGCCCTATTTAATTTATTTTATATATTTTAAAAAATATAGGGAAATTCTAATTAAATATTTCTCCTCTCTTCTCAGTTAAAACACAAAGATTTTCTTCAATGGAAAGAACATACATATTCATATTATCTTAAAAGAAAAATAACTTGAATTCATTAATATAGTAATTATTTCCTTTGTTACTAAAAGTATTATGGGGTGAGAGAAGCATTTACTTTCTGTGTGAAGTCAGCAAATTTTTCCAACTTCCAATCCCCAAGTAAACTGTAGACTCATATTTTCTTTGCCACCCTGTTTTGGTAGGCTACTCTGATTACAAAAAGTCTTCAATAAAACTACTTAGGGTAAAGGCAAATAACAACAACAAAGGGTAAATTATCTCTGGTGCCCCTCTTATCTTTACAAGCCTCCATCTGTAATAGAAGGTAAGTCAGGCATCTCTTTGCCTAACCATGCCATGTCTGGCCTGTCTTTCCATGTAGGTCTTAGCCTTCAGAATTTTCTTTCTTGTATGCCATGGCTTCAGGATAATTTATGATAAGAGGTCACTGGGATGGATTAATTATGGCCACACATTCTTTCATACTCTTCTCATGGAGTGACACATCTCCCTTCCCCTCAAACCTGGCCTGGCCAGTGCCTGCTTTGACCAATAGAGATCAATGGAAGTGGCATATACCAGTTTGAGGCCTAGCCTTTAAGAAGATAGGCAACTTCTGCCTTACATGTGAGATACCTGACCCACCACAAAAGATGTTCAATTATGTTGCTGGAAAGACTATAGGAGAGGCTCCTCTGAAAAAGTTGCTCTTCTGTCCCCCCTGAGATGTCAGTGAAGCCATCTTATATCCTCCTGATGAGACTAGCCCTCAGTTAAATATCACAAGTAACCCTAATCAATGCCAGATGGTGCAGAAGAATCACCCAACAGAAATCTGCTTGAATTCTTGATTCACATACATGAAATATAGTAAAGTGGTATTTTTCTTATGGCACTTTTGTTGTTGTTAGTTGCATTGAGTCAATTCTGACTCATGGTGAACTCATGTGTTACAGAGTTAAACATCACTCCATAGAGTTTCTGTTACTGCAATCTTTTGTCATCCAGAAATTTATAAGAACAGTCACGGAGTCCTTTTCTTCCCAAATCTAAGTCCAGTTTTTTAGCCCAACCTGGAGAAGGTGTTCTTGTTCTTGTGATTTTTTTTTTATGTATATTACTTAATCTCTTTTATAGGCTATTCTGATTCATTGGGTCTAGAGTGGAGCCCAGAAGTGTATATACATCTTATGATATATAATAACATGAAAATCTTTCACTGCCAAAATCTTTCAAACAAATTAGAAAGTTATCTATTTTCTACTTGAATATTGAAATGATAGGGATATATTCATATAAGAAAGTAAACCCAGTCTTTATGGAAGTGTTTTCCTCAAGGTAGAGGAGAGTGATTCATGGGTGATGCAGCTCTGGAAAACTCTACTGGAGGAATTAATCAGCTCATTGATTACCTGTTCTTAATATGCATCACCTGCCTTGCATACTTACTTCTTTTTGGTCCAGGTTTGAACTGAGACTCTCAGTTCAAAATCTTAAGAGAATATTTATAGCCAATCTTCTCATAGACATGTGATCAACATGGCATCTTTTATCCCTAGATCCATCCTGGTCCAATTGCTATGACCAGGAAATTAGGGCATGTGATCCAGGACATGACCATCTATGTTGATAGATTATATGGGCAGAGAATCCCTAAAGAGAAGATAGAAAGAAACCAGAACTCTGAAATACATCTAATATGTATTCTTACACATGACAAATCTTTAATATCTTTAAAAAGCTCCATCAATTACCCAAACTCCAAAATCTACTCATCTATAATTGTAATCATCAAGGCCTAGTAAGATGACAGCAACTACATGAGTTATTTTAAGAGAAATAATTTAATAAAAGAATTGTTACTCAGGTATCCAAAAATGAAAAGGTAAAAAGTGGACACCAAGCTATCATAGAGGTACTAATTGCAGCTACCTACCACTCCTAAGGGAGCTCTGGTAGTATAGTGCCTAAGGCACTTGACTGCTAACCAGAAGGCTGGCGGTTCAAACCCACTAGCCACTCCCCAGAAGGAAGATGGGGCAATCTACTTCTGTAGTGATGCTGCCTCGGAAACCCAAGGCTATGAGTCGGGTCCGACTTGATGGCACATAACAACAACACCACCACCACGACTCCTAAGGCTGTGGCAACAAAGGAAGAGGATGAAATATTACATGACCTTTGTTGGAGAGAACCTACACAGCCAGGACCAGACCTATGAGGAAAGGGCAGAGTTTCACTGGTGCTGATGCCACAGAAGCTCAGAAGAGGGAGCCTATGGGGTTAGTACTTAGATCTCTAACAACGGGGTGCCAACTGGCAGGTGCTGGTGTTTCTGAGTTACCAAGATGAGGCTGATTCTGGGAGTGCTAAAAAATGTACAACCTAGAATAAACTGTTGCCTCTGAAATAAATCCCCACTCTTGGGAGGACCCACTACTAAGGTGAAGATGTATTGCTGAGGGCTCAGGAAAAGGAAACAAACAGGAAGTAGCATGATTCTTCTTCCTCCTCCAGCTTTCCAGCCCCCTCTGACAGAAACTAACAAGGAATTAGCAGGCAAAGAAGAAATTTTGTTTGTAGAATCAACCTCAGCACCACAAAGAGGAGTATAGAAGGATAGGACTGAAATTGAGAATATTATCAGTTCTTTCAAGAATTCCAAAGATTTACTTTCATAGATGGCAGAATAGGCAGAAAAGCTCCACAGACCCTCTTCAACAAAGAAAAGAAAAACCAATTGACAGAGATGCAGAAGATAATCCTGGAGCCCTGAGCTTTGAAAGGAACTATACAGAAGTGGATTAAGCACCAACTAGTGGAAAAACCTGAATGAAAACAGTGAGTATGGAGACAGTCAGAGCAGTGGACTGTTAGCTAGCCTGGCAGTACCAACAGCCTGCATATTTCCAAGTGGTGTTAGGACCTGAGAATTGACCTAAAGATCAGCTCTGGTTGTCAAGGGCTGCAGGGATGACTGCACTTGTGCCCTATGACTAGGAAGGGAAACACCAAAGATGTGAGCTGCGGACTCTCAGCTGTCTAGAGGGCACGGCCATTTTGATTGTTTACACATGGTGGCCATTTTGGATATTTAAAGTGACAAAGGGTGCAGACATTTTGAAGATTTACAAGTAGTGTCCATTTTGGATTTTAAAGTGACAGAATTCTCATTTGGATTCTAGGAACCTAAGAATAGGCTCTGTTTGCCAAGGATGGCAGGGACATACAGAAGGCTGACAATAGGAAAGGAGACAGGTGGTGAGTGTATAAGTGCTGCCAACTAGCGAATAGAGGAGCACAGTACAGCACCCTGCTTACATAGATAACATACAAAGAAAACAAAAATCGTGGGATAGTCACTCCAACATACAATCACCAATTCAATATAAACACAAAACTGTCACAATGCCTCAGAGACAACAGAGCATCACAGTCCATACAAAGAAGCAAGATAAAGCAGGAGAAATGAGGGAGCAGGATTCAGACCCAAAACACATCCCTGAGGAAGATGCAGCATTGGAACACTCTGATAAAGAATTAAAAAGAATTCTCTGTAGGTACCTTCAACAGATTGAGAGACAGAACAAGGAAAACACTGACAAAATTGAGGAAAACACAGAGAAAATCCTGGAACAATTTTGAAAGACAGTGCAAGAACAAAATGACAAAATAAATGAAAAATTAGAAATGATACAAAACCTACACTTAGAAATCTGGAAGATTAATACTAACTTTTCAGAAATAGATAACTCATTGAACAGGCAAAGGAGTAGAATTGAATCAATGGAAAACAGAATTAGTAAGATTGAAGGCAAATACCTCACTTCTTTGCAAAGGGATGAATCAGAAAAAAGACCAAACAAAATGAAGAAATCCTAAGGTTCTTGTGGGATACCATCAAAAGGAATAACCTACTTGTAACTGGAATTTCAGAACAGGAAGAGACAAATACAACCACAGAAAAAAAAATGTAGAAGATTTATTGGAAGAGAATTTCCCTGGTATGATGAAAGATGAGTATATATCCATTCAAGAAGTCTGACAAACCCCAAATAGGATAGACCTCAAAAGAAAATCATGAAGACATATCATCAGCAAACTCACCAAAACCAAAGACAAAGAAAGAATCATAAAAACAACATGGGGAAAATAAAAAGTTACCTACAAGGGGCAAAAATAAGAATAAACTTGGATTTCTTGGCAGAAACCGGGCAGGTGAGAAGACAATGGGACTGTATATATGTTGTTGTTAGGTGCCGTCAAGTCATCTCCAACTCACAGTGACCCTATGCACAGCAGAATGAAACACCGCCTAGTACTGAGCCAGCTCCACAATTCTTGCTATATCAAGCATGACATCCTTCTCCAGGGAATGGTCCCTTCTGACAACATGACCAAAGTATGTGAGATGAAGTCTGGTCATTCACACCTCCAAGGAGCATTCTGGCTGCACTTCCTCCAGGACAGACCTGTTGGTTCTTTAAGCAGTCCACAGTACTTTCAGCAATCTTCACCAACACCACAGTTCAAAAGCTTAAATTCTTCTTCAGTCTTCCTTATTCATTGTCTGTTCTTACACGCATATGAGACAATTGAAAATACCGTGGCTTGTGTCAGGCGCACCATAGCCCTCAATGAGACATCTTCGCTCTTCAGCACTTGAAAGAGGTGCTTTGCAGCTGATTTGCCCAGTGCTATATGTCCTCTGATGTCCTGACTGCTGCTTCCATTGGCGTCGATTATAGAATCAAGTAATGTGAAGTATTTGACAATTTCAACCATTTCTCCATTTATCATAATGCTGCTTATAGGACCAGTTGTGAGGATTTTTGTTTTCTTTATATTGAGATATAATCCATACTGCAGACTATATTCTTTAATCTTTATCAATAAGTACTTCAAGTCATCCTCATTTTCAGCAAGCAAAGTTGTGTCATCAGTGTATCACAGGTTGTTAATGATTCTTCCTCCAATTCTAATGTCACATTCTTCTTCATATAGTCCAGCTTCTTGGATTATTTGCTCAGTTTATAGACTGAATAAGTATGGTGAAAGGATACAACCCTGATGCACCCCCTTCTTGATTTTAAACCATGAAATGTTCCCTTTTTCTGTTCAAATGACAGCCTCCTGGTCTATGTACAGGTTCCTCGTGAGTACAATTAAGTGTTTTGGAATTCCCATTCTTCTCAATGCTATCCACAATTTATTATGATCCACAAAATCAAACGCTTTTGCATAGTCAATAAAACACAAGTAAACATCTTTCTGGTATTCTTTGCTTTGAGCCAAGATCCATCTGACACCAGCAATGATATCCCTCATTCCATGGTCTCTTCTGAATCCAGCTTTCATTTCTGGAAGTTCTCTGTCAATATACTGCTGAAGCCATTTTTGAATTATCTTCAGTACAATTTTACTTGCATGCGATATTAATATTGTTCAATAAATACCACATTCTGTGGGATCACCTTTCTTTGGAATGGGTACAAATATGGATCTCTTCCAGTCAGTTGGCCAGGAAGCTGTCTTCCAAATCTCTTGGCATAACCGAGTGAGTGCCTCCAGCGGGGCATCTGTTTGTTGAAACATCTCAATGCATATTCCATCAATTCCTGGAGCTTTGTTCTTCACCAATTCTTTCAGTGCAGCTTCAACTTCTTCCTTCATTGCCATTGGTTCTTGAACATATGCCACCTTCTGAAATGGATGAAGATTGACCAGTTCTTTTTGGTACAGTGACTCCATTTATTCCTTCCATCTTCTTTTGATGCTTCCTGCATCATTCAATATTTTGCCCACAGAATCTTTCAATATTGCAGCTCAAGGCTTAATTTTTTTCTCAGTTCTTTCAGCTTGAGAAATGCTGAGTGTGTTCTTTCCTTTTGGTTTTCTAACTCCAGGTTTGTGCATTTCTTTATAGGCTTTGTCTACTTGAGCTGCTCTTTGAAATCTTCTGTTCAGCTCTTTTATCTTGTCATTTCTTCCATTTGCTTTAGCTACTCTTCACTTAAGGGCAAGTTTCAGTCTCTTCTGAGATTCATTTTGGTCTTTTCTTTCTTTGTCATAATTTTAATGACCTCTGGCTTCCCTCATGGATGATACTCTTGAGTCATCCCACAATTCTTCTGGTTTTCAGTCATTGGTGTTCAATGCATCGAATCTATTCTTTAGATGGTATCTAAATTCAAGAGGGATATATTCAAGGTCAGATTTTGGCCCTCATGGACTTGTTTTAATTGTCTTCAACTTCAAATTGAACTTGCATACGAGCAGTTGATGGTCTGTTCCACAATCAGCTCCTGGCCTTGTATTGGCTGAAGATATCGAACATTTCCATTGCCTCTTGCCATGTCGTTGTTGTTGTTATGTGCCATGGAGTCAGACCTAAATCATAGCGACCCCTCTTTGGGTTTTCAAAAAAGTATCATTATGGAAGTAGATTGCCCAACCTTCCTTCCAAGGAGTGGCTGGTAGGTTTGAACCACCAGCCGTCTGGTTAGCAGCCAAATGCCTTAAGCACTACACTACCAGAGATCCTAGAAAGAGATGGCCCAGCTATCTGGTGGGCTCGAACTGACAGCATTGTGTGTGGCAGGTGACTGATTGCCTTAGGCCTGAGGCCAATCCCTAGGGCCTCCTCTTGCCATAGATGTAGTCAATCTGATTCCTGTGTGGAAACCTGGAACCTGCAACTTTTTGGTCCCTGGCCATTCCCTCCATTTCCTGGCTCTAGGGGACTTGGGGCCTAGACTTTCCTCCTTCCCCTTTACCTAGATATCCTGCCACTCCAGAGGTCCGTGGCCTCTCCCTCCCTTTCCTGGCTCTAGGGTGCTTGGCACCTTGCCTCCTACCCCCTTTTACCTGGGTATCTTGCCGCTCTGCTCTGGAAGTCCCAGGCTTCTCCTTCTCCCTCCCTTTCCTGGCTCTAGGGGGCTTTGTGCCTAACCTTGCCTCCCACCCCTTTTGACTTGGATATCCTGCCACTCCAGAGGTCCCTATATATATATATATGGTATATATAAAAACTTGAAATAGAGATATTTCGAACCAAGACTTATATACCTGACAAAATTGTCCCTCAAATATGATGGTGAAATTAGGACATTTCTAGATAATCAGAAATTAAGGGAATTTGTTCAAACCAGACCAACCTTAAAAGAGATGCTGAAGGGAGTCCTTTGGACAGAGAACCAACAATAGCAAACAACAACTAACTGTTAACATACATAAGTGACATAACCCAGAAACCAGCACAGTTACAGAAGAATCCAAAGTAAATAAGCCTACAAGATTACAAACAGGGAACCAGAGGCATCAATTGACAAATGAAGACAACTACAAACCAAAAAGAGGGAAAAAACTGTGTCGTGACAGAACTTCTAAATGGTAGGGAAGTCAAGACAAATACAAGATAGAATGGACTGTTCTAAGCTTGGGAAGAAATTATAAATCACAGGGTAACCTCAAAGAAAAATGATAAACCTTTACATCAAAATAAAAAAAGAGGACCAATACAAATATTTAGCTAATGCTAAAACGATAACAACGAAGGAAGTGATAACATGATTCATAAACAAAATGAGCTCAACACTGAAAATTATATGAAACAAAGAAATCAACACCACAAAAAAGCACATAACAAAATGACAGCAACAAATTCATACTTGTCAATAATCACATATCTGAGAAGGGACTTATCTCTAAAATTCATAGAAAACTCTAACAACTAAACAACAAACAGATTAACAATCCAATTAAAAAATGGGCAGAAGACATGAATGGACACTTCACCAAAGAGGATATTCAGGTGGCCAGCAAACATATGAATAAATGCTCATGATCATTAGCCATCAGAGAGAGGCAAATCAAAACAACAACGAGATACCATCTCACCCCAGCACTAATGACACCATTCAACAAGACAGAAAATGGTGGATGCTGGCGAGCATCTGGAGAGATTTGGACTCTCATACACTGCTGGTAGGACTGTAAAATGATACAACCATGTGAAAAACTGTATGGTGATTCCTTAAAAAGCTGGAATTAGAAATACTATTTACCCAGCAATCCTATTATTAGGTATATATCCTAAAGAAGCGAGAGCCAGGACAAAAACAGATAGATGCACACCCATGTTCATCACAACACTATTTATAATAGCAAAAAGATGGAAACAACCTACATGCACAGCAATAGAAGAATGGATAACCAAACTGTGGTACATACAAACAATGGGATAATATGCAACCCTAAAGATTAATGTAGATTCTGCAAAACACTGCATAATATGAATGAACTTGGAGTGGAGAACAATACGCTAAGTGAAAGAAGTCAATCACAGTTGGACAAATATAGTATTGGTTTATTATTGTAAAAAAGTCAAGGAAAGGTTTATATACAGAAGGGAACTTTCTTTGTTGGTTACCTGAGGTGGGAGGGGAGGGAACACTGCAAAAAAAAAACAAAAAAAAAAAAACAAACCATTGACCCATGTCACTTTAGTTCTGTGTATTTCCCTGTACATAAATTATATCTCAATAAAGCGCATTTTTAAAAAAAAAAAAAAAGGGTTTCCAAAGGTTCTGGAGATTTCATATGTCTGGTGACACTTTCCTCTGAATTAGCTCTAAGTTGTTCATATCATCTGTAAAGTGTCATGCTCATACTGAGCAATATGCTCTGGGTATTACTACAGAAAGCAATAAAACTACTATTTTATTTGTTTTAGATCACTGTGTTCCTAAAGAAGTGGCAACTATTCCTAAATTTATTTTGATCTTGTAGCAAACTTTAAGGCCTGTTTCTTTCATATGAATTGCTCTTATACAAGATTTCCCCTTATGTTTGCTTAGGCAGTTCATTCATTAAACCCAAGTGTTAGAATATAATTTGTCCACATAAATTTCCATGCTTAGTTTCAGTCATTTTACTGTTATCATTTCCTTTTTCTTTGTTTTCACCTTTGTCATCCAACTTAATTTATTTACAGCAGCCTACATGAGCTCTGGTAGCGTAGTGCCTAAGACAAATTGACTGCTAACCAGAAGGCTGGAGGTTCAAACCCATCAGCCACTCCTCGGAAGGAAGATGGGGCAATCTACTTCAGTAGTGATACTGCATCAGAAACCCAAGGAGGGGTCGCTATGAGTTGGGTCCAACTTGACAGCACATAACAACAACAACAACAACAACAACAACAACACTGCTCATATGCTTGGTCCTTGTTGTTGTTGTTAGGTGCCGTTGAGTTGTCTCCAATTCATAGCGACCCTATGCGTGACAGAATGAAACATTGACAGGTCCTGTGCCAACCTCACAATCCTTGTTATACCTGTGCCCATTGTTGCAGCCACCATGTCAATACATCTCTTTGAGGGTCTTCTCCTTTTTCGCTGACCCTCCACTTTACCAAGCATGACATCCTTCTCCAGGAAATGGCCCCTTCTGACAACATGACCAAAGTAGGTGAGACAAAGTCTGGACATTATCACTTCCAAGGAGCACTCAGGCTGCACTTCATCCAAGACAGAAGCTCTGGTAGCATAATGCCTAAGGCATTTGACTGCGAACCAGGAGTCTGGCGGTTCAAACCCATCAGCCACTCCTCAGAAGGAAGATTGGGCGATCAACTTCCATAGGGATACTGCCTCGGAAACTCAAGGAGAGGTCTCTATGAGTCGGATCTGACTCCACAGCAGTGAATTTGGTTTGGTTTGGTTCAGCACTCCATGGTACTCTTAACATCCTCCTCCAGCACCACAACTCAAAAGCATTAACTGTTCTTTGGTCTTCCTTATTTATTGTCCAGCTCTCACATGCATAAGAGGCAATTGAAAATACCATGGCTTGAGTTAGGCACACCTTAGTCTTCTAGGAGACATCTTTGCTTGGTCCTTACCTACTCTACTCTGTAATTTCACTTAACATGCCCGGTGACGATAAAAGAAGGAAACTAAGTGTTGAATCACTGAAACTTCTCTTTGATTTTCTTTTTCCATGAATTAGACTTATCCTTTTCTTGTTCTTTCTCACTTTTCAACAAAGCTATGAAATATCTTTTGTGTTGTCCTTATAATCTTCTCCCAAGCCTTATTCCCATTCTATTAATGCAATTTACTGGTGTGCACCCTTTAGTCTTCATACTTAGCTAGAAGCTCTTACTCATTTATCCTATAATTTTTGTTAAAAACTAATTCTTTTCTTAATATCACTCGATAAAGGAAAAAAGAGAATTATAACAAGATAATAAGGGCTGGCTAACCTCAGTAGCCAGGGAAAGTATGACCAAGTGTTTGGTGTTGAACAGAGGTATTTAACCAGAGGTCTTTTATGAACCACCTGAGGAGTGATTTTTTTTGTTTAGTTGTTTTATTCACCAAACATACCTAGAATGACCAGTGAAGATTCCCATTTAAGGCCCTGGAATATGTATTGGAGGAGGGGGTTTCCAAAGTGATTCTGCTGTGTATTCCTAACTAAAAAGCAGAATATCATAGTAACTCAAATTACCCTTTATAGGAAATCATTTCTCCACATCTAATCTCAGAAACTATTTACTCTAATAACTTATGGAAAAGTTGGAATTCTATTCTGCAGAATGTTCTAAATAAATATTTCTATTTTGGAAGATTAACAAAATTGTTTATCAATGAGAAAAATTCCCTGTTAGAAAAAGTAATAAGAAGAGCCATTTTTAAAAATTGAATAACTGTACATTCTTGTTTGATTATTTAGTTGAATAGTTCCAAAAATAATAATAATAACGATTATCTATCATATATAAGGAGCCCTGGTGAAGTAATGGCTAAGCACCCAAGTGCTAAGTAGAAATTTAGAGGTATGAACTCACTAATGGGTCTGCAAAAGTAAAGACCTAATGATCCACCCGCATCAAGATTACAACCTCAGAAACTTGAGGGGCAGTACTACTCTGTCCTATAGGGTTGCTATGAGTTGAAATCAACTCATCAGTACATAACACCATCATGTCTTAGGCATGGGTTTTTGCTGTTGTTGTTGTTAGGTGCCATCAAGTCAGCTCCGACTCATAGTGACCCTATGTACAACAGAAAGAAACACTGCCTGGTCCTGTTCCAGCCTCACAATCCTTGCTATAACTGAGCCCATCGTTGCAGCCAATATCAATCCATCTCATTGAGGCCCTTCCCATTTTTTGCTGACCCTCCACATTACCAAGCATGATATCTTTCTCCAGGAAATGGTCCCTTATGACAACATGACCAAAGTAAGAGAGAGAAAGTCTGGCCATTCTCACTTCCAAGGAATATTCTGGCTGCACTTCTAGCAGGACAGATCTGTTAGTTCTTCTGGCAGACCATGGTACTTTTGGTACTCTTCACCAACCCCACAACTCAAAAGCATCAACTCCTCTTTCATGTTCCTTATTCTTTGACCAGCTTTCACATGTACATGAGGCTACAGCAAATAGTATGGCTTGGGTTAGGCACACCTTAGTTTTCAAAGTGACATCTTTATTCCTTGGCATTTTTAAGAGGTCTTTTGCCTCAGATTTTCCCAGTGCAGTACATCATGTGATTTCTTGACTGCTGCTTCCATTGATGTTGATTATGGAAACAAGTAATATGAAATCTTTGATAACTTCAATCTTTTCTCCCTTTATCATGTTGCTGCTTATTAGTCCAGTTGTGATTATTTTTGTTTTCTTTATGTTGAGGTGTAATCCATACTGTAGACTGTACTCTTTAATTTTCATCAGTCAGTCCTTCAACTCATCTTCACATTCAGCAAGCAAAATTGTTGAACAATCTGCATAGCACATATTGTTAATGAGTCTTCCTCCAATCCTGATGTTGGGTTCTTCTTCATATAGTCCAGCTTCTCCGTTTATTTGCTCA
>NW_006921803.1:1968910-1971996 GCF_000298275.1 Orycteropus afer afer
GAACCATTCCCTGGAGAAGGATGTCATGCCTGGTAGGGTGGAGGGTCGACGAAAGAGGGGGAGGCCTTCAACGAGATGGATTGACACGGTGACTGCAACGATGAGCTCAAGTATAGCAGGGATTGTGGGGCTGGCGCAGGATCGGGCAGTGTTTCGTTCTGCTGTGCATGGAGTCTCTATGAGTCGGAAACGACTCGACGCTACTTAACGACAACACAACAACAACAGAATGGGAAAAAAATATTCAGCAATGTCATATCAGACAAGGGACTTATCTCTAAAATTTATAGAGTACTCAACATCAAAAAGACAAATAATTCAATTAAAAAGTGGGCAGAAGACATGAACAAACACTTCACTAAAGAAAATATTCAGGTAGCCAATAAACATGTGAAGAAAGGTTTGTGATCCTTAGCCATTAAAAAATAAACAAACAGATCTGTCCTGGAAGAAATGCAGCCAGAATGCTCCTTGGAAGTGAGAATGGACAGACTTCATCTCACCTACTTTGGTCATGCTATCAGTAGGGTCTATTCCCTAAAGAAGGATATCATGCTTGGTAAAGTGGAAGGTCATTGAAAAGAGAGAAGGCCCTCAATGAAATGGACTGACAGAGAGGTTGCAATGTGGGCTCAGGCATAGCAAGGATTGTGATGCTGGCACAGGACCAGGGAGTGTTTCATTCTGTTGCACATGGAGCCACTATGAGTCGGAGGCAACTTGACAGCATCTAACAATAGCAACAACACATACACACCACACACAAAAAACAACCCTCACTGTCATGGAGTCAGATCTGACTGATAGCGACCCCTCATTGGGTTTCCAAGGCAGTATCACTATGGAAGTAGATTGCCCAGTCACAACAACATAAGGCATTATAATTTCAGGAATGAGAAACTGTTTCAGCGGACACAGTATGAAAGGGGTGTTGCTTTTTATAGAATCAAATAACATTAAAGAAAATAACATTACTGCCTTCAAAGAACACCAAGTGAGAAATTAAGCAATTGCCAACCCCAGAAATTCTTTATTTGAAATACAAAATGCTAGAAACTTCCGTTTTGTTTATAGAAACTGTATCAGAAAAGAATGCATCAATTGTGTAAATTACAAGTCACTGTCGGGAGCCATGTTTGGAGTGAAATACCTGGCAACATTGAATTTCAAGCACTGCAGAAAAATCTAGAAGTCAGCCATGGTTTAACAAATGTATAAATAAATACATGGAAAGAAAGGAGATTGATAATCTCTCTCTCTCTCTTTCCCTTTCTCTCTTCCTCACATACATACACACTCACATACACACACTGGCCTGTTAGTTTGTTGTACTACTGTGGCTTGCATGTTGCTGTGGGGCTGGAGCCTATGCCACTGGTATTTCAAATAACAGCAGGGTCACCCATGGTGGACAAGTTTCAGTGGAGTTTCCAGACTAACATTAAAAAGGAAGGGGCCATCCACTTCTCAAAGAATTGGCTAGTGAAAACCTTATGAATAGAAGTGAAACACTGCCTGATATATTACTATTTATCAAGTAGTATTATAATAAGTAGTTGTTTGTAGTATATGTAACAATAACAATAATGTTAATAATAATAATACCCAAAACTTGGGATGCATTGTACCCATTGTTAAGTACTATATATATATATATATATATATATATATATATATATATATATATATATGGTAAAAGGAGCGTGCAGAGGTTTGAACAGCTAAAGGAGACAAACTTGTCTGTCTGTTTGTCATCCTATGAGGCTTGTACATTGCTGTGAGGCTTGAGGCTTTGCCACCGGTGTTTCAGAAGCCAGCAGAGTTGTACATGGTGCACAGGTTTCAATGCAGCTTACAGACTAAGACAGACTAGGAGGAAGGAGGAGGCCATCCACTTCTCAAAAATTAGCCAGGTAAAAACCTATGAATAGAAGAGAAACACTGTCTTATACATTACTGGGCAACTTTATGAATAGCTAGGAAACATTGTCTGACAAAATGCAGGAAGACTAGCCCTTGGGTTGGAAGGCACTCAAAATAGGACTTGGAAAGAGCTGTCTCATTAGAGTACAACCAATCTTAATGATATGGATAAAGTAAGTCTTTCAGGACCTCCATGTGCTGACGTGGCACTACTCAAATTGAGGAGAAACAGCTCCATACATCCCTTAATAATTGGAACAGGGAATGTACAAAGTAAGAATCTAGGAAAATTGGAAATTGTCAAAACTGAAATGGAACGCATAAAGATTGATGTCCTAGGCATTAGTGAACTGAAATGGACTGGTTTTGGCCATTTTGAATCAGACAGCCATATGATCTACCATGCTGGGAATGACAAATTGAAGAGGAATGGCATGGCTTTCATCATTACAAAAGATGTTTCAAGATCTGTCCTGAAATACAGTACTGTCAGTGATAGGATAATATCCATATGTCTAGAAGGAAGACCAGTTAATATGATTATTATTCAAATTTATACACCAACCATCAAAGCCAAAGATGAAGAAACTGAAGATTTTTATCAACTTCTGCAGCCTGAAATTGACCGAACATGCAATCAAGATGTGTTGCTTATCATTGGTGATTGGAAAACAAAAGTTGGAAATGAAGAATCACTGGTACTTGGAAAATTTGGCCTTGGTTGGAAATAACGTTGGAGATCACATGATAGAATTTTGCAAGACCAATGACTTATTCGTTGCAAATACCTTTTGTCAACAACACAAATGGCGGTTATATACATGGACTTCACCAGGAGGAATACACAGGAATCAGATTGACTACATCTATGGCAAGAGGTGATAGAAGAGCTCAATATCTTCAGCCAAAATCAGGCCAGGAGCTGACTGTGGAACAGACCATCCACTGTTCATATGCAAGTTCAACTTGAAGTTGAAGACAATTAAAACAAGTTCATGAGAACCAAAATATGATCTTGAATATATCCCCCCCCCGAATTTAGAGAGCTTCTAGAGAATAGATTTGATGCATTGAACACCAATGACAAAAAAAACAGAATTGTGGGATGACATCAAGAGCATCATCCATGAAGAAAGCAAGAGGTCATTAAAAATACGAGAAAG
>NW_006921803.1:1972521-2000594 GCF_000298275.1 Orycteropus afer afer
TCCATGAAGAAAGCAAGAGGTCATTAAAAATACGAGAAAGAAAGAAAAGACCAAAATGGATGTCAGAAGAGACTCTGAAACATGTCCTTGAGTGAAGAGTAGCTAAAGTAAAAGGAAGAAATGACAAGATAAAAGAGCTGAACAGAAAATTCCAAAGAGCAGCTCAAGCAGATAAAGCCAGTTACTATAATGAAATGTGCATAGACCTGGAGTTAGAAAACCGAAAGGGAAGAACATGCTCAGCATTTCTCAAGCTGAAAGAACTGAGGAAAAGATTTAAGCCTCGAGTTGCAATATTGAAAGATTCTATAAGAAAAATATTGAATGATGCAGGAAGCATCAAAAGAGGATGGAAAGAATACACAGAGTCACTGTACCGAAAAGAACTGGTTGATCTTCATCCATTTCAGGAGGTGGCATATGTTACAGAACAAATGGTATTGAGAGAAGAGGTCAAAACTGTGCTGAGGGAGCTGGCGAGGAACAAGGCTCCAGGAATTAACGGGATACCCATTGAGATGTTTCAACATATGGATGCCCCACTGGAGACACTTACTTACTTTTGCCAAGAGATTTGGAAGACAGCTACCTGGCCAACTGAC
Organism: Orycteropus afer afer; assembly: GCF_000298275.1. Lineage (NCBI taxonomy): Eukaryota > Metazoa > Chordata > Mammalia > Tubulidentata > Orycteropodidae > Orycteropus > Orycteropus afer. The sequence goes on from NW_006921803.1 coordinate 1,973,124, forward strand.
ATGGAAGAGATCCATATTTGTACCCATGCCAAAGAAAGGTGATCCCACAGAATGTGGAAATCATCAAACAATATCATTACTATCACATGCAAGTAAAATCTTACTGAAGATAATTAAAAAACTGTTGCAACAGCATATTGACAGAAAACTTCCAGAGGTGGAGGCTGAATTCAGAAGAGGACATGGAAGACTGAAGAATACAGTGTACAGTATGGATTACGTCTCAATATAAAGAAAACAAAAATCCTCACAACTGGATTTATAAGCTGCCTTATGATGAATGGAGAAAAGACTGAAATTGTCAAAGACTTCACATTGCTTGGCTCTACAATCGACACCAATGGAAGCACCAGTCAGGACATATATCACTGGACAAATTGGCTGCAAAGGACCTCTTTCAAGTGCTGAAGAACAAAGATGTCTCCTTGAGGATTAAGGTGGACCTGGTACAAGCCATAGTATTTTCAGTCACCTCATATGCATGTAGGAGCTGGACAATGAATAAATGAATAAGGAAGACCAAATAAGAACTGATTCTTTTGAACTGTGGTTTTGGCGAAGAATGCTGAATGTACCATGGACTGCTAAAAGAACTAATAGATCTGTCCTGGAGGAAGTGCAGCCAGAATGGTCCTTGTAGGTGAGAATGGCCAGACTTTGTCTCACATAACTTTGGTCATGTTGTCAGAAGGGACCATTCCCTGGAGAAGGATGTCATGCTTGGTAGGGTGGAGGGTCGACAAAAGAGGGGAAGGCCTTCAAAGAGGTGGATTAACACAGTGGTGGCAACGATGGGCTCAAGTGTAGTAATAATCGTGGAGCTGGCTCAGGACCAGGCCGTGTTTCGTTCTGCTGTGCATAGGGTCGCTAAGAGTTGGAAATGACTCATTGGCACCTAACAACAAGAACTTTCTCTCTCTCTCTCTCTCTCTCTCTCTCTCTATATATATATATATATATATTACACACACTCACTTAATCACCACATAAGGAGTTCTGCTGGTGCAGTGTTTAAGCATTCAGCAGCCAACCAATAGGTCAGTCGTTCAAGCCCACCAGATGCTCCGTAGAAGAAAGATGAGGCAGCTTCCTTCTGTAAATATTTATAGTCTTGGAAATCTCATGGGGGTTGCTATGAGTTGGAATTGACTCGATGTCAGTGAGTTTGCTTGTTTTTTGTGGAATTGTCACATAAGCCTCAAGGTAACTTTTATCATTACAGCTAATTTATAGATAAGGTCTCTGAGACAAAGAAAGTTAAATAATTTGTCTAATATCTTACAAGTGATAAGAAGATTCAAACTGAGGGTGCCTGCTAACAAAGTCCATGTTTTAAACCACCAATTCAAATTACTCTCACAATCCCCTGAAGCCTGTAAGCTCTGAAAATGTAGTGTAGCGTCTATTTCTGGTACCGTAGTACCTAAGGCATTTGACTGCTAACCAGAAGGCTGGTGGTTCAAACCCACCAGCCACTCCTCAGAAGGAAGTTTGGGCAATCTACTTCCGTAGTGATACTGCCCCCAGAAATCCAAGGAGGGGTCACTATGAGTCGGGTCTGACTCGATGGAACATCACAACAACAACATGTCTTACTCATGTTTGTAGCTAGTGCCTAGCCTACTGTGGGTCCACAATTGGTAACTGGTGCCCTATTATGTACGTGATGGCTTAAAGGCCAAATAAATCTAAGGCAAGTTACACTAAAATCCAAATTCATTTTTGCAGTAAGGTTGATTTATGTATTTATCCAAGAAGTCAAGGAAAATATGTTTTATACAAATAAATTTAAGTACCTATAAAAATATTTTAAAAATAATTTACAGTTGCAGGAGGCAAAAAATATACACATGTAGGTATTAGTCACTTCATGGCAACACAGTAAAAGTCTATCACAAGATAGATGGCAACTCCAAAAAGTCATAGGGTTATTGATCAGTTAGGCACTGAAACAGAACTGTTACTCCATTGGCCTTCAAGGACATGAAATAGGGGTTTGTGCCATGAAGCATCTCTGCAAATGCACTATGAAATATGGTGTTCTGCTAAGTAGCAAGATGCTTCAATCCAGAACCATCAACCTAAATCACTACTGGGGCTTTCCTCCCCTCTTTCTTCCATCCTATAAGGCATTAAAATTTCAGGAATGAGAAACTGCTTCAATGGACACAATATGAAAGGGGTGTTGCTCTTTATAGAATCAAATAACATTAAAGAAAATAGCATTACTGCCTTCAAAGAACAGTGAGTGAGAAATTAAACAATTGTCAAACCCAGATATTATTTATTTGAAACACAAAATGTTATAAACGTTTGTTTTGTTTGTGAAAACTGTATCAGAAAACAATACATCAATTGTGTAATTTGTAAGTCACTCTAGGGAGGCATGTTTGGAGTGAAATACCTGACAACATTGATTTTTAAGCACTGCAGAAAAATCTAGAAGTCAACCATGGTTTAATACATGGCATAAATACATGGAAAGAAGAGAGATTGATAATCTCTCTCTCTCTACCTCACATGCATACACATTCACTCATACACACACACACACATACTACTTCATGAACATGTATCATGTACAAATGACAGCACATGATAGTGATGAGACCATGGACAGTAAGGACAGACATACAGATTTTCTTCTGTTTCTGTCATTTGCTAACTTACAGTAGAAGTTACTTTCTCTGTTTCAGTATATTGACTTTTAAAATGAAAGGAAAAACTCCACAATCAGCATTATTATTAACAAAAAACACACAATATAAATGTATATGGGCATAAAGATCATAAAAGAAGTGCCCTCAAAGGGAGGTAACACAAAATTTATGACAAACTAAATTCCCATTTGAAAGACAATATGAGAAAGGAGAAGGACAGGCATTAAAATGGGGGCAAGAAGTGGAATGAGAATGTCTGATGCTGTTAAAAGGCTTTTAGCAAAGGTGGGAAGTAGGCAAAGCTGGCTTTCCTACCCCATCTCAGGCCTTTTTGGAGTCCTGAAAGGAGTTCTGATGGCTCAGTTCTTAAGCCATTTGACTCCTAACTAGAAGGTTGACGGTTCAAACTCACCAGTTGCTCCACAGAAGGAAGATGAGGCAATGTATTTCTGAAAAGAGTTATCGCCTTGAAAAGTAAATGGGGAACACTATGAGTCAGAATTGGCTTGATTCAGTGGACTTTGTTTGGGTCTTTTGGATTCTCCTTAAAGGTTCCAGGGTGGGACTTTTTCCACCCTGTTTCCACTCAACTACTAACAGAAAGATTGGCGGTTTGAATCCACCCAGTGGTGCCACAAAAGAAAGACCAGGCAATCTTTAGGCCTTTTCCTTTATCCTTTATCACACTTGGTTCACAGAGAAATGTGAATAACTGATCAAATGACCTTGATTCCTCTGTGGTCTTTGCCATTTATCATGGATTAGAGCCTTGGAACCTTGTGCTAGCAGTCTAAAAATCCTTCGTTTCAGCAGTATCAAAACCACTGAGGGAGAAGCAACAAAGGATGCTTAATCATTATAACATTAAAAACACTGCTGAGCTCAATCTAGCCTAAAAACTTCTCATGTACAACTATAAACTCACTGCCATCACATAAATTCTGACTCAAAGCGACCTTATAGGACAGAGTAGAACTGCCCCATAGGATTTCCAAGGCTATAAATTTTTATGAATGCAGGTGGCCACATCTTTCTCCCATAGAATAGCTTGTGGGTTCAATCCACTGACCTTTGGTTAACAGTCCAATGCTTTAACCAGTGTGTCATCAGAGCATACAAATCAAGGAACACAAAAATTTATCAGGTATTTCTTGGGAAATAATGGCTTAGGCATAGATAACATTACACAGAAAGATCTGAGTTCTAGACATAGCCCTAGCACATTTTTTAGAAAAATAAAATAAGGAAAGAGCCATTAAGAAATCCAGATAGCAAGATACAGATAAACTCATTTAGATAGAGTATGAAAAAAGAGAGAGAAAGAGAGAAGGAAAACAAACAAACAAAATCCATATATTCAAGGTAAGTGGAAGAAGGAAGAAATTACAATGAGGAAAAGCAAGGAAGTATAGTGAGGTTAAAAGTTACACAGCACATAAGGCAGCGGTCATGTATAATCAAATATGCCCTTGATAATACCCTAGAAAGATGTTAAAAAGAAACAGAAGTTTCTCTGTAAGTCTAACAATGATCTATTTATTCCCCCACAGGCACTAAAACAGATCAAAAATTTTGGGGGGTTAGCCTGAAATTGGGACCACGTAGAAAACAAAACATATATCTTTAAAACAATAGGAACAAACTCAGTGTGGTAAGATGTTCCAAAATGACTCATGATAGAATTATGCCTTAAGCAGAAAAGAACGTGAGATTATCTATGCTAAACTCAATTATATTCTCATTCCCCTCTCTTCACCCTACCCACCTAAGCTTATGTTATGTAGTGTTGCATATATGTAGTTGAATTTGTATACTTTAAAAGCTTTCTGCCCATGAAAATAAACCATTACACCTAACACAAAAATAGAGAAGGGAAGAATCAGACCATCTATAATTTATAAAACCAAAAAACCAAACTCCAAACTCACTCTCGTCAAATTGATTTGACTCATAGAGACCTCTCCTTGGGCTTCTGAGGCCGTATCTCTATGGAAATAGATTGCCCAATCTTCCTTCCAAGGAGTAGCTGGTGGGTTTGAAACTCAAACCTTCTGGTTGGCAGTCAAATGCCTTAGGCACTACACCACCAGAGCTCCCATAATTTATAAAACCCACCAACAAATCCCAGAACAATTTGCTTGTGTTTGCATTATTGTTGTGTTAGTTAGTTAGTTGCCATCCAATCACCATAAACCCATGGTGACGCTCCAAGCCAAAAAAAAAAAAAAAAATCATTGCCATCAAGTTGATTCCAGTTCATAGTGATCCAACATTGGGTTTCCAAGGTTGTAAATCTTTACAGAACTTGATTGCCCTATCTTCCTCCTACAGAGCAGCTAGTGGGTTTGAACCACCAAACTTCTGGTTAGCAGACAAATGCCTTACTCAGTGCTCCGCTAGAGCTCCTTATGGTGACCCTATGTACAACTAAACAAAATGCTGCCCAGTCTCACATGATCCTCATGACTGGTTGTGGATTAGACCATTGCAATCCATAAGATTTTCACTGACAGATTTTTAGAAGTAAATTGCCAGGCCTTTCTTCCTGGTCCTTCTTAGGTTGGTATTGCTGCTGAAACCTGTTTGGCATCATGGCAACACACAAGCTTTCACTGATAGACAGGTGAGTAGTGTCTGTATAAGAGGTGAATTGGCCAGGAATCAAACCTGCGTCTCCCTCATGAAAGATGAGAATTCTATCCTGAACCAGCAATGCCCCTCTTCTGCTGTATTAGGAGTAATTTTATCCTGCCTTTCATTAAAATTAAAGTGTTGACATATTTCATTGTGCACTAGATGGTAGGATTTGAGGAAAGGAGCTGAGATCACTCACTAATGGAGTTCTACCTGGTGTTTGACAGTCTCTGGTAATATATTACCAACATTATAAGACTAGCGTTCTCTTTTTACACATAAGAAAACTCTCAGAGCAAAGTGGGGGTTATTTACCCAGGTTAGAGCTTGGTAGGAGCTGAGCCAGGACCACAATCCATTTCTCTCTGACTCTCAAGTGTAACTTCTTTCTACTCTCTGAATTAGTAAAACCATGCACGACCCCACAAGGCATGCTCATACATTAATTAAGCAGCCCATTCTTCCCTTGATCACAAATGTTGCCTAAAAAAATCTCCAAGTATCTTTTTTTTTTAGTTTTTATTGTTCGTTAGGTGCAAGCTTACAGAGCAGAGTTTGTTTTACATTCAACATTTTGTGTACATTTAGTTTCACTCCCCATTTCCATCCCCAACCCTAACCAAGTCTCTTGTGGTTATTGTTAGGTGCCATTGAGTCTGTTCCAACTGTCACCCAATGTACAACAGGACAAACACTTCCCACTTTCCTCACAATCATTGCTATGCCTCACAATCATTGCCCTGCCTGAGTCCATAGTTGCAGCCACCGTGTCAATCCGTCTTGTTGAGGGTCTTCTCTTTTTCACTGACCCTCTACTAGTAATAGTGGATCTACAGAGACATAGAAGGTGAAACTTGTGAGCTGTGCTGACTACAATGTTGTGCCAGTCTCATTTATTTTGATGCCTTGACATTCTTAGGATGATACAAATTTTGTTGAAAGAATGAATAAAGGACTAATACTGAAAAAGAGAAAAACAAGTTTGAGAATAAAATGGAATGGAAAACTAACAATACATAGAAATAGAAAGGAAGTCTTTTGTTCATTTCATGCACATTGGAATTTGCATGAAATGAATAAGCTGAATAGATCAGCAAATTCTGAATTTTAGCAGTGGTTTGGCTATTCACAACAGAAATATGATGAATATCTCAAACTGAAGGCTCACCATGTTCACTTGGAAGATGACTCCTTTTAGATCAGCTCACTTTTATGCTAAAAAAACAGAGAGGTCGGAGTATTTCAGGAAACATTTTTCCTCTAGGGAAATAGCATTTCTTAAAATGACAATCCAGCAAAGTTACATAGCATCCCAACAAGCTTGGTGGCCCCTGTAAGTCCTTTCTTTGGGCAACAGGTTATTACAATTTGCTTCCAAACTTTCTATAAATTTGCTTCCTGAGTCAAAATAAATCTCCCTGAAAACTACATGCTCCTTTATTCACTCTAACCATTTGAATCGATGCCAAAAATCCTGGGTGGGTTGGAGAAATGGAGATAAAGGGTTGAAAACATGTTGAATAGATTTTTTTTTTTTGCATAACCAGAATGAAATACTAGTAATTATCAGTGCAACCAATAATTACCTACCATGTAGCTGGTGTTGTAAATGTTAATATGATTAGGTTTCAGGCTCAAAGCAAGGTAAGAGCATATCCCAAAACAGGGAGTATACAGTAAAATTCCCTTGGTTCTTTCAATTAGAACCAATACTCTATTAAACAATACTAGGGAAAATATGTTTTTTCAATGTTTTGCCTTGGATAGATTATAATAATGAGACAAGGTTAATATACACTTTAAAGAGTTCTCTTTTCTCTAGGTCTCCCTATAGGGTTGGAATCAACTCAATCACAACAGATGTTTTGGTTTTCAGCCCTCTGTCTCTACCCAGGATTTGAACAGTACCTTCTACTCCTATGCATCTATTTCTGTATGCCCATTCTCTGTCAGAATCTAAAGATTTTATAAATTACTATCCCATCTCATCAAGGCAGAATATTTTAAATATGAAAAGGTGTAATATAGCCTGACTCCTACACTATTTTTTTTTTAATTGTAATTTAATTGTAATTTGGGACCACTCCCTGGAGAAGGATGTCATGCTTGGTAAGATGAAGGTCGATGAAAGATGGGAAGGCCTTCAACAAGATGGATTGACACGGTGGCTGCAACAATGGACTCAAGTATAGCAGGAATCATGGAGCTGGCACAGGATTGGGTGGTGTTTCGTTCTGCTGTGCATGGGGTTGTTATGAGTCAGAAACGACTCGACGGCACCTAACAACAACAACAACAATTTGGGTGAAAGTTTACAGAGCAAATTCATTTTCCATACTGTAGTTCATGCACACTTTGTTTCATGACACTGATTGCAGTCCTCATAATGTAACAGATCTCTTCCAAGTTCCTCTCTGTGGTTACCTTTTCCCTGTGTCCTTCTTTCCTATGCATTCCTGCCCTCTGAGCTATCTCCCTATGTAAAATACTGCCCTTCTGCTCTCCCATGGTTAGATTGTTCTAAGGAGTGTACCTACCTGGTATAACTGTTCACCTTATACACCTGTCTATTGTTTGGCTGGAAGCCATGGGAGTGAATTAAATTCCAGACGTGAAGGGTGACTAGAGATCATAGTCTTTGGGATTTCACCAGTCTCAATCTGACCAGTAAGCCTAGTCTTTTTTTATGATTTTGAGTTTTGTTCCACATTTTTTCCCCACTCTGTCCAGGATCTCCAGCTCTGACCCCTTTCTGAGTGGTTGACAGTAGTAGCCAGGCACCATCTAGTTCTTCTGGTCTCATGGTGAGGTAGGCTGAGGTTCACATGGTCCACTAGTCCCTTGAACTAATTGTTTCTGTGTGAATTTGATTTTCTTCATTTTTCTTTGGTTTAGACAAGGAGACACCAATTGTTGCATCTCTATGGCTCCTTGTAAGCTTTTAAGACTCTCTTCTCTACTCACCAAATCAGGATGTAAAACAATGTTTTTGTGTAGTATGTTATGCCAATTGAGTTTTATGTCCCCTGTGACCATGGTCTTGAGCCCACAAGTCCAACAGCTCTTTCCTTCATGGTGTTTGGCTGTGGGTAAGAAGTTATCATAATTTTACCCCTTGTTAGTTCTATTTATATGGCCATTCTTGCAATACATGCAAATACATATGTAGAAATATTGTCTGCCATATTATATATGGTCATGGGTGTATTCTCTTTAGCCTACACATACCTGATCATTCAGCCTGTCTACCTACCTATGTATCTACCTATAGATGAATGTTTGTTATTACTGACAATGCAGTATTGTGTATGTAAAAGTGTTTGTCTTTGTTGTCTATTCCTCTTGTGCATCTCTCTGGGTCTTCCTTTTCCTTAGTGTTATTGTGTTAGTCCCTTGCTTTTAGTATATTGCCTTTCCCTTCACCCAAATGCTATTTAAAAAAAACAAAAACAAACAAACAAAAAAACCTCTCTGCCATCAAGTCAGTCCTGAGTCATAGAGACCCCTCTTTGGGTTTCTGAGGCAGTATCTCTGTAGAAGTAGATTGCCCAATCTTCCTTCCGAGGAGTGGCTGGTGGGTTTGAACTGCCAGCCTCTGGTTACCAGTCAAATGCTTTAGATACTATGCCACCAGAGCTCTCCAAAATTGCTGTACTATTTTGAAATAAATATTCTGTCATTAAATTTCCTTAATACCCAACACACACTATTCTCAGGAAGGTGTACCCATCAATGAATATCCTACATTCATTATACCACAAAGACTACATTTATATGTCCATATATAATACCATGCTTCATTTTGGGCTAGAAGGGGGAATATTTCTGTTTTTATGTTTTTTTTTTTTTTCCTACCAGATGATTAGAAAACCAAAGTATGTGCTTTATAGATGTCGGAGCAATCCTGTTCTGTCATTTTTTTATGCATATGCTGGCTCAATGTCACAGAATAACTGTGTTGCTTTCTGCTTTCCTTGACAGTCCAAAGAAAGAGTAATGCACACAAATCATTTTACTGTTTAAAAGTTTTGAATAAAACATGCTAACCTTGTCATACTAAGTGACAGACAGAAATGTCACCATTGTTTGCCTGGGACAAATAATCCATATACTTCATGTATAATTCATCTGATCTTTAAGAATGCTTAACAATATTGAATTTAGATAAATTTCAATGTTATGATGCATCACACTTCCCTTATCAATTTAAACATATACCTCATCAATTTAAGTCTTCATTTGTATTACTCTATTTTTATATTAACTATGACAGATCTAGTGGGTATTCTTATTTTCAGTAAAAATTTATAGGGGTATTGTCCATATTACGGCCTCCGTTCCATGTCCCTCCCTCTATCTGGTCTTAATGTAGAAATCTCAAGTAACCCAAGAGTCGTAAATCTGTCACAGAACGAATATAGGTATCTACTAGTCCTTTGACGTAGAGCCTTTGGACTCCAAACAGAGATTGAAGAACTCATCGAGATAAGATTTCAATCCTTTCTGAAATAAGATTTCAATGGCTTTCAAAGCCATTCTGTCTATCAAAGCTAATCAAGGGCAGGTCTGAAATTGAGCCTGTGTGGAGGTAAAATAGACGGACAAAAATGTTTTCAATAGGCTTGAAAGTGTGCTGGAATTCCCTAGTCTGTGAATCACGGGGAATGATATTGGCAATCTACTGTCATGTATGCCCTCCGAGCAGCCGACGGTGCAGCACAGCTCATCTTGCAGTTCCTAGTCTGAAAAGTCTTTCCTCTCAGCTATCACCACATGAAAGCAGTGCTTCAAAGAGGTTGAAAGAACCTGCAACACAATTGGAAAATGAAATGCTCTAAAAATATTTAGGAAATGATTCACTGAGCATACAAACAAACTGAGCAACTAATTGTTAGCCAAATTGAAATCTCCAGAAGCATCTTTTGAAAAACCATTTCCTGTTTTAGGAAGATTCACTAATCATTTTCATACATCTTAATTTTGCCAAGGGCCATCCCGTTCCCTCCTAGTTCTCCCCAACTAAGATTTTTTCCTCCTCTAGGGAGCATTAAAGAATTCTTTCTGTTCTGGGAGATCATCATACTTCAATTAAGAACATTTGAGAATATAGTAAAATTATTCAGAGGATAAGAGTTTTGTACTCCCCCCCAAAAAAGAAAAAGAATTAGGCAGCAGGGAATTGGCATACCCACACATACTATATTTCACAAATGAAAAATTCATATATTAAAACTAACCCTTCAGGTTCTTATCTTAACTTCAGGATATGCCTGCTTCCCTGATCTGAATTGCACCAACATACGCACATGGTCAAATCAAAAAAAAAAAAAAAAAAAAGACATTGTTGTCATGTCACTTCTAACTCTTAGCCACCCTATAAGACAAAGTAGAACTGCCTTGCAGGGTTTCCAAGGCTGTAATCTTTACAGAAGCAGACTGACACATTATCTTTCTCCCATGTAGAGGCTGGTGGGTTCAAACTATCAACCTTTTGATGAGCAGTTGAGCACTTAACCACTGAAAACCCAGGGATCTTTACGTGGGCATGTTATATGTGGTACAGTGAATTGCTTAATGTGGCCTTTCTAGCCTTGTTGTTGTTGTTGTTATGTGCCGTCGAGTCGGCCCCGACTCATAGCGACCCCTCCTTGGGTTTCCGAGGCAGTATCACTACGGAAGTAGGATTGCCCAACCTTCCTTCCGAGGAGTGGCTGGTGGGTTTGAACCGCCAGCCGTCTGGTTAGCAGGCAAGTGTCTTAGCCACTATGCTACCAGAGCTCCTTTTCTAGCCTTAGTCTTTGTAATTCCCATGAAGTGATTAAGTGGACTGTGCAAGTGTGAGGTGCTCATGTAAATAATATAATAATAATGTTAATAAGGTACATCACACTTTTGGGAGTGGAACCATGCAAATAAGGTATATGGAATCCTAATTTTGGTATCGGTCAATTTTGCCATCCCCCCAGGTTTAAAATGAGCCATCCCAGAGGCAGAAATAGGGAACCCAATTACCACCAAGAAGAAGAGACGGGAGTGGAGTGCATCCTTTGGACCCAGGCTCCCTGCGCTGAGAATCGCCAAGATTCCGGAGACAGAGACCTGTCACCCGGGAGATGGTGAGAGAAAGTGAGAAACAGCAGCCGAGAAATGGCAGCAGGAGTGGCAGCGGAATCAGGAGTCTGGCAGCAGACCAGCAGGAGATTGCACAATGGGCATCTTGGCCCACGGAGCAAGAGAGCTGAGTGCTTTCGGGCAGGAAGTGCTGGTGGAATAAGATGTCTCTGAGCACTTATCAGTAGAGCTAGGCTTGGTGACCCATGGGGCAAGAAAGCTGAGCACCTTTGGGCAGTAAGCTTACTAGCTGAGTGGGGTGCCTGCAGGCACTGGGTGGAGTTAGGTTTGCTGATCCACAGAGCTAGAGCTGAGCACCTTCAGGCCAAGTCTTTTTAGCAGAGCAGGATGCCCCTGGGCACTTACTTGAAGAGCTAGAGAGCTTTGTAACACATGCCCAATCAGGGCAAAGACCAGGCTGAGAGGGTAAGGGCCAGGGAGAGGCAAGAGTAAGGGCCATGGCTGAGAAGAGATTGTTCTGATAAAGAACTGTATCCTGAGCAATCATGAACCTAAATTGTAACCTGTTTCTTTCCTGATAAACCCCATAATAGTGAGTATTGTCCCAGTTCTGTTTGGCCACTGCAATGAATTAGCAAACCCAGCAGAGAAATAGAGTGCCATAGGAGGAACAGTTGGTGTCAAAATTGGTAAAAAGGTCGGAGAGTGGAGGTATGGCTGACTTCTGCCTTACAGGGCTGCTGATGTTGCTAATGATTCTTCTTCCCCCTCTTGAAGTTAGAGGTCAGATGATGCTCTCAAGTCATTTTTACAATATATATTTTTTTTCTTTTCTTTTCTTGGTACATTGAAAAGGGAAGACCATTTTTCATGAGTTGAATTATCTCCTTTTGTCCCATTCTCAGAGTAGAAGAAAACTATATGAAATTAGTTTAAATCTTCAAAGTAGAAAAAGCCAGTAAAATAAATAGAGTTGAATAAACAAACCTATGGGAATTTATTTAAATTTATATGTTGGACTTAAGAAAAAGCTTACTTTTGCAAGATATTAAATGCATTTGTAAGAAATTGCAGAATCTCTTTTTTAAAAATCTATTGGGAATAGAGGTGTTTTTTAGCTGAAACAAAAGTTACTTCTATATTTTTTGCATAGCATCTTTTTTATCCTGCATTTAATGTCCATGATTTTCATTAACTCTTCTAAGGGCCACATGCTACTCACCAAAAATATGTAGTAGCTACTGGTTGTAACATGGAGCTCTTATTTCTCTAGAAAAAAATTAAATTTACTTCTATCTGGACATAGGAAATTGCATAGGTTTTAATATAGAAACTCAATACTTATTGGCCTAATCTGTAAATAAGTAATTATTATAGATATTAAAGATACATTTTTGTACTTCAATCACAGTATACATATATCCATAGATTTCTGTTATTTTCCAAGAGTTCTAATTTTATCATGAAACATTTACCAGATGGAAAAGGGCCCATTTTATGGGCTTTTCGCAGGTAGAGTAACGTTGGCTCTTCTAAATGAAAATCCATGTTTGAGGGGACCATGAAATTGGCAATAATTGACTATTGAACCCATACAATTTTAAACCTGCTTTTATTTGCAACAAGAAAAGGGATTACTTTTAAGAGACTTTTAACCCTTCAAATATTTTCTTGTCAAATCTGAGCTTTGAAGTGACATCAGTTGGAATAGAGAATGTGCAAAATGAGTTCCAGCAGTCATTCTCATCATTAATATTATTTATTCTAGTAAGTGAATATTTAAAAAATAGCAACTGTAGTTCATTGAATAACATTTTAGAACAGTAGCATGCTTTTCTAGCCATGTATTTTCCAGAAAGTATTTCAGAGAAGTGAGAGAATGGAGTATACTGATATATATGTACAGAAAAATAATTATTGCTAAAGTTACTTACACTTAATAGAGCTATTACTTCTTCTCATTAATCACACTTTACTTTCCTTTCTCCAGGTTTTGTGATTTATTTAAAATCATTGTTACTTTAAACTTACACCTTCCTTTACTGTATTTCCATTTTGAAGATTCAGTAAAATATTTTGTATATGTTTACAACAGATTGGATTTAGGATTAAGATTGTCATATAGACCTTACAGAACCTTTCCTTGGCCTCTGAGTATTTTCTACTTAACACATTTGTTGGGGCCAACTCGATGGCAAATAACAATAACAACAAGGCATTATCATTATGCAAGTAGATTGCCCAACCTTCCTTCCGAGGAGTGGCTGGTGGGTTTGAACTGCCAGCCTGCTGGCTAGCAGTCAAGTGCCTTAGCTACTATGCTATTCCACTTACAGCCAGTAAACTGATGTGTTCCCTTAAATTGAGGGAGGAGAAAAAAATATATCTATTAGACCAATTACAACAGTCCAGCAGAAAGTTGGATGGTTTTGACTATGGGTTTTTGGCAAGTACTTCATGTAATCAACAAGGCACTCTGGGGGACAATGTATTGCAGTTATTATTTTGATAATTATTAACAAACTTAATATTTTTTAGGACATTGAGGAATCAGGAGAATTAAAGTTAACAGATGCTTCATAACATCTTTTTTTTGTCATTTTAATGGTAAAATAAAGAGATAAAATTTTGAAGTTCCTCCTTTCGCTTGAAGGAATTCTTCCTATTACCCAAACTAAGAGAAAAGTTCACAGGAGTGGTTATATAAAGAAAATGTTTTTTGCTTACTATGATTAACTTGCCTGCTAACCAGACGGCTGGCGGTTCAAACCCACCAGCCACTCCTCGGAAGGAAGGTTGGGCAATCCTACTTCCGTAGTGATACTGCCTCGAAAACCCAAGGAGGGGTCGCTATGAGTCGGGGCCGACTCGACGGCACATAACAACAACAACAACAACATGATTAAAATCAAGTCTTTTTTCAAATTCTTAACATACCTCCATAAAATTTATCATTTTACTGTTTCATTCTTTAGAAATCAAAATTGCTTATGCTTTCCCAGCAATGGCACAGAAGTCAATTCACGTAGTGCGTTTCACAAGATGAAGTACATTGTTCATGAAGGACTGAGTCTATAGCAGGGCCCTGCACACCATTTTTGAAACCCGGATTTGGGAGCTCATATTCCCTAGATTCTTGTTTTGATCTATCTATCTATCTGTTTATTTATTTATTCATTGCTTGTTTTGCCAAATGTTTCTTAAAACACCCTGATGGAGATTTCTGATCTTTTAGGTGAGAATGCTCAAACAAGGTAGGAAAATGCTTAAAAAAAAAAAAAAAAAAAAAACTGCTATCAAGTCAATTCTGACTCACAGCAATTCAATAGGGTTTCTAGGACTGTAAATCTTCAAGGAAACAGACTGCCTCATCTTCCTTTCTTCCACAGAGTGGCTGGTGAATTTGAACTGCCGACCATTTGGCTTAGCCACGGCACCACCAGAACTCCTTAGGAAAATGCTAAAGAGTGAATAATCATTATCATCAAAACTAGAAGCAAGGCAAAACTATGAACACAGTAAAAAGATCAGTGGTTGCCAGGGGCTCAAGAGGAGAGAGGGAGGCATGAATAGGCAGAGCACATGGTATTTTTAGGGCAGTGAAAAATCCTGTATGATACTGTAATGGTGAACATGCATCATTAGCATGACATGATGCATTTGTCAAAACCCATAGGACTGTACAGCATAAGAACAAACCCTGATGTAAACTATGGACTTTAGTTACTAGTAGTGTATTAGTCCTGCTTCATCAATTATAACAAATGCACTATACAATGCAAGATGCTAACAATGGAACAGACAGTGGGCAGAGGAGGTATATGGGAACTCTGTACTTTCTCCACACTTTTTCTGTAAACCAAAAACTTTTCTGAAAAATAAAGTTTATTTAAAAAAAGAAGAGAAGAGAAGAAAGAAGAGAGGCGATTTTCACCACAGTTACAACTACTGGGAAACTCCAGTTTCAAATGTGAGTCTACAATGCAGTATATCCTTATCCTGTAACAGGGATGGGGCGGGTGGGGGGCAACTGTTCTGCAGCAGTAGAGTGAATAATGGTGAGAATTTATGTTTCTTTCACAAAACTTCTTGATGGGTGATTTTGATGTGAAAAGATTAGCTCAGGAAAAGAACTGGCAGGTAAAGAGCACATGAGGGAGGTCTGAATTACTCTGCAGCTGAATATAACTTGAACTGGAGTTTGGAGATTAGGAAAGTTTTAGCTATTCTTAGCCAAATACCAGAGAGGAGTTCTTGCCAAGACCTGAAACAATTGGTTGGTTCATTTCATAAAGCAGTGAGTACAAGATTTAGGACTCCACAACATAGAAACCAGTTGAAAAGGATTTTTAACAAAATCTCTTTAATTTTCAATTCAAAAAGACATTAGAGCCTAATGAGATATGACCTATCCAGCTGTTTCAGCAACCTACTAGTAAGATTTCTTTCTTCTGGTTACAATATCAGAAGAGTAAAGATGCGTTTCCTCTGGCTTGAGAAGGTCAAAGGGAGTTCATTCAGTAGTGAAGCCTCCTAAACATAACCTGGTTACCACTTCCCTGGTGGTGAAATGATCCAATGTTTTCTTTTATAGCCAGGATAATTGTCCAGAGTAACTTCCAATTACAACTTTTTATTTCTCATTTGGCAGAGGGAGACTTGCTTTCTCTATTTTTCTATAAGAGGTAATTCAAAATAGCAAGCAAGCATAATTTCTTATAACCTAGAGGAAGATGTAAACATTATCCAGGACACTTCATGCTTTCATTCTCTCCTCTGCTGGAACTTATGTAAATTATCCTTTGAAAATGGAACAGTCCAGGCCTTGAGGTTCCTTGTTCCAGGAGCATTAATGACAGTGTATCAAATCTGCCTGTTTGCAGATGAAGGAAAGTTTGCCACATGCTTGTTCTGTTAAGAATCTCCAAATAGGACCTGGAAAAGTTGGAAGAGAAGATGAAAATCTAAGTGACAAAATCCAAGAGAAAGGAAGCTGTCTGTCAAGAGAGCAGAACACTAAAGCCCCTTAAAACAAATGATCATTGAGCAATACCTGCAGTGGTAATACCTGCGGACTTTCAAAAACAGAGATGTCTAACATGTACATGCAGGTCATTTGCTGTGCTGGGATGCAACATAACTGACTTCTGGTACCCCAAAACTCTCAATAAAATCCTGATGAACAGAAATGCCTCTGCTGATATTACCTTGGGAAAAGTGCAAGGATAGACTCCATGCAGATAAAAAGAAAAGTTACAGGAAATGACAGACACAGGGGAGGTTAGAAAAAAAAATGCAGAAGAAAACAGGAAATCAAGTCAAGGGTGTTTAAGAGAAATTTAAGCCCTTCTGGCATTGTGTGTATGCTTCAGGATTGTGTGTGTGTGTGTGTGTGTGTGTGTTTGAGGGGCACAGGGGGTAGAGGATGGCAAGTAATTTCCATTGAAATGTGTATATCCTCCAATTGGTAGTATTGATGATGGTATTTTGCATTTGTTTTTGGTTGCTTGCATGTTTGTTTTACATATTAAAGGGCAGCCACTGTGCAGATAATGTATGTAAACAGTTCTCTCTCTGCTTCTTAGATGAGCACAGCAAGGCCACAATGACATAGACAAATGACCAAATCAGATATATAAAAAAATGAATCTTTTATATGCTGTAGAGGAACAAATAAAGCAGGATCTCTTCAGTCACATTGTTTTGACTGGATGCCATGCAGAGTGTTTGTTTGCTTGACTTTTTTTGTATTTTTGCCTGAGGTGAAAAGTAAGATAAATAAATAAATAAATACATGCTAGGAAATAATTAAGCCAATGTCTATAAAGGGAAGTTGCATATAGTCTAAAACTCAGGGTTACAGGAAATCATATCAGACCACTAATAAATTTAAGGCGCTGACCTCACAATCTAATTAGGTGCTTACAATTTCTATCCACAGTGACTGCTGTCATTTTAAGCAAGCAGCTGAGTTTCAAAGCACACTAATGAATCCTGTATTGCACTGGGCAAACCTGCTGCAAAAGACCTCTCTAAAGTGTTAAAGAGCAAATATGTCACTTTGAAGACTAAGGTGTGCCTGACCCAAGCCATGTATTTTCAATAGCCTCATATGCATGTGAGAGCTGGACAATGAATAAGGAAGTCCATGGAAGAATTGATGCCTTTGAATTGTGGTGTTGCCGAAGAATATCAAATGCACCGTGGACTGCTAGAATGAACAAATCCACCTTAAAGGACACACAGCTGGTTGGAATGCTCCTTAGAAACAAGTCTGGCCAGACTTCTCTGATTTTAGTCATGTTGTCAGAAGGGGCCAGTCCCTAAAGAAAGATATCATTCTTGGTAAAGCAGACGGTCAGCAAAAAAGAGGAAGACCCTAAAGGAGATGGATTGATACGGTACTTGTGACGATGGCCTCAAGTGTAGCTAGATGATACAGGACTGTGAGGTGTTTCATTCTGTTGTCATAGGGTCACTATGAGTCAGATCCAATTTGGCAGCACCTAACAACAAGAAGTCCTGTGATCACCAACATGTAGTCTTCTATTCAGCCAGGACTCCATGCATTACTCAGTAAGCAGGTCAATATTCTTTTAATAGATCTACATACAAATTCCCTAATTTTACCTTGAACCTATTTATAAGAGAGAGTAGTTAAAACAATGGATTCGGGATCTGGGCTGCCAATGTCTGAATCCAAACTTTGCTATTATCTAGCTCTGGAGCAAGTACATAACTAATCTGTTCTCAGTTTCTTCATCTGCAAACATAATCACGAACATAATCATCTCTATCTTTTGTTTTCTGTAAGGATTCAACGATTAATAAAAAGTTCTTAAAATCTGACCTTGATACATAATAAGCACCAAATAAGTGTTAGTTAATACATTTTTATTAGTGTAAGTATCATATAAAGCAGTAAAATACTTAGCCCATTATAGCTATTCAGTAAAAGGATGTTCTACCTCTTCCTTCCCATCACCCCTCTGTGACCTGATTTTGGGCGGATATGAATGTCCCACGACCTTTTCTTCCAGCTGTACAGGGCAGGCACATTTCCCATTTCCAATTTCTGTAATATAGTTATGCCAGAACCACAACATACATTATAACTTGATGGAGAGAGAGGATAAGGGAAATTTTTGTAGAGTTATTGATTTCAATGACACTTAGAGCCTTAGAGTTTAAAAATAGAAGAGGCTGCACACATCCCTCATTCCAAAATCTGTTACCTTCTTTCTCTAATTGTTAGATACCATTTCACTTTGGCATAATACTTTTATACTGTTATTGTTGGGTGCCACTGAGTTGACTCTGACTCTTAGTGACCCTATGTGACAGAATAGAACTTCCTTATAGGCTTTATTTTTTTTTTTTACTGTGATTTTTGTGGAAACAGATTGTCAAGTCTTTCTTCCATGGAACCTCTGGGTAGGTTTGAACCCCCAACCTTTTGGTTAGCAGCCAAACACTTAACTGTTATGCCACAGGTACTAATTATTCTTATACTAGTCTATACATTTGATCTCCATAAAGCAACTTACCTGCTTTGAAAAATTCAAACAGCAAAACAACAGAGATAAAGATATAAACATGAGCTTTAGGAAATATAGGCTATTTAGGGCCTAGAGCCCCAAATCACATATTGTTGTTGTTGTTGTTGTTGTTATGTACCGTTGAGTCGGACCCGACTCATAGCGACCCCTCCTTGGGTTTCCAAGGCAGTATCACTATGGAAGTAGATTGCCCCATCTTCCTTCCAAGGAGTTGCTGGTGGGTTTGAACCACCAGCCTTCCGGTTAGCAGTCAAGTGCCTTAGGCACTACGCTACCAATCGCATATCAGGATTCCCTAAATCAGTTAAATTTTAAGGCCTCAAAAATGGAAAGAAAAAATTATTGTGTGAAATGGAGAACATTCCCAAAAGAAAACCCTTTTATCACTGAAAGAGTTAGTAAATTGTCCAAGATTACATTCCTAGTAAGAATCAAGGCAAAATTCATTCTCATATCCTTGCATTTTCCAAAGTCCATCCTCTTTCTAGCCCTCTATGTTTCATATCTTGATATAGAGAAACCACAGTCATATCTCTGGGGCATGAGAACCAAAATATTGGACAGGAAGACAGGATTGCAGAAGTCCTCATGGGAGTTCAAAAATCAGCATTGAACTACAAGATTGTTTTGTTCTAAATCTGAGCCTGAATACCATTTATCAAATATTCTTTATCCATTACATAACATTCAATATGTTAAAATTATAATTCAAATACTGTACTAGCAAATTAGAATTTGCTGCCTAAAGTATATAACTTGCCAATGAAAGTTTCATGAAGCATAGAGCACTTTAGGGAAATCTTTTTAATTGGCAATACCCATTCATCAGAGGTTGCCTTGTTTTCAAGCCCATTAGCTGTGTAAGATAATTTGGAAATCTTTGACAAGGTTTTTAACTTTTCATCCCAAGGTGTTATCAAAATATTAAAGCTGGCATTCACCAGGTATGTCAGGTCTTGGAAAGGGAACAAGTGTATTTTCATGGCTGGAATGACATCTGGAATTTTCTTTTTTGCAGCCGCACAATATTCAATCAGATTAATTTTTAATTTTCTAATTTCTTAAAGGGCAAATCTTAAAAGTGGATTTCCTCCCTCACAATACTGAAAATGTAAAAATGTCAAGATCATTGATCAAATAGCCTTAATTACAGAGGAGTAGGACTTCTGCTTTAATTCTAAATCACTTCAGTGTGAGTAATTGATGTTTGGATAATAGAACACCAGCTAACCACTCAGACACCAGAAGGGCAACCATAGTTTTAGACAGTGCTGATTAAAAAGCATTATTTTTCTGCTTCAGTTTGTTTGGCCTCATTCCCTTCCCAATGTTAAAAAAAAAAAATTAACTGGTTGGAACCACAAGTTGACTCTTTCTCAGAGTGGCCAAGTATGTTGTGCACAATTATGGTTGTGCTCTTTGCCTCCATATTAACACTGGAAATGATGCACATATGGATCAAACAGGAAACCCATTACCTTCTCTTCAGATGAAGACACACCCCAAACAAGAATAAGAGCAAAGAAAATGACACTCACAAACACCACAAACACTTTACCCAACTGGTAAGTCTGCCATCAGTGGATGACAAAGAACAAAAAATGAAGGTGAAACAAGCTAGGCAAGTAGTTTCATTCAGAAGACTTAAGGCTATGCCTTCACATGGAGGAGATGCCACTGACCTTCCCTCAGAAGCACTGTTTACATAATGTATTCCAGTCATACTGTCTGGTGTATTGCATTGAGATCTACAGCACACATTTATAGATGGTGGCCTAGGTCAAGACCAAATACAAAAACAAATCCACTGCCATTGAGTCAATTATAACTCATAGCAACCTTATATGACAGAGTAGAACTGTCCCCAGAGGGCTTCCAAGGCTGTAAATCTTTATAGACAGAGACTGCCTCATTTCCTCCTACAGAGAGGCTGTTGGCTTTGAACCTCTGCCCTTTTAGTTAGCAGTCATTTGCCTTAACCACTATGTGAGCAGAGCTCCTATAGGTGAAGATAGGAGTGTTCAGTTCAGGAAAGGGAAGATTGGGGAGCAAACTGCCCTAATTGGATATTGAACAAGAGAGGAAACAATTGCTCTTAAAATAGAAACCAAGGCTCAGGTGAACAGTTATGATGCAGAAGAGGAATAAAAGTCATCAAAAAAAAGGTTTATTAAAGTTCAAGTCAAGATAAAAAAATATTTAAAAAAAAAATTCATATTTAAGTCTATAAAATTCTCCCTCAGTTTTAAATGATATTATTTTCATAATCAAGCACAACACTTCACCAAAAAAGAGAATCTGTTTTCATTCTTACTTCTTTTCCAGAAACCAAAGACATCTATGTTGCTGTTGTTTTGTTATTTGCCATTGAGTTGGACCCAACTCATAGTGACCCCTCCTTGGGTTTCTGATGCAGTATCACTACAGAAGTAGATTGACTAAACTTCCTTCCTAGGAGTGGCTGGTAAAAGACATCTATACACAGCATAAATGAAAAAGTTGTGGTGGGACTTGCCTTTAAAAACAACAAAGTACTTCTAATAGTTTTAGTGTGGTTTGCTTAAAATAACATAGGGAAAAAAAGAATTGATTTTATTTAAATATTATGTTTTATGTATTCACTGTCATCTGCTTCTCACATACATATTTCAGCTGCAGTATCATTCTCCAGTTTCTTGATAGAGGATTTTGTCAGCAACAACCAGCCTGCGGGAGACTGGGTACAGGGGTTAGGTAGTCTCACCAGGGCAAGGCTGGCAACAAACTGAAGAAAGACTGGCCAAATAGAGAAGAAATTTCAGGCAGACAGATGGGAAGCAGTAACAATACCCAGAAGTAGAAACCAAGTTGATGTTCCTGCAGGGGAATGGAGTTTATCATCAGGCGACTCTTATAGCAGGCAATAAGCAGAGCTTTGATCAATCAGATGAGACAACATCTGGATGTCTAGTTACTCATGATAGAGACCTAACCACGGCATCCAAAGCCCAGCTAAGGGAACCAGGACCAAAGCCAGGAGCAGAGCTGGATCAAGGCTTAACCCGTATGTTTAGTATCCAGAAACTAATATTTCTACCACTAAGGCCAATTTTCCCCAGAACTAAGGGTAAGGATGAACATACTCACAGGATAAAGTATCTCTCCAGCAATCAGGATTGAGATTTAGGAAACCAACATAGCATCATGTATGAGAGAAAAACATGATGGACTCTTATGAGGTGCACAATCACATATAAAAATCCTGCCAGCTGTAAACTTCATCAAACAAGCATTGCAATACCAACTATTATACAAGTAACAGAAGAGGCAAAATACCAGTGGTATTGTTAAGTACTCAAGACCAATCTTTTTCTATCAAAATTAATAATTCATTGCTTTAGGAGGTAATTGCAGCATTTCTCTAGTTTGAGGGTTCAGTTCTGTTAAGAAATATACAGTATTTTGAGAATTTCTCTCAGACAGTAGGAACATAACTTTAAGAAGCCTAAGAGGTGGTCAGGAAGTGGAAAAAATCAAAAGGATGCACAACTCAGAACTCTTTTTTCAACAAATAAGTAAACAGCTGCTAGGCAAGATCTTCATCTATCATAAGTATCAAAACCAGTAAGTTACAGTATATTATAATCTCCCTCTGACACATACCAAAATAAAGAACTCTGCTATACTGAAGTAAGCAGAAAATATAGTGATGACACAATTGGCACTGTATTTCAGAGAAGCGGTGTTTTGCTAATATTGTGGGCATAGTTATGTATTCAGCCCCAGAGACTTTCCCAGGCACCTTAAACATAACTCATCAAATGTTTCTTAGAAAAGTCTTAATAGTTATACATAAGGCAAAAGTGACTGTCCTAGCCTGTTTTTTGTTTTGTTTTGTTTTGTTTTTTTGCCCCAAAACAGAGCTTGAAACAAACACTAATGTCTAAGAACTTAATGTGGGAATGTAATCCTAGATAGTGGGGATGAGGGACATGAAAGGGAGGAAAGCCAGTCCAAAGATGCCTATTGAGTTTAGTTCTAAAGGACCTTCTGAGCTACGTGAAATGTGTGTCAGAACCATCTCCTCAGGGTAAGAAACAGGTATCATGTATCTATCATTTTATATTCCCAATTGGTCCTAAATGACTCCTGGTTTGTTCATGCTTCGATGCCAGACAGGTACCTACAGGGCCTATATAGGGGTATCATAGAAGTCCCAGGGCAGAAAGCCAGAAAGTCAAGGAGCTGCCTGGCAGATCTGGAAGCTGCCTGATACTGGTTAAGGCAATGGCTGAAGTGACTGGTGAAACTAAAAGGATGGGAACTGGTGTGCATGAGATATCTGATACAGTGCCTAAAAGGCAATCCATAAGCAGAAAATAACTTCAGCAAACTTAACCACATGCCCATATTTGACCAAATAAGAGATAAAAGACTTAAATAACCTATAAGAAGTCCTAGTTATATAAGAAAGGAGTCCTGGTGGACTATGGTTAATGCTCTTGGATGCTACTGAAAGGTCTGAAGCTTGAACCCACGCCAACAGGTCCACAGGAAAAAGATGTGGTAGTCCGCTTCTGTGAAGATTTACAGCCTTGAAAACCCATTGGAGTAGTTCTACGCTGTCCTTTAGAGTTGCTATGAGTTGGAATTGACTCAACAACACCTAACAACATCAGGCTGTAAGGAGGATTTAACTAGAAGAGCAGAGGCCCATATTATTATTCCTTTAGGCTCAACAACTAGTAGCAAGAGATACCAACAAGAGAGACATGCTGTTCTAGGATCTTTCTTTCCAAAAATACTGAGAGGAATGAGTTTATGGCTATTGAACTATCTTATTCCAACAAGTAAAAGTGGTGTACATTGTTAAGACTTTAGCAGCCCTAGGAACTCTTAACATTGGAGGCTCTACCTCACAATGTACTCACATATCACAATGCACATAATAAAATGTACTCACATATAACAATGAATATAATTTTTCTATAAAACTGGAAGAGTTGAATGGAATTGGAGTTGGCTAAATCTCATTATGTTGCATACATTTTAT
The DNA here is from genome assembly GCF_000298275.1 of Orycteropus afer afer. Lineage (NCBI taxonomy): Eukaryota > Metazoa > Chordata > Mammalia > Tubulidentata > Orycteropodidae > Orycteropus > Orycteropus afer. The sequence goes on from NW_006921803.1 coordinate 1,997,081, forward strand.
ATATACTTTAAAAAATATTTATTAACTTTGATTCTACAGGTTTTTAAGTTTTCAGCTGTTTTTCTTTTCCCTAATTGCAAGTATTTTTGTAAGTTCTAGGCACTGAAGTACCAAATAAAATGACCTTAGTGACATTGGTTTTATTTGTCAAATTTGTTTTGTTTTTCTGAGTGACAGATTTTTGCAGTACTCCACTGGAATATTTTAATTTAATAAGAGGAGAGTGATTTAATAGCTAAAAAGGATTATGAGCAATTGAGGTAAGCTTGATCAGGGAGCAGTCAACTAGCTCAGATGCTGAATGAGTAAATTGCTTTTAAATAATTGTTTAGAATTTTGGAGTTGAGTGTTTATTCATTCAACAAACAGTGAAAGTCCACTCTGTATAGGTATTATGTTTGAGATTAGATCTTTAGCAGTGAACACAATGACATGTTTTTTTCTTTCTCTTGAATTTTTTAAGCTAGCTATCCAGACACCCAGAAACATACAACTGATTATTTACTTGCATCCAATGTTCCTCCTTAAGTGATTACCATATCTTCTAAGTTGTTACTCATCTGATGAAATGGAATTTAGTAACATCAGCAAACAGTGGGAATGGCATTTAAAATGTATACAGCACAAAGCTTTATTTCTTCCTAAGAAAATTTTAAAAAACTCTGTCCATAATTTTAGGGAGTCCACACAGTGAAGCTGTGAAGTACATCACCAGGCTGGGGTTGGAATCCCAGTCCTGCTACTTACCTGGTGTTACCTTAGGCAAATATCTAACCATGTTGAACCTTCATTTCTTCATTTATAAAGTAGGTATAATAATAATATCTACTTCATTGGATTTTGTGAGGATCAACTAACATAATGTAAGTGAAGAACTTGGCACATTAACATACTATAAATGTTCAGTAAGTAGTTGCTGTTACTGCTGTTGTTGATATTTCTGGAGATAAAGATAAATCAGTTGGTTCCAAGAAAGGAAAAATAAACAAGATGATTGAAAAGGCATTTGAAAATATCTAGTAAGAGCTCTGGTGGTGTAGTGTCTAAGGCATTTCACTGCTAACCAGAAGGCTGGCAGTTCAAACCCACCAGCCACTTCTCAGAAGGAAGATTAAACAATCTACTTCCCTAGAGATACTGACTTGGAAACCCAAGGAGGGGTCACTATGAGTTGGAATCGACTCAAACACAGTGAGTTTGGTTTTTTTTTTTTAATTTAAATAGAATAAAACCCTTATAGAATTATCATGTAAACTCACAGTGCTCACCTTCTGATACTCCATGGCACTTCAAGAAGCAGAATAATGTTACTAAGTTCAGTCTTTTAAAAGCCAACCAGTGAATACACAAACAACAGAAGACAAATTAGAAAATTGTACCTTCTAACAATTAAATACTTATGCTCATCAAAATATTTTACCAAAGGAGTAAAGAGAACCTACAGACTGAGAAAGAAAGAAAAAAAAAAGGCAATGACATCGGCAAGGTGTAATCTCTAAAATATATAGAATACTTCAACACCTCAACCAAAAAAAAAAAAAAAAATCCAAACAAAAAATGGGCAAAGGACAGGGACAGATACCAAAAATAGACACCAAAGAAGACATTCAGTCAGCTAACAAACACATGAAGAGATGCTCTCAATCATTAGCAATTTAAAAAGAAAAAAACTCAAACCCACTGCTGTAGAGTTGATTATGAGTCATTGCAACACTGTAAGACAGAGTAGAACTTCTCCAGCGAGTCCCCAGGGACATAAATCTTTATGGAAGTAGGTTGTCACATCCTTCTCTCACAGAGCAGCTGGTGGGTTTAAACCCCTGTCCTTTAAGTTAGCAGCTGAGTTCTTTAATCACTGTGCCACAGGGACCCTTTACTAGCCATTGTTGTTGTTGTTATGTGCCATCGAGTTGGACCCGACTCATAGCGAGCCTTCCTTGGGTTTCCGAGGCAGTATCACTACGGAAGTAGATTGTCCCATCTTCCTTCTGAGAAGTGGCTGGTGGGTTTGAACCGCCAGCCTTCTGGGTAGCAGTCAAGTGCCTTAGCCACTATGCTACCAGAGCTCCTAGCCATTAGAGAGATGCAAATCAAAACTACAATGAGATACCATCTCACTCCTGCAAAAATGACACTGATGAAAAAAAGAGAAAAACAAGAAATGCTGGCAAAGTTGTGGGAAGATAGGAACTCATACACTTCTGATGAGATTGTAAAATGATACACCCACTATGGAAAATGGTATGGTGCTTCCTCAAAAAGCTAGAAATAGAAATACCACTTGATCCCTCAATCCAATTTTTAGGTATAGGAGTATTCCTAAAGAAATAAGAGCAGTAATAAAAATAGACATATACACACCCATGTTCATTGCAGCATTATTCACAATAACAAAAAATGGAAACAATCTAAGTGTCCATCAACAGACGAATGGATAAACAAAGTTTGGGACATACACACAATGGAATACTATACAGCAATAAAGAATAATGATGAGTCTGCTAAACAACGTGTATGAATCTGGAGGACATCACAGAGTAAAATAAGCAAATTACAAAATGACAAATATTACATGATAACACTTGGATAAAAAGTCAAGAATAGGCTTATACACAGAAAGCAATGATAGTAGACATGTTAATTCTGGTAAAGGGAAAAGCAATACACAATATGGGGGAAGTCAGAATAACATGACCAAGGCGAATGAAGACTCTGAAATGTATGCAAGACTAAAGGACAAATACAGTAAATGTTATAACATACACAGTTCGGCAACAGTAATAGCAACCAAAAATTTGCGAGTGTTGCATGAGTAGATATGTATGCTTCGTAGGTGCGAGAGGGTACCTAGGAGTATATGTATGTGCATAAACAGGCAATCCTCAGGTTACAATGTGATTCATTCTCGAATGTATCTTTAAGAATTTGTAGGTAAATTGGAACTGGTGCATACAGCCTTACTTTAGTTCAAGAAAAAGCTCAAAGCCTTTTCCATAATTTAAAAGCTGTGTGTGCAACAAGTGGTAGTGATCATGATGAAGAATTTATTGCCAGTAGGGGCTAGTTCAATAGTTTCAAAATGAAGGCAAATTTACATAACATTAAAGGGCAAGTAAAAGTTGTCCAACATTAAAGGGCAAGTAGAAGTTAGCCTAGGGACTGCCTGCATGGATATACTCAAAACACTCACTGCTGTCGAGTAGGATCTGACTCATAGCAATCCCTCCTTGGGTTTCTGAGGCAGTATCACTATGAAAGTAGATTGCCCAATCTTCCTTCCGAGGAGTGGCTGGTGGGTTTGGACCACCAGACTCTGGTTAGCATTTGTAGGAACTCGGGTAGCATAATACCTAAGGCTTCTGACTGCTGACCAGAAGGCTGGTGGGTTCCTCGGAAGGAGTTGGGCAATCTACTTCCCTAGGGATATTGCCTCAGAATCCCAAGGAGGGGTCGCTATCAGTTGGATCCGACTCAGCGGCAGTGCATTTTTTTTTTTTTTTTATAGTCACACTGA
>NW_006921803.1:2001195-2025637 GCF_000298275.1 Orycteropus afer afer
TTCCGTAGTGATACTGCCTTGGAAACCCAAGGAGGGGTCGCTATGAGTCGGGTCCGACTCGATGGCACATAACAACAACAACAACAACATAGCGGGGCATACTTATGGAAGCTTCCTAGGCATATCCAAACACCTCACGGAACTGAGTTACTGGGTTTCAAGGCTCAGGACCATAATCTTAGGGGACATCTAGGTCAATTGACAAAACATCATCATAAAGATAATGATGTACATTCCAGTTTGGTGAGTAGTGCCTAGGATCTTAAAAGCTTGAGAGCTGCCAACTAAATACAACTATGGTTTCCTCCTATCTGGAGCAAAGAGGAGTGAAGGAAACCAGACTCAAAGAAACAATTCGTCCACAAGATAAATGGCCTACAGGAACCACAGCCTCTTCTAGCCTGAGACCAGAATAACTAGATGGTACCTAACTACCATTACTGATCACTTTGGCCAGGGACACAATAGAAGATCCTTGCTAGAATGGGATAAAAATGTAGAACAAAACTAAAATTTATGGAAAAAAAAAACGGACTTACTAGACCAATAGAAACTGGAAGAACCCCCAAGATTATCACCCTAAAATACCCTTTCTATCTGGAACTGAATTCACTCCAAGGGATTACTTTTCAGCCAAATAATAGAATGGCCTATAAAGTATGAGCTCTGGTGGCCTAGTGCCTAAGGCAATTGACTGCTAACCAGAACTGCTGGCGGTTCAAACCTCCCAGCCACCTCTGGGAAGGAAGATTGGACAATCTACTGCTGTAGTGGCACTTCCTCTGAAACCCAAGGAAGGGTCGCTATGAGTCAGATCTGACTCGATGGCAGTGAGTGAGTTAGTTAGTTATAAAGTAAATAATAACACCCATGAGGAATGTGCTCCTTAGAACAATTGACTATACACGAACAAATGAGCAATATTCGCCCAAAAACAATGATGAGAAACCGAGGAGGGGCAGGGAAAGCGGATGGACGAAAACAGAGAAGGCAGGAAGGAATTAGGAGAGTGCTGACATATTGCAGGTAAAGCAACCAATGTCACAGAACAATTTGTGTATGAATTATTGAATGGGAAAATAATTTGCTGTGTAAACTTTCACCTAAAATACAATGAAATGTTCAAAGGAAAACATAGTTACTCCAAGCTAAACTTCTTAAAAAAACAAACAAACAAGCAGTGATAATACCAATTTGGGATTCTCTTCTAAGAAATAAATCTAAATATCTATGCACAAAACTATGCACTACAATGTTATTTTAAATGTTGAGGAATTGGGATCAACCCAAACGTCCAACAATAGGACATGTTTAGGTAAATTATACAATATCTATAAGCTAGGTACTATAATATTGATGTTTTGAAAACTCTAAGAAAGTATTTCTGAAATGGTTGTTGTTGTTGTTGTGCCGTCGAGTTGGCCCCGACTCATAGCGACCCCTCCTTGGGTTTCCGAGGCAGTATCACTACAGAAGTAGGATTGCCCAGCCTTCCTTCCGAGGTAGCAAGGGAAAATCAGTATATAACATTACCATTAAAACTTACATATGAAAAAAATAATTTCCAAGGGTCCACATCAAGTGATTCCAGATGTGTTAGAGAGCCATGTTCTTACGAAGTGGATGTACTTTTAGCTCTTTGATGCCAAAATGTGCCCCTGTTACTTCTACACTTAAGACTATACATTGATTTATTTAAACAAATAGCACCTGTATATATTGGTCCTGACTTTAAAATTCGGCAGCCTACAAGAAGGCTAAGCAATGTTCTGAATATTTGAGAGACTAAAGAGGAAGATAATTGTCTCCAACCTCCTCTCAATCTCCTCTAAGTGCTATTTTCTTCTCAGTATCCTTGGAAGCTATGATCAATCTATTACTCAAACCTCCAGATGTTGTTGTCATGCGCCATGAAGTCCATTCCAACTCATAGTGACCTTATTCCTGGACTCAGCTCTGTAAAAGTACTACTGCCAGTGAGGAAAGTGGGCTGGAAACAATCAGGTTAACTACACAATGAACAGAGGTAGAAAATTTCCGGTAAGATTCCCACACACACGGAATTCTTATTAGCAGAAGGGCAACTGATTTGCCAGTATACTGAATATTAATTTTACTCAGAGTCTACATTTTATTAATTATTAATTGACTGAACACTCATGTCAATTTTTTCAAATGAAATTCTCCCCCAAAGAGAAAAGGAGCTATCTCTGAGCAGCCCTCTTGATAATTTACTAGGGATTTATTCCTCCTCTGAGTCTACTGGAGTGGCAGGAAGAGGGTGAGGGAGGCAAGCTCAGAGCACTTTGGAGTTGAAGGTGCAGAGCTGAGCAGATTTGGAAAGCAAATGCACTTACTAATTCCCAAAGTGATTTTAAGAGCAAAATCCTGGAAGTACTGCCAAACAAAATTAATCCTTTAAAATGAGAATGCAAATTTTTAAATTACAATGGAGAGCTGTAAGTTCAAAGAGAATGTTTTAATATTGCATGTTTTTTAAGTTGTAACTGAGAGGCCACTAACCATCCTTTTTAATGTATCTAACCAGGTCACCTATGGATAGATGTTCCCATCATTCCTTAAAGTTATAAGTTCAGATCAGGGAGTGTGTGTGTGTGTATGTGTGTGTGTAAGTGTGTTTAAGTGAGATAGAAAAGGAAAAGAGAATTATAGAATCCATAACTACTATCATCCTAAAGGAAGTTCTTATTCAACTTTACGTGTGCAGGCGTGTGCATATGAATCGATATGTAACCTTATAAAGTTTTACCAAAAATTAATTTTAAGTACCAATAGTTGGCAATAAACAATGCAGACAACAGAAAGCAGTAATGACTAATTCCTATGCTTGGTCAATGAAGGCAATAGAAAAATTCAAACATGAAAATTGTTCTTCAGCTATAACATAATTAAGAATAGATTACTGCATATTTGTGGCCCTTTGCAGATTTAAAAACTTTAATGTGAAAAATAAATGTGCAAAGGCAGCAAAGTACTGCACATGTGAATTCTCAATCTTTATGAAAAATTAACTCTTCAGTCATTTAACAAACATTTAAGTTACTATATACCGAGCACTCTGTTGATTCTAAGAATCTCTGACTCTACAGATTTACTGTGTCCCTATAGATTTCTTATCTAGTGGAAGAAAGATAGTACATATATGTGAGACAGATCACAACAAACTGTGAACAGTGATGGGTGCTAGGTAGAGGAGCACACAGAAATAAAAAAGGATGTAACCGTTAGATTGAACCTCACTTGGAGTGTCAGAGAAGGCTTCTGACTTCTCTGAGTTAAGTTTGAGCTGAAATATAAAAGACAAGTGGAAATTTACTGTAAGAGGAATGAAAAGCATGGGAACAACTCAGGTACAGATTTTGTGCCTATAAGAAACTTGGCCTTACAGGATTCTAAGACAGGTAATATAATGAGAATTGTGTTTTGGTAACAAGATTAAGGAAAAATCTTTAAAATTCTTCTTTGTCCACCCTGACATAAGAAAAGAGGCCCAGATTTGCTTATCCAAAGGGCTGAGTGATCATTTTATCTCTACCTTCAAGCTCCTCCTTCTAAAGGCCACTTGTTATGTAAATGAATCAAAACTGGCCTCTGTCTATTGGCCCAAAATTGTTTACTTCTTCATAGCAAGCTGGGACCAAAAAGCCCACCTACACAAAATTCAAATTTGAACACATACAGTTGTTTTTAAAATAATCCAAATAATCCTAACAGTTTTTTGAGGAGGGTATTTTTTAGCCACTTAGAACCTGCTTGGTTTGCATACCTCAAAAAAAAAAATTTCCAACATCTGGTTGTTGTTATGTGCCATCGAGTTGCACCCAACTCTTAGTGAGCCCTCCTTGGGTTTCTGAGGCAGTATCACCAGGGAAGTAGATTGCCCCATCATCCTTCCAAGGAGTGGCTGGTGGGTTTGAACCATCAGCCTTCTGGTTAGCAGTCAAGTGCCTTAGACACTAGGCTACCAGAGCTCCCTCCAGCATTTGGTAGTCCAAGACAAGATAAAACCCTGTAGTTCCAAGGCTCCTCAGATACTTGTGTCCTTTCGAGTTGTCTAACCCAGACATTCCCCTGCTTGCTACAGGAGGATCTTGCTTAAGGAGGCCTTAAGCACTACCCTCCCTTCTCCTCTTCCCAGGGTTTTTTCATGCTCTCCTTCCCTCTAGTGGTTCCATATGGGCTGCTTGCCTATAGAGGGCTTTCTTCTGTAGTGAACTGCCCACTGCATGCCACTGTCAATGTGTTGGCCCCAATAAATAGCTTGTTATGCAAGACTGTTGTTGTTGTCGTTGTTAGGTCCCTTCCAGTCTACTCCAATTCACAGCAACCCTATATTAACAGAACAAAATACTGCCCAGTCATGAGCCATCCTCACAATCCTTGCTATAATTGAGCCCATCATTACAGCTACTATGCCAATCATCTTGTTGTGGGCCATTCCTTTTTGTGCTGACCCTCTATCAAGCATAATATCTTTCTCCAGGGAATGGTCCCTCTGACAACATGACCAAAGTGGGTGAGATGAAATCTGGCCATTCTCCCTTCCAAGGAGCATTCTGGCTGCATTTCTTGCAGAACAGATTTGTTCATCCTTCTGACAGTCCATGGTATTTTCAGTATTCTTCGCCAACACCATAATTCAAAGGCATCAACTCTTCTTCGGTCTTCCTTATTCACTGACCAGCATTCACATGCATATCTAAAACCAAACTCACGGCCATCAAGTTGGATCTGACTCATAGTGACCCTTCCTTGGGTTCCAGAGGCAGTATCACTATGGAAGTAGATTGCCCCATCTTGAAAATACCATGGCTTGGGTTAGGCACACCTTAAATCTGCGATATCAGAGTGATATCTTTGCTGCTTAGCACTTTAAAGAGGTATTTTGCTGCAGCAGAGTTTCCCAATGCAGTGCGTCTTTTGATTTCCTAACAGCTGCTTCCATGGGCATTGATTGTGGATATAAGTAAAATGAAATCCTTGACAATCTTTTCTCTGTTTATCATGATGTTGCCTATTGGTCCAGTCATGAAGACTTTTGTTTTCTTTATGCTGAGATGGAGCTTATTGTTACTCCCATTTTACACATGAATAAAGGAGAATCTGAGGCTCTAAAAGGTAATTAATTTGTAGAACATCACATAGCTTGTAAATTTAGTATTTAAACTCTATATCTTCCTGATCTAACCCTATTATACGGTCTGAGACTGAATTTTCCAACACCCAACGTACTTGGGGTCTGGATTATACTCAATTTGTTCATAGAAATAAAGGTATTCTTATGCTCTAGTGTTGTGGGGAAGAATCTATACTGTTTCCTTTAAAAACCTCATTCTAGAAATTGAATAGGAGAGGGACAAGTATGGAAAGACCAGTTTAAGACACCTTTAAAGATCAAGGAATGACTTGGCCTCAAGTTAATCCTAAAATTGCTAATTGTGGAGCCAGAGTGACATGGTCATATTTTAAAGATATTTAGGAGATAAAGTCATGGAACATGGTGATAGTTGTTTTTTGGGCACCAAGGGAAAGTAAACTATCAGGGATGGCATCCACATTCCTTGTTTGCTCTACTTCAAAGTCCCTTTTTATTAGGATATAGTTTTTGTAACTCAACAGAGATGTCTGGGCTAAAGATAAAATTTTGGAGCCAATCATATAATGCTGGATTCTAATTCTTACTTTAAAATGAGCCATCCCAACTATAAAAATATATTAGAGCAATTTTTATAAATTTTCATTGCAAAAAACTTTCCAGTGATGAAAACAAAATAACAGGACATATAGTTCTAAATCTAATTTTAAGGCAAGAATATGGAAATATCTTTTTTCACACTAAAACAGAACACACTAGAGATATCTATGTATCTTTCAATGTCAAGACTGAAAGTGAAACTGAATGACTCAACACCAAAATGGGCCAATTGTCCAAAAACTGATGGGAAATATCCATACAGTTATGCACCCAGGGATAGCTTCAGAAATCATTTTAATGATATGAGTCTTATATCATTTTCTCAAAAGCCAAAAGGCATGTCTTCTGATGAATCTTTTAAGATAGGATACTTCCTATCAATCCTGTGGTTGATAGGACTAAATTATTTACCATAATATTGATGCGCTCTTCAAATAACTTACTCCAGCAATCAATGTTGTCCTTACCAACACTAAAAAGGCACTGTTACCTATCTGATACAACATCAGAAAACTAGGAAGGCTCCCCACCACATTACTTCTATTTTAAATTCCCTCTCCCTTTCTCCTTCATTTGACCAATGACTATTTAGAAAGAAGTTTGTTAGTGTCTCTACATTCTCATTCTGCACTGATTTCATCAAACTTCTAAACGTTTTTCTCCTAACTTGAGTACTGCACACGTTTCTACAGGATGAGCAGGAGTTTCCCTCTACAGGAGTAAAAAAAAGGAAGGAGGCAAGCAGGTAGGCTGAAAAAACCTCAAGTAAATGTGTGCCTATATCTTGATAACCTGCTATTTTTCAACAGCAGAAAGTGAGCAAAGGAGTGTTGTGCTTGCTGTGTGCCGTTGAGTTGATTCCAACTCCTAGTGGCCCCAGGTGACAGAGCAGCACCATCCTCACAATTTCTTCAGAAGGTCTTTCTCCAACCTCTGGGTAGTTTCAAACCACCAACCTTTCAGATAACAGTTGAGTATTTTGTATCACTTACGATTCCTACCAAACCTGGGCTGTTGATCAGATGCTGACTCGTGGCAACCCTATAGAATAGAGTAAAACTACTCTTATAGAATTTCCATGGCTGTAAATCTTTATTGAAGCAGACTGCCACATCTTTCCCCTGCTAACCAGAGTGGGTTTGAACTGCTGACATTTCAGTTGGCAACTTAACCATTGCACCACCAGGGCTCCTTACAAATTGTTTAGAGATAACTGTTTTACTTGAGATATATATGTATGTATGGGTGTATATATACATACACCCACACATACATACATACACATATAGACACTCACTATGACTCAGAGTCAACTCGATAGCACCTAACAACAACATATATATGTATACATGTAAAGGGCTAAGATACATGTGTGTGTGTGTGTGTGTGTTATATTATACTTTGGGCTATATACTACTCATGGCTCTAGTCTGCCCCCAGACATCAATTATCAGTTATTGCATTCTTTCCTCAGATGTTAGATCCAGGCTGAAAACCTGGAACATAGCATTAGAGACAGCCATTACCCATTGATTAGAAATGATATTCCTAGAGGTGTGGAAAAGCACTGACAATGTTTGTCCTAAACAACATATTGTCACTTATCAGCCAGGTAATTTTTGACAAGTTCCATAACCTTTTGAAGCACACAGCTTCACAAGGTTGTTGTGAAGATCAAATTAAATAATGTTTGTGAAAATGTTTTGTTAACACTTTAAACTGTATAAAATTATTTCTTGTTATCACTTTTATCTTGAGCTGCAAAGGAAAGGGGAAATAATACAGACAAATTTAAATAGTTCTAACAAATCCGTTATTCAGTTCCTGGAATACAATCTCTTTACTTGGAAATACATATTCTAAAAGTGGGTTCCATGTGAGGTGGTAGAGGCTCTGAGAGGTATTGCAGGGCATGACTGTGATGGGAGCATTTCTTTCAAACTGTTCCTTTTCCCTATTTGCATTTCTGTGATTGACCATGTATGCACTAAGTAAACAAACCTTTTTGCAAGTGTGTTCCTTCTTTGGTGTATGCATGCTCAAAAGGAAATGGTACTGAGTAAATCATCTTAGCTTGTGCAACGAAGATACAGGAAGGAATCAAGGAGAAAAATCTCTGCTTTGAAGAGATAAAGAAAGCCTATAATCAGAGTTATCCAGGCAAAGACATTACCTGTGGGAGGCTGCTCTACTTTGTACTCACGTAGCACCTTTCATCCAGAAAGCTCAAATCACATACTATTTATTAAGCCCCTTCATGTACACGGACCTCATTGATCCTCTCAGTAGGATTATAAAAGCACATTATGGACCCCACTATGTGGATATGGAAACTAAAGCACTGGGAAGTGAAGTGCCTCATCAAAATGCACAAAAGTAAACAAATGAAAAAATTAAGAATATAGGGATAATTATGGGTGTGATTCACTTTCTTTCATGTGAGCCCTGATTTTTAGCAATTTATTTCCATTAAAAGCAAATACTTCCAGCAGCAGCCAGGTTTGCAACAGAGAATCTCTGTGGGTAAAGGACACTTTTTTTATTAAAACAATCTGTTACCTAAAACTTCCCTACCCCTCCTTTTATCCAACTAAAAGTGCATAAATGCCAATGACTTTCAAGGTGGGAAAAAGTTTACCAGACCCTTCAGAAAGACCTAAAAATTACCTGTATCTATTTATTTATTTGCTTTCTTACTTACTTACTTGTTTTTTATTTAAAGATGGGAATAAGACAAGGACAAATACCCACCAAACCACACTCTATCCAGCTTTGCAAATAGCAATTCACTCTTCTGGCATAATATGCTTAAAACCCCGGTGGGTGTATTAAATCAAAACACAAACAAAGCAAGCACTGTTGTTGCCATATGTCAAACCTTTCCCACCTCAGAACTCTGCTTCTGTTGTTTGCTGAAACATTTCTGACACCTTCAATCAAATTGATATAGTTATTCTTCCTTCGAAGCAAACAAGATCTATAACGCTACACTCCCCTTTTCTTAAGCAAGAAAGGAGACAAAAACATGTCTTCTTTCTTCACCGAAACAGATAAAAGAAGATAAATATAACCCTCTTCAGTAAATCTTATCTCTCTTGGTCAAAGGCTAAAGGTTCCAGAGCTACAAGCTGGGTGATAATAAACTTTTGAGAAAGAAAGAGAATTTAAAATTAGGGTTATTTCATCTCCACACTGACTGTTGACTTGGGGAGAATTTTACATTTTTCCTCCATTTAGACTCCCGTTGTGATCAATAACCAGAATGACAAATCCCTGAGTTAATTGTCTGTTCCTTGCACTTTAAAAACAGAACACACTAGAATTCCTCATAAACATTTAATAAATCATTCACTTTTTTTGTTTCTACATATATGATTTATAAAGTAAACGTCAAAAGGCACATTTATAAAATAGGCCTCAAAGCCTGTTGATCCAGACCAGTCAGTTTGTCTTGTGATACCATTTCCAATTCAGCTGAAATGTGTTTTGACAAGACTTTATAAAGTTTTTCATAAATAATATATAGGTAAAATAAAATTCAACAACAACAAGAAAACTGAGGTGCTATTGCTACTGATTTCCAGGGTGGTATTTATGCCTCTTTTCTATATAAATGTACTACACCAACATACACATTTACATACAAAAAAAATCTCAAACTTCAGATAGCAAACCAAAAATAACACTATAATGCTAATCTCTCTCTCTCTCTCTCTCTCTCTCACAGACACATACACACCTGAAAATGCAAGTTTTTAAAAAAAAAAAAATCATAGAAGACAAATCAGTACAAAATCTACTTATGGAAAAACACTTTTCAAATTAAACTAATGTCTTTCAAGAATAAGAAGGCATGCTTAATGTTAAGAATGATGCCACCAGAAATAAATAGAAGCCAGAAAGTTTGTTTTGGATTAGAAGTTTCACCTGAATGAGCAACACTCACAATACAACTGTAGCAAGTAGCTTTTCATGCTCAAATTCCCAATCTTAACCTTGCAGACAAAGCTGAAAGAAATGCAAAAAATGGAAGGGGGAGAGAAGGAAAAAAAAAACTTCCCCACTCTATTTCTGGCAATCCCTGTGGGTGGCTTGATGTTTCTCCACCTAGATTCATCCACTCCTCCTTTCTACCTAGTTATGACTCAGCACCTCACTCCCCCCTATACCTAAGCACCATGGAAGTCAAAATTTTAGTGTTTCAAAATGTCAAAACTGAGAATTATATGCTTCAACATGAATACTTTCTTGTACACTGGGTACAGCCTTTCATCAGGGAGACAGGAGTCAAGGAAAGAAATCAATACAAAGAGGTTATTTTCCATCCGGAAGTAGAAGGGCAACTTGGAAATGTTGAGTATACACAAGGTAAAGCTACCCCATGAGCAAATGAAAGTTATGTGGTGGATAAACTAGGGTCTCCCTAACCCTCTCAGATTACGAAGGCAATGTTTGCACTTGATGAACTTTAAACCATTTCCGCATGTTAGAGAGAAATGTAAAGCACAAGGCAAAATTCTTGCGCTGCTTATATAAAAAGGAAAATGAGTAGATATATCAAGCCCCATGGTCTACTTTCAGAGATGATGTCAGTCTCTGTCTAAAAGGAAAGCATTGAGGAGACAGTCTCTCTCTGAATTATCCAAGGCCCTTGATTTTTTTCTCCACTGTCTGCATATCCCTTTTCAATACTTTCTGCTCATTATCTACTCTATGCCAAAGGTAAAGCCCAATTTTCCCAATTGCTGTAAGTTTTTGTTGAATATCATTACATTGAATGAAGGGGAAAGCAATATACAATAAAGAGGACATCAGCACAAAATGTGAAGAAAAGAAAAATACTTGGAGAATCACAAGAGATAAAAGCAATAGAGGTAACTACTAATTCATACACAATCCTGCAATACCAGTAATAACATTAATAAATAATCTACAAGTGGGTACCTAGATAGACCTGCAAACTGAACTGGTGTGGGAAGGAGAATGGGATTACAGCCATGAATATGTGTAAGTTTGACAGAGGATATTTCTGAATATGTATTTATATATGCTACAAATATATCTATGAATACAGTAGAGCATAATACAGGGTGCAAAGTTATGAACACTTCTAAGCTATAACAAAAAATCTTGAGAGAATGAATCATTGGGCCTAGGGACTCAGGACCACAGTCTTGGGGAATATCTAGGTCAATTGGCACAACATACTCCACAAAGACAATGTTCAACATCTACTTTGGTGAGTAGTGACAGGTCATAAAAGCATGCTAGAGGCCATCTAAGGTACAACTTTTGATTCCCCCTATCCAGAGCAAAATAAAATAAAAAGTGAAGAAAATGAAAGACACATTTAAACCACTGGTCCAAAGGACTAATGGCCATGCAAATGTTGGCCTCCATAACCCTGAGAGCAGACCTAGATGCCCAGCTACCACTAACAACTGCTCTGAAAGGGATCACATTGAAAGTCTTGGAGATGGTGAGAGAAAAATATGGAACCAAAAAATTATTAAAAAAAAACAAAACAGACTTAGTGATTAAATAGAGACTGATGGAACCCTGGAGACCGTGGGTCTTGATCATCCTTTGGGCCTGGAACTAAACTCACTTCCATAGCTGAATTTTCAGTCAAACAATAAACAGATCTATGAGGTGAACAATAATTCTAGGAAGGTAGAAACTCCTTAGAGCAATCAACCATTAAAGATCAAAAGGACAAAGTTAAGCAAGTAGGAAATGTTAGGAGAAAAAGAGGAATGGAGACAAGAAACACAGGGAGGATTTGGGAGCGCTCTGGTAGCATAGTGGCTAAGGCACTTGACTGCTAACCAGAAGGCTGGCAGTTCAAACCCACCAGCCACTCCTCGGAAGGAAGGTTGGGCAATCCTACTTCCGTAGTGATACTGCCTCGGAAACCCAAGGAGGGGTCGCTATGAGTCGGGGCTGACTCGACGGCACATAACAACAACAACAACAACAATGATACATGAAAGGATTGCAACTAATGACATGAAATAAAATGTATGTGAATTGTTGAATAGACAACTGATATGTTCTGTAAATTTTCCCAAAGTTTACACAATAAATAAATCATAGTAAAAATAAAAAAAAAAATTATATGCGTGTATATATATATATAGATATACACACATATATATACATATAGATATACACACACATATGTATATATACATATTTATATATATATATATATATATATATACACGCATATGTGTGTGTGTGTATATCTATATATATATCTATATATATAGATATATATATATATACAGTTGTTATTGGGTGCCATCAAGTTGACTCCGACTATAGCTACCCTATGTGAACAGAATACTCCCCAGTTGTGTGCCGTCCTCACAATCTTTGCTGTCCTTGCTCATCATTGAAGCCACTATGTCAAACCATCTTGTTGAAGGTCTTCCCCTTTTTCACTGACCCTCCACTTTACCAGCCTGATAATGTACTCCAGGGAATGGCTGGTCCCTCTGACCATATGACCAAAGTAAGTGAGATGAAGTATGGCATTTTCACTTACAAGCTGCATTCTGGCTGTACTTCTTTCCAGGACAGGTTTGTTCATTCTTCTGATAGTTGATGATATTTTCAGTATTCTTTGACAACACCATAACTCAAAGGCATTAACTCTTCTTCTTTCTCATTCGTTGTCCAGCTTTCATATGTATATTAAAAAGGAAAAAAAAAAAAAAAACCTCACTGCCATCAAGTCAGATCAGACTTATAGCAACCCCTCTTTGGGTTTCTGAGACAGTAAATCTTTACAGAAGTAGATTGTCCAATCTTCCTTTCGAGGAGTGGCTGCTGGATTTGATCCACCAGGCTTCTGGTTAGCAGTCAAATGCCTTAGGCACTATGCTACCAAACAAACCAAACTCACTGCTGTCTAGTCGATTTCAACTCATAGCGACCCCTCCTTGGGGTTCTGAGGCAGTAACACTATGGAAGTAGATTGCCCCATCTTCCTTCCAGGGAGTAGCTAGTGAGTTTGATACACCAGCCTTCTGGTTAACAGTCAAATGCCTTAGGCACTACACTACCAGAGCTTTTGCACTATGCTGCAGGCAATTGGAAATACCATAGCTTGGTTAAGGCACACTTAGTCTTCAAAGTGATATCTTTGCTCTTCAACACTTTAAAGACGTCTTTTGCAGCAGATTTTCCCAGTGCAATATAACATCTAATTTCTTGACTGCTGCTTCCATGGGTATTGATTGTGGATAGAAGTAAAATGAAATTCCCGACAACTTCAACCTTTTCTCCATTTATCATGATGTTGCTTATTTGTCCAGTTGGGAGAATTTCTGTTTTCTTTATGTTGTGATTTAATCCATTCTGAATACAGTAGGCTGTGATCTTCATCAGTAAGTCCTTCAAGTCATCTTCATTTTCAGCAAGTAAAGTTGTTTCATCTGCATACCGCAGGTTGTTAATGAGTCTTCCTTCAATCCTCCACCATGTTCTTCTTCATATAGTACAGCTTCTCAGATTATTTGTTCAGCATACAGATTGAATATGTATGGTGAAAGGATACAACCCAAATGCACACTAATCCTGACTTTAAACCATACAGTATACCCTTGTTCTGTTTGAACAGCCTCTTGATCTACATACAGGTTCCTCATGAGCACAATTAAGTGTTCTGAAATTCCTATTCTTTGAAATGTTATGCATAATTTGTTATGATCCACACAGTCAAATGTTCTTTAATAGTCAATAAAACACACATAAATATCTTTCTGGTATTCTTTGCTTTCCACCAAGATCCATCTGACTTCAGCCATGATATCCACATTCCACATTCTCTTCATAATGCAGTTTGCGTTTCTGGAAGTTCCGTCAATATACTGCTGCAACCATTTTCAAATTATCTTCAGCAAAATTTTACTTGTGTGTCATATTCGGTAATTTCTACATTCTGTTGGATCATCCTTCCTTTGGAATGGGCAAAAATATGGATCTCTTCCAATCAGTTGGCCAGGTAGCTGTCTTTCAAATTTCTTGGCATAGAGGAGTAAGTGCCTCCAGTGTTCCATCCATTTGTTGAAACATCTCAATGGGTATTAATTAATTCCTGGGGCCTTGTTTTTCACTAAATCCTCAGTGTAGCTTGGACTTCTTCCTTCAATGCCGTTGGTTCTTGATCATATGCCACCTCCTGAAATAGTTAAACATCAATCAATTCCTTTTGGTACAGTGACTTTGTGTATTCCTTCCATCTTCCCTTGATGTTTCCTGCATCATTCAACATTTTGCCCATAGAATCCTTCAATATTGCAGCTTGACATTTTCCTTCAGCTCTTTCAGCTCAAGAAATGAGTAGCGTGTTCTTCCCATTTGGTTTTCTAACTCCAAGTCTTTGCACATTTTATTATAATACTTTGCTTTGCCTTCTTGAGCTACCTTTTTAAATCTTCTGTTTAGCTCTTTGGTTTCAGTAATTCTTGCTTTTGCTTTAGCTACTCTACATTCAAGAGTAAGTTTCAGAGTCTCTTCTGACATCCATTTTGGTCTTTTCTTTCATTCCTATCATGGGTGAGGTCTTTGATATCTTCCCACAATTCATCTCGTCCTCAGTCATTGGTGTTCAGTGAGTCAAATCTCTTCTTCAGATAGTCTCTAAACTCTAGTAGGATGTAATTAAGGTCTTGTTTTGGCTCTTGTGGACTTGTTTCAGTTTTCTTCAGCTTCAACTTAAACTTGCATATGTGCAAGTTAAATGGTTGGTCTGTTGCACACTGGGCCCCTGGCCTTGTCTGTCTGATGATATTGAGCTTCTCTAGTGTCTCTTTCCACAGATGTAGTACATTTGATTATTGTGTATTCCATTTGGTGAGGTCCATGTGTATAGTTGCTGTTTATATTGTTGAGACAAGGCATTTGCACTGAATAAGTCATTGGTCTTGTGAAAATCTATCCTGCAATAGCCATAGTCATTTCTATCACCAAGGCCCTATTTTCTAACTACAGATGCTTCTTCATTTCCAACTTTTGCATATCAATCACCAATAATTATCAATGCATCTTGATTGCATGTTTGATCGAATTGCAACTGCAGAAGTCAGTAAAAATCTTCAATTTCTTCATCTTTGTCTTTAATGGTTGGTGGCAAATTTGAGTAATAGCAATATTATCTATTCTTCTTTGTAGGCCTATGGATATCATCTTATTACTAACAGCATCATACTTCAAGATAGATCTTAAAATGTTCTTTTTGATGAAGAATGTGGCACATTTCTCTTAAATTTTTCATTCCCAGCATAGTAGACCACATAGTCGTCCAATTCAGAATGGCCCAAACCAGTCCATTTCAACTCACAAACGCCTAGGATATTTATGTGTACCATTTTTTATGATTTCCAATTTTCCTAGATTCATATTTTGTACATTCCATGTTCCAATTTTTAATGGATGTTTACAGATGTTTCTTCTCATTTTGAGCCATAACACATCATGAACTCTTTACTTCATCCTCATCCTCATCATTAGGTCGACTCTACTTTGAAGAGGCATTTCTTTCCCAGTCATATTTTGAGTGCCTTTCAACCTGCAGTGCTTGTCTTCTGGCACTATATCAGACACTGTTTCAATGTTATTCATAATGTTTTCAGTGGTCAACTTTTTCTGGTTGCTTAGTGAGTAAAGTATTTCAGTGCTAACCAGAAAGTTAGCAGTTTAAATCCACCAGCTGTTCTGTGGGAGGAAGATGAGGTAATCTACTTCTGGAAAGATTCACAGCCTTGGAAACTCAGTGGGGGTCACCGTGAGTCAGAATTGACTCAGTGGCAGTGGGCTTTGTTTTTTGGGTTTTAGGCTTCCTTAGTCTGGAAGCTCTGTTGAAATCTGTCCACTATTGGTGACACTCCTAGCATTTGAAATAGCAGTGGCATAGCTCCCAGCATCACAGCAACACAAAATCCTCTTCAGTATGACAAACTGATGAATGAGTTGTGGATACACTACTGGTAGGATTGTAAAATGATAAAACCATTGTGGGAAATGGCATAGTGCTTCTTTAAAGAGTTGGAAAGAGAAGTACCTTATGATCCAACAATCCCGCTACTATATATCTATCCTAAAGAAATAAGAGCAGTAGCAGAAATAGATATGTGCACACCCACTGCAGCACTATTCTCAATAACAAAAAGATAGAAGTAACTTAAGTGCCTGTCAATGGATGAATGGATAAACAAACTATGGTGCATACAAATAATGGAATATTACACAATGTTTGAGAATAACACTTCATAACATGGATGAACCTGGAGGACATTGTTTTTGTTGTTATGTGCTATCAAGTCAGCCCCAACTCATAGTGACCCCTCCTTGGGTTGCCGAGGCAGTATCACTACGGAAGATAGAAGTAGAAGTAGAAGAAGTAGTCTTCCTTCCGTGGAGGACATTATGCTGAGTGAAATAAATCAACCACAAAAAGACAAACATTGTATGAGACTACTTTTGCAAAATGTGAAGAAAAGGTTTCATATAGAAACATTCTTTTATAGTTACCAGGGATGGGAGGAGAAGGGATGGAAAATCACCAACTAGAGAGTAGACACTATTAACTTGGGTGACGGGAATGCTCATAAAATGGACATGTCAGCACAACATGACAAAGGCAAAGGAAGACACTGGGAGCTGTCCAAGAGGAAAAGACAAAAAAAAGTAAACTATTACAAACTATTACATATACCAAAAAAAAAGAAAGAAAAAAAAAAAAAAAAAAAAAACTTCACTGCTGTCGAGTCGGATCCGAGTCATAACGACCCCTCCTTGGGTTCCCAAGGTGGTATCCCTATGGAAGTAGATTGACCAATCTTCCTTCTGAGGAGTGGCTGGTGGATTTGAACTGCCAGCCTTCTGGTTAGCAGTCAAATGCCTTAGACACTATACCACCTGCAATAACAGTAATAACAAACAATACTCTACAAGTAGACACATAGGAAGACACACACACTGAACAGATGTGGAAAAGCAATGGGAAATACACATAAGAGTATATATAAGTATGACAGAAGATATTTATACATATTTATTTGTATCTGCTACAAATATATCCATGAATATTATACAGTGTACAGAGGGCAAAATTCTGAAAACTTAGCAGAAATAATCAAAGACCTTGACAGAATAAGTCACTGAGTTTGGGGCCTTACAACCACATTCTCAGGGGACATCTCGGTCAATTGGTATAACATAGTCCACAAAGACTCGGTTTTGCATCCTGCTTCAGTGAATAGCAACTGGGACCATAAACTCATTCTTATCTTTGGGAAGTGGCACTGTTTGCTCAGAATGCCTTTCCCAAGAATTTACATGACTGCCCCCTTGGAGCCATATCCCAACACAGTCACTTCCTCACAAGTTTCTCCCTGACCATCCTAATTGAAACTGCTCTACCTCCAATTGACTGTCACAGTGTATTTTATTTTCATTATTGTATTTATAAGTAATTAAAATTTTCTTAGTTCTGCCTGATAATCTGTCTCCTTCTACTATAAGTAAGCTCTTTGAAAACTATGTTATTCCCATAGTCCCTAGAAAACAGTGCCTAACATATTATCAGTTACCAATACTTAATTATTAATTGACTGCCAGATATTGTTCCAAGGGCTTTAAATGTAGGATTTTATTTCATCTCACAACCACTAAGATAGAAGATATATAATTTCCATTTTACAGGTAAAGAAACCTAGACACAAAGCTGGTAAGCAGTAAAGCAGAATTCAAAACTCTCTCCTGCTTGCCATTTTATTCCCTAATACATTTCTGGATGTTGAATAAATATTCATTTAAATCAGAGATGTATAAAAACATCCAACAGAAAAAAAAAAAAAAGGCTAAGAGTCTTCCAGTCCCATGAAAAAAGTTTAAAAGGTCAAAACTGAGTTTCAGAATCCACACTCAAATAGAATCTATAGAGAAAATTGTTTCTACTTCCTGTGAGATGCCTCAGGATGCAATGGTTGTAAAAAATGCTGTAAAATGTAAAGTTTTTCTTCACACCTTTGTTTAGTGCTATTGTCTCTGTTTGTCAAGTTGCTGCCTACACAAGACCACAAAGCTCTACATAATTCAAATTTAGAGGAATATAAATCTGATTCGTCAGTGAAAAACAAGGAAGACTTTCAGAAAGAATACCAAAATTCAGAGATCCTATCTATTGTGTCCAGTGCCTTCATGTGTCTGAAATCCACATGCTATAGAGTTTCTATGGCAGTAGGTGACTTTATCTTTGTCCAGGACCTGCTTCTACCAGAGCACAAGTAACCCAGAAGGAGTTGCTGCATTTAGAGATCCCAGAAAAGAGGAGTCCCCAGTGTGCAGAGAGAGTTCACTGCTGCCCTGTAGGTCAGAGATCTGGCCATTTTGTGAGAAAGTTAGTTAAAATCATAACACATGAAATCACTTACCTAAACTCTAATTATGGGGTTCTAAGCCTATATGGCTACCAAATCTTCTAGGAAGTGGAACTGGGTCTATTGATTCCTCACTGCCTTAGACTAGATTGTCACCCCACCCAAGCTGCAGGCTCACTGAGCCCTTAGGTCTGTGGCTACTAATAATAGTTAGGAGTAGGTAAGTAAGGGAAACAAGAAAAGATAAAATGGTGTAGTGGAGAATATATATGAGTACTGGCGTCAGCAGGATCTCTATCCAAATTCAAGCCCTCATATTATCATAGATCACCCAGATGTGGTCAGATCCCTTTACTGTTTCTGTGTATCCCTCCCCCAGATTGGATATTTTTGCTGCTAAACGATACACCTTTGGCTCTACTTTCAAAGCCCCTCATCTACGTGCTTAGAGCCCAAAAGCGTGGGGAGTAACCCTTTTTGTTGTTAGCTGTCATCAAGTGGTTCCCTGCCTCATAGCAACCCTATGTGCAGAAAAACAAAACATTGCACTTTCCCCATGACCATTTGTGGATCAGACCATTGCTATCCATAGGATTTTCACCGGCAGATTTTCAGAAGTAAATTGCCAGTCTTTTCTTCTTAGTCTGTCTTAGTCTGGAAGCGCCACTGAAACATGTTCAGCATCATAGCAGTATCCAAGCCTCCACCAACAGATGAGTAGTGGCTGCTCACGAGGTACGTTGACCAGAATCAAACCCAAGCCTTATTTATGAAAGGCAAGAATTCTTTCACAGAAGCACCACTGCCCTTCAACTCACAAACTCTATAGCGAACCTTACCAATGATGGAGAGTGGGTGCTGAAAGGGTAGAAGGCCCTTTCCATGCTCAGACTAAGATAAATTCTGAGGCAGGCCTTATCCTCCAGAGTTCCGCTGAGAGATTAAGCTGAAGTTACTTTCTGTGTGTGCTGCCTTGCAATCACACCCTTGCTGGGCTTTTCTTCTGCTCTCTTCTGCTTTTCCCATTCCCATACTGGTTTCTCTCGGGACTATTTCCCTAACATACAATTTGCATTTGAATCCTTATTTTAAGGTCTGTTTCTGGGGAACCCAATCTAAGAAAAAACTAACTAAATCACCCTTTGTGTTGAGAACTAAATAAAATATTGCATTTAGAATGGTGCTGAACACTTAATACGAAATTGTTGCTGTCGAGTTGATTTTGACTCATAGCAACAGAGGAAAAAAAAAAAAAACCTATGGGGTAGCTCCGTCAGAATCTAATGATAGCACACAACAACAAAACTCTAATGGAAGTTGATTTCCAGGCCTTTCTTTCACAGTACCACTGGGTATATTCAAAGGACTAAACTTTCCATTAGTAAAACCAAAAACCACAGCTGCTGAGTTGATTCTAACTCATAGTAACCCAGCAGGACAGAGTAAAACTACTGCTCCATAGGGTTTCCAAAGTTGCTTTTTCTGGAAGCAAACTGCTACATCATTCTTCTGCAGAACAGCAGGTGGATTTGAACTGACAATCTTTCACTTAGCAGCCCAATGCTTTAACTACTGTGCCTTTAACTATGGGGCCTATAGAAAACTATTCTCAAAAGCCTGTCTGGCAAGAGTAGAAGTTCAGGAAATGTTAGGTTCCTTCTCCTTGGAAATTAAGAATGAATGTGGTGACTATATATCTGAAAACTACTGTTACACTTTAAAGAAAAAGAAGACTAGATTTTTTTTTTCTTTGTGTACAGAACAGGAAGAGAGGATTTAATGTTAAAAAAGCACATGGTATTTAGTTTATGTACACAGAATTCAGGCAATGAGCATTACAAGCATTACTAGATGTTGAAATAGATTACTGAGGTCTTTAAACTAAGAAATAATATTATGTGTTTGGAAAATCAGAGTCTAATTTTGTCTAAAATCAGAAAAAGGAGTAAATGATGATCCTCCCTGCCCAATGTTTCCATCTGTTGATTTTGTCTCTTCAGCTTCCTAGGTATCTAAGCCAAAATACCGGAGTTCTGTGTCCTTAACCATGCTCTTCCTTCTTCATGGGATTAATATTTTTTTAAAACAGGATTTTTTTTAAAGCAGAGGGTTACCCCTGCCTACCACCTATGAAGAGAGCAAACAACACCTTAGGTTATTGTTCCAGCACTCGCTATCACAGACACCTCCTACAGGTGATGCGTCCTCTGTAACAAAGTGGTACTTGAGGGGTTTGATAATAGTTCTGTGCTATTGCCAACCGCAGTGTGGATTTCTGTACTGAGAGGAGAGAAAATGCCTTTCTAATGTATAGTTTTCTTTAATATAGGATACTAATACAATTTAAAGATTTTAAAAATCTTAAAATGGTAAGTGAAAAAAATGGACTTTCAGTTTGAAGGGGTTTCCCCTGGAAAATATGGGACAATTTGAACATCAAAGTAAAAAGTGACCCCAAAAAAACCCCTTTATATCTCATCAAAAAATAAAAGGAAACTATGAGTCTATACTTGGTTTGTAATCTGAATCCATAACAAATCTTTTTAAAGTGCTCATTTTATGTATGAAGAAACTGAGCTCAGAAAATTTTTCTAGGCTCACACAGTTACCAAGTGGCAGTCTCTTATCTTCTGCTATTTTTTATAAAAACATTTCAAATTTACAGAAAATTACTAGTGTAATACAAAGAACTTTTTTTTCTTCCCTGAACCATTGAGAGTAAGTTCTTGCCCTAATGTCCCATTATACTTTGCAAACAAGAACATTACAAAATACAAACAAGGACATTTGCTTGCATAACTGCAATACAATCATCAGATTCATTGGTTCCACTAGAATATGGAAATAAAGAAATATTTTGCATGTAATAGGCACTCAGTTAAAATTTCAAAATTTCACTTTTACAAATGATAGATGAAATGTGAATATATGCTTCCCAAGCTTCTTGTTGTTGTTATGTGCCGTCAAGTCGGACCCGACTCATAGCAACCCCTCCTTCGGTTTCCAAGGCAGTATCACTACGGAAGTAAATTGCCCCATCTTCCTTCCGAGGAGTGGCTGGTGGGTTTGAGCCGCCAGCCTTCTGGTTAGCAGTCAAGTGCCTTAGGCACTAGGCTACCAGAGCTCAGTGAACAAAACATACCTCACAAAGGCTTGTTCATTAATACAGGAACATATTTCAATGGGAAGCCTATGAAGAAAGATTTTCGTATAGATATTTCATTCATAAAATCCATTAATTTCTACTTCTACAAATATACAGAGGTAGAAGTAAATATTATACAAATAATGACACAATTTTTGTTGCTATTTATTTCAAGGACTATTATACATATACATATGTACTTCTAATGTATAAAAACAAAAGACATTGCTTTTGAGTCAATTCCAACTCATAGCAACACTATAGGACAGAGTAGAACTGCCATATAGGATTTCCTAAACTGTAATCTTTACAGAAGTAGACTGTCGCATTTTTCTGCTGCAGAGTGCCCACTGGGTTCTAACCACCAACCTCTCGATTAGCAGGTGAGTGCTTTAACCACTGAGCCATCAGGATTCCTTGACATATAATATATACATTGCCTAATTATAAATGAATTTAAATTATAACTATATTTTTTGTCTGAAATACATGAATAGAAAGTAAGAATCTTAATGTTCCTGGATATTTAAAACACCCTCTACACTTATAGATTGATACTTTAGTTAGTAATATAGTTTGCTTTATGTATAATTTCATGAAAATCATTTTGTAATGATAAGTGAAGACTTCAGTCTATAGAAAAAGTAAATAAACCATAAAAAAAACTTCCATCCAATTATACAACTATCAATTAAATTTTATAATGTTTCTGAGACAAAAAAATAGTTGCATAATTCCATGCTGAGGAAATTTCCTACTGGGTATGAGCAAGACCAATTTTTCAGACACTTATAACCTCATTATTCTTTAATATTTAAATTTATATTCAGCAAATTTTCTGTATCTAAGTGTCAGCTTAATTCATGTCAATAGAGCCGGATGCGACTTCATTTCAAATGTAACAGGGCTCCTGACTGATATTCAACAAAATCCTCTGCAGTATTTGTCTGATAATTTGTTCTTTATTAAAGCTACTTGTTTTGTGAAAGCCTAGATTAGTTTCCATTCTTAAATATCATACATTCTGAAAACCCACTAAATCCAAAGCACATGTGTACATACAAAAGAGAGAGTAGGAGGAAGGGAAAGAAAGGGAGTGGGGCAGGAAAGAAGGAAAGTCTCAATGCCCAAGAGGTGGCAATGAATGGAAAGCTAGAAACAACTCACCAGTGAGAAGCAGAGATGTGGCCCTAAGAACCATATTTCCTCAATGGACCCTCAGGAGGTACCATGTGGATTGTCACTTATGGAGCTATTCTCAAACCCTTCTAATATTTCAGAGAGATAGATAATAAAATGAAAAAGATAATAAAAATAAAAGGGAAAATTCTATAAGCTCAATTAATTTTGTGGGAAAGACAAGGTAAAAAGGCAACAGAATGTGAGAAAATATGTAATAAAAAAAGAGTCTACATCAGATCCAGTATAAATCTATAAAAACAACCATTCTAAGTGTAAATTATATTTTAAAAATCATATAATCACTTATAAATATTGATATATGTGCATCTTAATTTACTATATTTGTTATCTCCAACAATGGTCATTATTTTGAGAGCAGAATGTTCTAGACAAGTTCTGGCCAATGAAATATAATATGAGCTACTACATATGTAATTTTAAATTTCTAGCAGGCACACTAATGTCCCTTGATAGTGTAATCAGTTAAGCTCTCAACAAGTCAAAAAGTTGGTGGTTAAAACTCACCCAGAGACGCTCAGAAGAAATTCTTGGTGATCTGCTACCTAAAAGTCATCACCTTGGAAACCTTATGGGATACACTTCTACCAGGAGTTAAATCAAACTCAACAGCAATTCATGGTACTGGAGATACTCATTGTTGCTAGGTGTCATGGAATCAGTTCTGATTCAAAGTGACCCTATGTACAAGAGAATAAAACAGTATCCAGTCCTATGCTATCCTCACAATCATTGCTATGTTTGAACCCATTATTGAAGCTACTGTGTCAATACATCTCATTGAGGGTCGGCCTCTTTTTTGTTGACCTTCTACTTTACCAAGCATGATGTCCTTCAGGGACTGGTCCCTCCAATAACTTGTCCAAAGTACGTGAGATGAAGTCTCTCCATCACCACTTCCATGGAACATTCTGCTTGCATTTCTTCCAAGACAGATTTGTTCTTTCCCATGATATGTTCAATATTCTTAACCAACACCTAATTCATAGGCATCAATTCTTCATCGATCCTCTTTATTCATTGTCCAGCTTTCACATGTATATGAGGAGATAGAAAACACCATGGCTTGAGCTAGGAACACCTTAGTCCTGAAGGTGATATCTTTACTTTTTAACACTTTAAAGAGATCTTTTGCAGCAAATAAACCCAATGCAATATGTCATCTGATTTCCTGACTACTGCTTCCATGGGTATTGACTGTGGGTACAAGCAAAATGAAATCTTTGACAACTCCAATCTTTTCTCTGTTTATTCTGATGTTGTGCATTGGTCTAGTGAGAATTTTTGTTTTCTTTATGTTGAGGTATAATCCATACTGAAGGCTATACTCTTTGATCTTCATCAGTAAGTGCTTGAAGTCCTCTTCACTTTTGGAAACCAAGGTTGTGCATATTTCAGGCTGCTAATGAATCTTCCTCTAATCCTGATGCTTCCTTCTTCTTCACATACTCCAGCTTCTCAGATTATTTCCTCAGCATACAAATTGAAGAAGTATGGTGAAACAATACCACTCTGATGCGCACCTTTCCTGGTTTTAAGCCATGCACTAAACCCTTGCTCTGTTAGAACAATTGTCTCTTCTTTTCTATGAACAGCTTCCACAATCAAATAATCGATTCAATCAAAAATGATTGAATGAATGAACATCAAAAAGATTCATCTCTCTTACCCCAAACCAACATATTTTATTTGACAATTAATATCCTTTATTAAGTGATCCTGAGTTTTTGGTGCATTACATGTGATTTACCCCCTTTTTCCAGTCATTAAGGCACTTTTTTTCAGTGATTATATTTGCTAACACTCATAACCATACCATGATGTTTTATTTTCTTGTCACCATGTATTATAAGTCTCTCTCTCTCCCTCTTATTATCTCTTTTTTCCTGCCATTGCCATTTAACATTTTAACATTTAAGAAAGTAAGATTTTCATTGTGTCATACTATATTTTTTATAAATTAGTATAATAAAAAATTACTGTTACAATTAT
>NW_006921803.1:2036117-2037729 GCF_000298275.1 Orycteropus afer afer
TTCGTCTCACCTATTTTGGTCATGTTGTCAGAAGGGACCATTCCCTGGAGAAGGATGTCATGCTTGGTAGGGTGGAGGGTCGACGAAAGAGGAGGAGGCCTTCAACGAGATGGATTGACACGGTGGCTGTGATGATGGGCTCAAGTGTAGCAGGGATTGTGGGGCTGGCATGGAATCAGGCAGTATTTCGTTCTGCTGTGCATGGGGTTGCTATTAGTCGGAAATGACTCAACGGCACTTAACAACAACAACAGTTCTTCACAGTATCCTGCTATTACCCTATTTACTTCAGTTGGTTCTGTTATGATGTTGCCCATTTCATTTCTTATTTGAGTTTTTTATATCTTCTCCTTCTTTTCCTTTGTTAAGTTTTCCAGTGGATTGTCAATTTTACTCCTCTTTTCAAAGAGTCAACTTCTGATCTTGTTAATTTTTTTCTACTGTCTTTCTATTTTCTGTTTCATTTATTTCTGCTCAAATCTTTATTATTTCTTTTTTTTTTTCCTGGTGAGTATAGACTCTGTTTTTTACTGTTCTTTTTCTAGTTGTTGGAGTGTTGGGTTAAAATGTTGATTTTGGATTTTTTTTTTTCTTTTTTGATGTGTGCATTTATTGCTATAAATTTTTTGTTTGGTTTTTAACTTATTTTTGTGATTTAGGTGAAAGTTTACAGAGCAAATCAGTTTTCCATTCAAAACTTCATACACTTTTTGTCTCACACCATTGATTGCAATCCCCACAATATAATATTACTCATTCCACTTCCCTGTGTTTCTGTCTCCATTTCTCCTTTTCTATCCTTTTCTGACTTCTGAATTTTGTCTCTGGGCAAATGCTCCCTTTTTGATCACAAATGGTTGATGGTTCTAAGGACTGCATACCTCCATCCTGTTTTTTTTTTTTTCACGTTATAGACCTGTCCATTGCTTGGCTGAAAGTTGAGTCCAGGAAGTGTGTTCATTTCCAAGTTTGAAGAGTGCCTAAGTAGTCTCAGGGGTTCCATAAGTCTCTATCTGACCAGTAAGCTTAGTCTTATTTATGATTTTGAGATTTATTCCACATT
This sequence comes from Orycteropus afer afer, assembly GCF_000298275.1. Taxonomy (NCBI): domain Eukaryota; kingdom Metazoa; phylum Chordata; class Mammalia; order Tubulidentata; family Orycteropodidae; genus Orycteropus; species Orycteropus afer. The sequence goes on from NW_006921803.1 coordinate 2,037,181, forward strand.
TTTCTCCCACTTTATCCAGGGCCTTCTATTATGATCCTGATCAGAACAGTTGTTAGTGGTAGCCACATCTAGTTCTTCTTGTCTCAGGGTCATGAATGGTTAGGTTTGTATGGTCCATTAGTCCTTTGGACTAATTGTTTCCATATGTCTTTGATTTTCTTCATTGTTCTTTGCTCTGGGTGGTAAGAGAGCATTAGCTGCACGTTAGATGCCATTCACAAGCTTTTAAGACACCACTCACCACTCACCAAAGTAGGATGTAGAACATTTTGTTTGTGGACTATATTATGCATTTGACCTTGATGTCCCTCAAGTCTTAGGTCCTGAGCCACCAGTCGAAGCAACTCATTCACTCATGGAGTTTAGTGATGGCTAAGAAGTTTTCATAACTTTGCCCTCTATATGATCTACTATATTTCTATAGGATTTTTTTTTTTTTTCTTAATTTTAATAGACGCAAATTACCTAAACTATCCTCCAGGTTGGTTTGAACTTCCTACCTTTAGGGAGCTCTGGTAGCATAGTGGTTAAGACACTTGCCTGCTAACC
>NW_006921803.1:2037837-2041040 GCF_000298275.1 Orycteropus afer afer
AGAAGGGACCATTCCCTGGAGAAGGATGTCATGCTTGGTAGGGTGGAGGGTCGACGAAAGAGGGGGAGGCCTTCAACAAGATGGATTGACACGGTGGCTGCAATGATGGGCTCAAGTATAGCAGGGATCATGCAGTGGTGCAGGATCGGGCAGTGCTTCGTTCTGCCGTGTGTGGGGTCGCTGTGAGTCGGAAACAACTCAAGGGCACCGAACATCAACAAATATATGTATGAAAATCTCTTGAATGAGCTATATTTCTGCAAATATAAAGCCAGGCCAGATGTATTTTCTGTGGGAAAAACTGTAAATTATTCATTATCATGTATTCTATTTGGTAATATAGATTGTTCATAAAAAAATAATGTCTGTAAATGGCATAACTAAACTTTATGTAGATTAAGAAAATCCTATTGTTCATGGAGTTGTGTTTGTTTTTGAATGGCTGAGACAGTATGTGCAACACTGAGATGAAGAGAACTGAGAGAAGAAGAAGACATAACCCCTCTACCCCCCTCCCCCCCAAAAATGATCATCAGACTTTTCTTCCAAGGTGCTTCTGGACAGACTTGAACTTCTAACCTCTAAGTTATCAGTTGAGCATGTTAACCATTTGCATCACCAGGGAACCCCAGAAGGCACATATTGTTGTCATTATTAGTTGCCATGGAGTTGATTCTGACTCATGGTAACCCCAAGTATTACAGAGTAGAACCACTCTATACATCTTTTTTGTTTTTCCAAACAATTTGTTAACTTTTTTTTTTTTTTTAATTCACATCTCTTTGTGAGCCATCCTATGAGGGCTTTTTGCTTGTTTGTTTTGATTTGATTTTGGTTTTCCTTTGTCAAAGATCAGCTGATGATAGGTAGATGGATTTATTTCAGAGTTCTCTATTCTGTTCCAGTGGTCTATGTATCTGTCATTTTACCAATTCCAGGCTGTTTTGACTACTGTGGCTGTACAGCAGGTTTTGAGATCTGGGACTGTGAGACCTCCCACTTAGCTGTTCTTCAGTAGTCCTTCGCTTATCCAAGTGCTCTTCGCTTGTGATATAAAATTAGTGTACTGCCTCGGAAACCCAAGGAAGCTTCACTATGAGTAGGACCCCACTCCACGGCACGTTTGTGTTTTTTTTTGTTGTTAAAGAATGTTGATGGCATCTGGATCAGTTTGGGTAGTGGGTAGTATCAACATTTTCACAATGTTCACTTTTCCTGTCCATTAGCATGACATATTCTTCCATTTATGTAATTCTTTTATAGTTTCTTGTAGTGTTTTGTAGTTTTCTTTGTGTAGGTCTTTTGTGTCCCCAGTAAGATTCATTCTCAAGTGTTTTATCTTCTTGGTGGCTATTGTAAATGGTATTGATTTTCTTATTTTCTTTCCAGAGATCTCTTTGCTGGTGTAGAGGAATCCAACTGATTTTTGCAAGTTAATCTCGTATCCTGCCACTATGCTAAATCTTTCATTATTTCCAGTAGTTTTCTTCCTGAATCTCAGGGTTTCTATGTATAAGATCATACTATCTTCAAATAGAGATAGTTTTCCTGCATCCTTACTAATTTGGATGTCTTTGATTTCCCTTTCTTGCCTTATTGCCCTGAATAGGACTTCCGATAAAATGTTGAATAGACGTGTGATACAGGGCATCCTTGTTTGATTCCTGTTCATAAGGGAATTGCAATGTCTCTCTCCATTTAGAATAATGTTGGCTGTTTGTTTTGCATAAAACCAAAAAACAAATTCACTGCCTCAGAGTCTACTCAGACTCATTACTAGCTGCCATGGAGTTGATTCTGATTCATGGCAACCCCAAGTATTACAGAGTAGAATCGCTCTATACATTTTTTTTTTTTTTGAGTTTCCAATGTGGTAAACCTTTAAGGAAATAGATTGTTCCATTTTCCTTCCTTAGAGTGGCTGGTGGGTTTGAACCACCAACCTGCTGGTTAGCAGTCAAATACCTCAGGCACTGCACCACCAGAGCTACTTATTTTGCGTATATGCCCTTTATTCCTATTTTTCTGAGAGTTTTTTCTCAGAAATGGGTGTTGGATCTTATCAAATGCCTTTTGGCAGTGTTTGGTATGAACATGTGGTTCTTCCATTATTTTAGTTATGTGATGGAATGCCTTGATTGTTTTTCTAATGTTGGATAATCCTTGCATCCCTGGTATGAATCCCATCTTGTCATGATGTATTTATTTATTTTTTTTGATATGTTGTTGGAGTCTATTGGCTAGGATTTTGTTGAAGATTTTTGTATCTGTATTCATGATGGATATTGGTCTCTAGATTTCCTTTTTAGTGTATCTTTGCCTGGTTTTAGTATCAGGGTTATGCTTGCTTCATAAAAATAAATTAGGGAGGATTCCATCCTTTTCTATGTTATGGAATAGTTTGAGTAGTATTGGTGTCAGTGCGTCTCTGAATATTTGGTAGAATCCTCCAGTGAAATTGTCTGGCCAGGACTTTTTTGTTGGTAGTTTACTTTATGACCTGTTCAATTTGTTCTTTTGTTATGGGTCTGTTCAAATTTGGTACCTCAGTCTGTGTTAGAGTAGGTAAGTAGTGAGTTTCTAGAAATCTCTTCACATCTTCTAGGTTTTCAAATTTGTTGGAGTCTAGTTCTTCACAGCAGGCGGGAACAGCACAAGAAAGGGGATTAAAAGCCAGGAAGCCAGAGAGAAGAGCAATCAGACGAAGGGATTAGGTGAGGAGAGGAAACTCCGGCCTGCCCAAAGCAGCAGGATGGGAAAGCAGGAGAAAGGGGACAAAAGCCAGGAACCTGGACAGAAGAGCAGTCAGCCCCAGGGATACAGGTGAGGAGAGACAACTCAGGGACGCCCAGAGCTGCAGGCCAGAAGAGCAGGAGAAAGGGGATTAAAAGCAAGGAATCTGGACAGAGGAAGAGTCAGCCACAGGGACCGAGGTGGGGGTGATACGAGAGGTCTCCAACAGCAAGACAAACTTGTGTCAGTTTGTCCTACTGTGGTGACACGTAGACGTGAGTTTTGAGGCTGAGCCACTGGTGTTTAAAACCCAGCAAAATGCACCTGGTGGACAGGTAACAGCCCAGCTTATAGACTGAGACAGACTAGGAGGAAGGAAGAGGCCGTCCACTTCTCAAAGAATTGGCCAGGGAAAACCTTATGAATAGCAAAGAAACACTGTTTGGTACATTACTGCACACCTTTAGAAA
>NW_006921803.1:2041313-2042578 GCF_000298275.1 Orycteropus afer afer
TACTGTTACAATTATTTTAAAAACATGTTGGAAACTAAATCAAGCCAATTGGATAAATAAATTGCATTGGGAAAGTTTCATAATGTATTGATCATGTACCAAATGCCAATTTTTAATAAATTGGGGTAATAAACTTCTGACAAGAAGCCAGTAAAGTACCAGCAATACAGTGCATAATGTAAACTTAGGCACTCATACTATCTATGACTCCTATGTATTTTAATAATTTATTTTGAAAACAATAATACTAAAGTTAGAAGAATCTGCCTGTATCTAGTTAGATTCCATCTCACCATGTGGCAGGATTTTTTTTATTTATTAAAAAAAAAAAAAAAAAACAAGAAATCCAAATTCCCTTGGCTATAAGTTAAAATATACAGTTGTATTGCCCATTATGTGGCAACCATGTTCCAGGTCCTTCAAATATATGATCTTTACAATTAATTTAACAAGGCCCTTGGATTGTAGCTCAATCATAAACTTTCTTTTTCAGACTTATAAGATTTACCAATTAAAAATTACAGTGACTATCAATCTATCAATCATTGGATTATTGGAAGATGAGAACTAAATTCTCCTTTGTGGAATGGAAACCTTATTTTCCGTTTGTTCTCTCTATATAAACAAATAAATAAATACACACACACACACACACACACACAAAGCAGGGTGGGAGAGTGGAAGAAAGGGGAATAAAAGCCCAGGAACCCGGACAGAGGAGCAGTCAGAGGAGCAGTCAGCCGCAGGGATCCAGGTGAGGAGAGGGAATTCAGGCACACTCAAAGAAGCAGGACAGGAGGGGGTGGGGAAGGGGATTAAAAGGCCAGGAACCCAGGCAGAGGAGGAGTCAGCTGCAGGGACCCAGGTAAGGGTGGTATGAGAGGTTTCCAACAGGGAGACAAACCTGTTTGTCAGTTTGTCCTACCATGGTGACATGTTGATGTGAGTATTGAGGCTGAGCCACTGGTGTTTCAAACACAGTGGGATGCACATGGTGCACAGGTATCAGCCCAGCTTACAGACTGAGACAGAGTAGGAAGAAGGAAGAGGCCATCTGCTTCTCAAAGAATTGGCCAGGGAAAACCTTATGAATAGCAAAGAAACACTGTTTGATACATTACACAACTTAATGAATAGTCCGGTTAGGTTAGAAGGCTCTTGAAATAGGACTGGGAAAGAGCTGCATCATCTGAGTAAATCCAACCTTACTCATATGGAAAAGGTAAAGCTTTTGACACCTCCATTTGCTGATGTGGCACCACTCA
>NW_006921803.1:2042678-2075021 GCF_000298275.1 Orycteropus afer afer
GATAACTGCCTCGGAAACCCAAGGAGGGGTCGCTATGAGTCGGGGCCGACTCGACGGCACATAACAACAACAACAACAACAACAACCTTTAGGTTAGTGGTTGAATGCAGACTGTTCATTTCACCTGAGAACCTCCAGAAAGGATACACACGGGTACAATTTTCACCTCAAGCTACTGAAGAGACTAAAAAGTATTTGATCAGTCTTGACCATTGATGTGCTATGCATTGATGTTGTTTCAGAGACAATAATGAAAAATACAGTAATAATATTATGCAGGCCATTGTGCAAAAGTACATCCATTTTGAATAGGATAGAAAGTCTTCAAAAAGGAATTGGTGTTATTATTGTTAGTCAAGCTAGAAGGAGGAATATCTAAAGCCAGAATAAGGGGACTTGGCAGATAGGCCTGAGATTGGGATGAGAAGAGAGTATTTTCATCTCCCTGGGTCCTCAGGTAGTTCGTGCTTGGATGAGAAGTTACTTCAAGGACATTCTCTTTGGGGAAGCAAATTGGCCCTTGTTCCCTACATGGCAGCCAGTTGATTCACAGGCATGAGAATACTTGCCAAGTCCTTAAAAATATTCCCATGAACTCTGAAAGCAGCTATATCAAATCAGCTAAATATATAATGTCATTGCTTCCTTCTAGCATATCCAAAACTTCAATGAAACCTTGTTAAGCATTGATCATAGAGAAGAGCTTTTTCTCACAAGAAGCATTTTTTTTTTCACTCCCTTATGCTTCATACTAACCTCCATTACAGCTTTATATGTCATCTCTGAAACCTTCATTTCCATAGTTGGCTTTCTTGTTTGTCTTTATTTCTATCGTGTGAGCAATTAATCAATTCTCCTAAAATCAAACTTAAAAAAGAAAGAAAGAAACAGAGTTGTCATCAAGACATTTCTGATTCATGGTGACCCATGTGTTACAGAGTAGAATTACTCCATAAGGTTTTCTTGGCTGTAATATTTTACAGCAGTAGAGTGCCAGGACTTTCTCTCAGAGTTCTACCTAAAATGTACTGCCCTTTGACATCTGTTTGCATATCCAATGTTTTTGTTTGTTTAGTTTGTTATCTGTTTTGTTTTGGATGAAATGCATTTTCATGAGGCTATGCAGCAACAGAGGCAGAGGCATTCAACCTTACTGATAAGTTTTAATTCATTTCCTTCTCAGAGTGCACTCAAACTTGCCTGGTGCATTGCCTCAAAAGTGGCTGTGTCCTTTCCCCTTGGTAACAATTCCACATCTCTTCTCTCCTTCATCCTCTAAGTGTCCTCCTACAGTGCTCACCCTTAAGGAGTATTCAACTGAGACAATCAAAGTAATCAGATGGAAATGTCTATATTTTCCCAAACCTACAAAGACACAAATAGACTAAAATTCAAAGTTTGAAAAAAGATATATCAAGAAAATGGTAATCAAAAAAAAGAGCATGAGTGGCAATATTAATTTCTGATAAAATAGACTTTAAGACAAAAACTACCATAAGAGAAAAAGAAAGACATTATATAATGATTAAAGGATCAATTGAATAAGAGGGATTAATCATAATAAATATCTATGTAATCAATGAAAGAGCCCCAAAATACATTAATCAGACTTTAACAGAATTGTAAAGACAAATAGATGACTCTAAAGTAATAGCAGGAGACTTGAATATGTTATTTTCAGTGAAAGATATAACAACTAGAAAGAAACTCAATAAAGACACAGAAGAACTAAACAATGCAATCAACCAACTTGACCTTGTTGTTGTTGTTGTTGTTATGTGCCATCAGGTCAGACCCGACTCATAGCGACCCCTCCTTGGGTTTCTGAGGCAGTATCACTATGGAAGTAGATTGCCTTAGAGATTTTTACTTATCACTTTACCCAACAATAGCACAAGATACATTCTCCTCTAGCATGCATGGAATATTCTTCAAGATAGACCATATGTTAGGCCACAAAGCAAGCCTCAATACATTTAAAAACATTGAAATATCACAAAGCATCTTTCAGATCACAATACTATAAAATTAGAAATCAACAATAGGAAGATCAATGGAAAAACAGCAATAACATGGAAAATGAATAACACCCTACTTAAAAACCACTGGGGAAAAGAAAAAAATAAAAAAGGAAATAAAAAAAATTCCTCGAATAAAATGAGAATGAAAATGCAAAATACCAAAACCTGTGGGGGCAAAGCAAAAGCAGTGATTAGAGAGCAATTTATAATAATAAATGAACATATTAAAAAAAAGAGCCAAAATAAAAACATTTTAATGCAACATCTCCAACAATTAGAAAAAGAGCAACAAAAAAAGCCTACAATCACCAGAAGAAAAGGAACAATAAAGATTTGAATGGAAATAAATGAAACAGAAAATAGAAAGAAGAAAACTATCAACAAGACTGGAAGTTGGTTCTTTGAAAAGATTAATAAAATTGACAAACCATTAGCAAGTTTAACAAAGGAAAAGAAGAAGATGCAAAAAAATGCAAATAAGAAATGAAAATAGGTGATATCACAACAGAACCAAGTGAAATAAGTAGGGTAATATCAGGATACTATGAAGAACTGTACTCCATCAAATTTGAAAACCTAGAAATGGACAGATTTCTAGAAACACACTATTTACCTACACTAACACAGGCTGAGGTACAAAATTTTAATAGATCCAAAACAACAGAAGAAATTGAACAGGTCATAAAAAAAAAAAAAAAAACTACCAAAAAAAAAAGTTCTGGCAAGATAATTTCACTGAAGAATTCTGCCAAATATTCAGAGAAGCACTGACATCACCCTATTCAAACTAGTCCAAAACATAGAAATGGATGGAATCCTCCCAAATTTATTTTATGAAGCAAGCATAACCTTAATACCAAAACCAGGAAAAGACATCACTCAAAAGGAAAACTACAGACCAATATCCCTCATTAATTCAGTCACAAAAATCTTCAACAAAATCCTAGCCAATGTACTCCAGCAATATATCAAAAAAATAATATATCATAACCATGTGGAATTCATACCAGGGATGCAAGGATGGTACAACATTAGAAACACAATCAACACAATCCATCACATAAGTAAAATCAAGAGGGAAAAAACACATGATCATATCATTTGCCACCAAAAAGATATTTGATAAAATCCAATACCCAATTCTGATTAAAAACTCTCAGAAAAATAGAAATAGGAGGGAAATTCCTCAATATAATAATGAGCATATATGGAAAACCAACAGCCAACACTATCCTCAATTGAGATAGACAAAGCATTTCCCTTGTGAATGGGAATCAAACAAAGATGCCCTGTATCACACATCTATTCAACATTATATTGGAAGTCCTAGCCAGGACAATAAAGCAAGAAAAGAAAATCAAAGGCATTCAAATTAGTAAGAAAGCAGGAAAACTACCACATAGAAAACCTGAGACTCAGCAAGAAAACTACTGGAACTAATTGAAAAATTTAGCATAATGGCTAAAGATTAACATACAAAGATAAATATTGACATATAAGATTAACATACAAAAATCAGTTGGATTCCTCTACATCAGCAAAGAGATCTCTGAAAAGGAAATAAGGAAATCAATGTTTACAGATGATTTGGACCTTCTAAAAATTAAATTCTTACATGCTCCAAAAGACTTCTCCAAAATAGTAAAAGGAGAACTTACAGATTGGGAAAAAATATTCAACAATGACATATCTGAAGGGACTTATCTCTAAATTTATAGAAAACTCCAACACCTCAACACCAAAAAGACAAACAATTCAGTTAACAAATGGGCAGAAGACATAAACAGACATTTCAGCAAAGAAGGTATTCAGGTAGCCAACAAACACATAAAGAAATATTCACAATTGTTCAAATCAAAACAATAAGATACCATCTCACTCTAGGAGTAATAGCAAAATTCAACAAGACAGAAAATCATAAATGCTGATGAGGATGTGAAGCGATTGGACTCTTATACACCACTCTGGGGAAAGTAAAAATTATACAAACACTGTGGAAATAGATATGGTGATTCATTAAAAAGTTGGAAATAGAAATAGATTTTAGTCCAGAAATTCCATCACTAGGTATATATTCTAAAGAAGTGAAAGCCAGGATACAAATAGATATATGCACACCCATGTTCATCACAGCCCTATTCATAATAGCAAAGAGTTGGAAACAACCTAAGTGCCCATCAAGGAGGAATTGATAACCAAACTATGATACATACACACAATGGAATACTATGGAACTCTGAAGAATAATGTAGGATCCGTGAAACACTACATAACATGGATGAACTTGGAGTACATTATACTGAGTGGTATAATAAGTCAATCATGGAAGGATAAATATTGTATTAGTGCACTGTTGTAAAAAGTCAAGGAGAGGTTTCTATGTGGAAGGAAACTTTATTAGCAGGGATGGGAGGGAAAATTACTAGACAGGTAAGAAATAACTAATGATTTGAGTGAAGGAAAAAGGTACATACAAAAAGTGAGTGATCAACACAGTAACACAAAGGAAAAGGAAGACACTGAGAAGTGCACAAGAGGTACAAACAACAAGATAAACACTTTCCCATTCACAATACTCCATTATCAGTAAAAACAAACACTAATCTCCAGGTAGATGCACAGATAGACAGGCTGAATGATCAGGTATGTCTAGGCAAAAGGGAATATACCCATCACCATATATAAGGTTGGGTAATGTTTCTACATATGTTTTTGTATGTGCTGTATGAATGTCTACATAAATTGAATTAACAGGAGGCAAAGTTATGATAACTTCTTAGCCACACCCAAATGACCTGACAGAATGAGTTGTTGGACCTGTGGGCTCTGGGCTATTTTTGTGGGGTATATGAAGCCCAACTGGCATTACATACTATACAAAAACATTGATCTACGTCTTACTTTGCTGAGTAGTGACTGGTGTCTTAAAAGCTTGCACACAGCCATCTAGATGCAACAAATTGGTTTCTCCTCATCCACAACAAAGAATGAAGAAAAACAAAGTTGCATGGTCCAAGGGACTACTGGACCATGAGAATCTCAACCTATGTGACTATTAGACCAGAAGAACAGATGGTGCCCTCTACCACCGTCAACCACTCAGAAAGGGACCAGTGCAGGAGATCTGGACAGAGTGGGAGAAAAATGTGAAACAAAACTCAAAATCACGAAAAAAGACCAGGCTTACTGGTTTGAGAGAGACTGGTGACCCCTGAGACTAAGACTTCTAGTCACCTTTCATGCCTGGAATTGAACTCACTCCCGTGGCTTCCAGCCAAACAGTAGGTAGTTATACTACTTAGAACAATCAATCATGGGAGATCAGATGGGCGGTATTTGCTCAGGGAGATAGCTCAGAGGGCAGGAATGCACAGGAAAGAAGGATACAGGGATAAAGTAACCAACCACAGGCAGGAAGTGAGAAGAGAGCTGTTACACTACGAGGATTACAGTTAAGGTCATGAAACAAACTGTGTACGAACTACCGTATGGAAAATGAATTTGCTCTGTAAACTATCACCCAAATCCAAATTAAAAAAAAAAAAAAAAAATGTCTTTGTTATCTAGTGCTGCTATAACAGAAATATCTCTAGGTTGTGGCTTTAATAAATGGAAATTTATTTTCTCACAGTTTTTTTAAAAAAATCACTGCCATCAAGTTGATTCTGACTCATAGCAACCCCTCTTTGGGTTTCAAAGGCACTATCTCTAGATTGCCCAGTCTTCCTTCTGAGGAGTTGCTGGTGGGCTTGAACTGCCAGCCTTCTGGTTAGCAGTCAAATGCCTTAGGCACTATGCCACCAGAGTGCCCTCTCACAGTTTAGGAGGTCAGAAGTCCAAAATTAGGGTACTGGCCATACAGAAAGGCTTTTTCTTTCTGTCATATCTGGAAGAATATCCTTTTCTTCTCTGAGCTCTTTTCTTCAGCCATCTTCATGTGGCTTAGTACCTATATTTCCCCGTCTCTGCTTTCTTAAAATGAGATTTTATTTAAGACATACCCCAATTAATACTACTTAATTAGGGAGCTCTGGTAGGGAACTCTGGTAGTGTAGTGTCTAAGGCACATGACTGCTAACCAGAAGGCTGGCGGTTCAAACCCACCAGCCACTCCTCGGAAGGAAGATGAGGCAATCTACTTCCATAGTGATACTGCCTTGGAAACCAAGGAGGGATCGCTATGAGTTGGGTCCGACTCGATGGCATATAACAACCACAACCATGGTAGTTAAATTTGTGTGTCAACTTGGCAAGGCGTGGTTGAGTGGCTGGGCAGCTGGATGTAGTGATTCCCCATGGTAAGATTGGTAATTATCTCCATGGTGGAATGTATTGGAGCAGCTGAGTAGCCGTTTTAGGGATGTGGTCTGCTTCCCGTATATAAGCAGCAGCTCTGGGAATGGTCTCTAGCCTATGGCACACTTGAACCCTGCATGTAGCTGGGTCATTGTTCAGTAATCTGCCATGCTCTGCTGACCTTGGGACTTTCAATGGACTTGAATTAATGGCCTGCCGTGTGGTTTGGTAAAATCAGGACTGTGCCACTTTATTTGTCAACCTTGGGCTTGTTAGTCTCAGCAGCCAGTAGCTGCCTGGGTGAAGATATGCCTCTAGCTTCAGTGGGGCAGAAGCAAGAAGTAGAACTGAAGCCCAAGGTCAAGGGGCTTTCATCCAGCCCCTAGAGCTTGGCACTTTGAACTCAGACTTCTAGCCTCCCAAACTGTAAGAGAATAAACTCCTGTTTGTTTAAGCCATCCCATTTGTGGTATATTCCTGTCAGAGTGGCACTAGGTAACCAGAACACTAACATAACAAAGAAACTTCATTTCCAAATGGGATTATAATCACAGGTATAGGCATTAGGATTTACAGTTGGTGGTCTCAATTTAATCCATAACATTTTCCTTCACTTGGTGATTCTAATTGGGTGGCTCTTTTCAGAAGTTTGCATTCATTGCTCCTATAATCTGGAAAGATCTGCCTACTCCAGCCTTCACCTCACCATCTAGTAGGCTCCTCCTCACCATCTAGGTCAATTGTAAGTAAGTGCAAATGTCAACTCATCAGAGAAGACTTTCCTGTCCACCCTCTCATATTCACTCTATGCCACCCTGCCAGTGCATTTCTGTATCATTGCTCTCTTTTATTTCCTTCATAGGATTTATCCTTATCTGGATTTTTTTTTAACTCCCTCATTTTCATTGCCATCACTTATAAACTCCATGAAAACAGGAAACTTTCTGTCCTGTTCACCACATAACCCACTTTGTAGAAAAGTTCCTTCCACAAAATAGGTGCTCAATAAAAGTAGTTGTTATGAAATGAATGTCTTAGGAGCTTGTCAAAAAAGAAGAGTGGGGAACCTGAAGGAGACTATAAGCCTGGTGTTATTTTCAGAAATAATTGGGGCAAGCTTTAAGGGCATCCATCAGGCTGGTATTAACTCAAGCTATCATAACATGAACATTAAAGGAAATTGACCTCATTTTATATTCAAAGACAGCCAAAGCCTGACCATACCAGTTATTTTTGTAACAATTCTGCTAAGCAGATGTTATCATCTCCACTTTCAAATAGCAATCTGAGGTCCAGAGAGAGAAAATAATTTGCCCAAATGCACATAGCTAATAAATGGTAAAGCTGGGATTCCAGATCCTATGTGTTTGATTCCAGGGTGCATACTCCTTTCTTGTATTCTAGAAATAATTGACTGTTAACGTTAATGGTGAAGCATCTTACCTCTTGAAAACGTTTATTGGTATTTGTGAGTGCAAAGGGAATTTCAAGATGTGAATATAGAAGTTGGTCCACAGGGGTTAAGAGGGGGAGGAAAAGAAGAGAAAAATTGTATGCATAAAAAATGTAGCTGAAGGGTGTCTTTTCCAAATACTATGGTGTTTCATGAGGGCCTGTTGAATCACACACACATAATCAGTGCAATTCCAGAAGCAGGCCCGCTTGGCTCAGCAGTTTTAATATACAGATCAATTTTGCATTACCTCCTTCTGGCTGTGAGTGCTCATAGAGGGAGGTCATAAAACATTTATTGGGCCAAGGATGCAAATTGAGCAGAGTGAATCTTCAATCTGTGGACAGGCTCTTGAAAGAGATTTGTCAGATGAGTCTGTGATGAGCGTTTGCTCTGCTCTATACCCTATGAAATTTTTATTTTCATTTCCTTTAAGGAATTCACCTCTTTGGGAGTGGAAAAAAATACATATACAGGACTATACTATATGAGGTCAAATACCATTTATAGTTTAAAAATAAAAATGAATCTGACAAAGATAATTAAAAAACTAAATTTGGAATATTATGACAAAAATTCTCCAATTATATCCTATCAGAAAAACATCTGACTTTAAAGAAGAGTGCAGAATGCATGCTGGTTTCCACATATACTAGGACTCCAGGCCAGAAGTATAGATCATGGCACAATATCTGGCAATCTACTAGGTAATCTCTGGTTTTGAGGAAGTTCTAGGCCTGAATTGGAACTCAGAGATATGAAGGAACCAGGGAAATTTCCACATTTCCTTTGCTAAGTTTAATTAGTCTCAGGGAGGTCTGGCCTGCTGCTGCTCTTTTTAATCAGCCTTCACCATTTCTCCCAATTTTGCTAATGAGAATTGAGCAATGAATGGGTCACCATAATACATTATCTTGGCACCAGGAAGGCAAGACATGACAGAAAATCAGCAACAACAGAACCAAAAATGTAAAAAACTGTTTTTATAAACTCAAGTAGTCTCATTCAACCTTTCAAAAACTGTCTCCACAAGTAATACTTTGTTTCTTACTTCCACAAAGCCTCACCCACTAGTTCTACCTCAGAGCAATAGCCTCCTCTGCTCATCTCCTGGAGAGTTTATGTCTCTAGCATTTTTCAGATCTAACTGGGGTTTCCTGCATCATTGTTTCCCTTTACTGGACAAACAAGAAAAGGATGACAAGCTAGAAAAGGCTAGGGTATGTCTTATAGTCTTTTTATTTGACCCATAGCTGACAAATGTGATATAAAGAGCAAGAAACTAATCAATATTTGATGAGGATGATATTTGATTTGTATTTGTGTTTCTCTCTTAGTAGATGATGAGAAAATTATTATAATTTAACCTGGTATCTCCTTCAATGCCAGAAAAATGGAGTGTGAACCAGGGAAAAAGAAAACAGGAGGGGGAAAAAAATAAAAATAAACTAGGTTGTGTATAACGTCACCACTACCTAGGCTATATGGTTCGTGAGAGCAAGAATAGACTCCTACTTATTCAGTATTCTTATTTATTCAGTATTCTTTCAGTATTCCAAGCAATTAACACAGTGGCTACCATACATGTTGATGCTCAACATTTATTTGCTTAATGAATGCCATCCAGAACACTTATAATACAGATTTGATATTTGAAGAAGGTGTACATACAAGACTGCATCTATGACCAACAACTCAAATCCCCTTGTGCATAGCTTAGGTTTTTAAGTTGATCCTTGTTTTATCATTTCACTCTGCTTTATCTAAAATGATTGTTACCTCTTCTGTATTTGTAAGCATCACCTAACTCCCGACTGCTCACCCTGTCACTATAGTTTTGCCTCACTCCTATAGAGCCCCAAAGTAGGGGAGTTACAGGAGCCACTACCCACCCCTTACTCCTTCTAACCATAGCTTTTAGAGAAAAGAAGAAAGCCTAGAGTTAACCTAATCTGTTCTCTTATTTTGAGGCCCAAACATGCAAACAGCTGCTGTAACCAAAAATGAAACCCATTGCCATTAAGTCGATTCCAACTCATAACGATGATATAGGACAAAGTAGAACTACCCCATAGGGTTTCCAAGGCTAAAATCTTTATGGAAGCAGATGGGACATCTTTCTCTGGTAGAGTGACTGGTGAGTTCAAACCATCAAACTTTCATTGAGCAGCCCAGTTCTTAACCACACGATCAGGCTCCAAATAGCAGCTATAAGAAGAAAAAAAAAGTTATCTCTTATAGCACCCCTTTCAAGCCACATTAGGGTTGTTCTTGTTGTTGTTAGGTGCCATTGAGTCAGTTCCAACTCATAATGACCCGATGTACAACAGAACAAAATACCACCCAGTCTTGAGTCAGCCTCACAATATTTGCTATAACTGAGCCCATTGTTGCAGCCACCATGTCAATTCATCTCACTGAGGGTCTTTCCCTTTTTCTCTGACCCTCCACTTTACCAAACATGATATCCTTCTTCTGACAACAGGACCAGACTAGGTGAAATGAAGTCTGGCCATTCTCGCTTCCAAGGAGCATTCTGGCTGCACTTCATTCAGGACAGATTTGTAAGTTCTTCTGGCAGTCAGTGGGACTTTCAGTATTCTTCACCAACACAACTCAAAAGCACCAACTCTTCTTGGATCTTCTTTATTTATTATCCAGCTTTCATATGCATATGAGGCAATTGAAAACAACATGGCTTGGATTAGGCTCACCTTAGTCTTCAAAGAGACATCTCTCTTCAGCACCTTAAAGAGGTCTTTTGCAGTAGATTTGCCCAGTACAATACTTCATCTGATTTCTTGACCGCTGCTTCCATTAGTGTTGGTTGTGGAAACAAGCAATATGAAATCATTGACAATTTCAACCTTTTGTCCATTTATATTGATACTGCTTATTGGTCCAGTTGTGAGGATTTTTGTTTTCTTTATATCGAATATAATCCATACCGCAGCCTGTAGTCTTTAATCTTCATCGGTAAGTGTTTCAACTAATCTTCACATTCAGCAAGCAAAGTTGTGTCATTTGCATATCGCAGGTTGTTAGTGAGTCTTCCTCCAATCCTGGTGTCACGTTCTTCTTCATATAGTCCTGCTTCTTGGATATGGGAGCTCTGGTAGCATAGTGCCTAAGGTACTTACTGATAACCAGAAGGCTGGCGGTTCAAACCCACCAGTCACTCTTCAGAAGGAAGGTTGGACAATCTACTTCCATAGTGATACGCCTCGGAAACCAAGGAGGGGTCGCTAAGAATCAGGTCCAACTCAATGGCACATAACAACAACAGCAGCTTCTCGGATTATTTGCTCCAAATACCAATTGAATAAGTATGGGGAAAGGATGCAACCCTGACACACTCCCTGATTTTAAGCCATGAAGTATCCCCTTTTCTATTGAAATGACAGCCTCCTGGTCTATGATACGTTCCTCATGAGTACAATTAAGGGTTCTGGAATTCTCATTCTTCTCAGTGTTCTCCCTAACATGTTATGATCCACACAATCGAATGCTTTTTCATAGTCAATAAAACAAAAGTAAACATCTTTCTGGTATTATTTGCTTTCGTCTAATATCCATCTGACATAAATAATGATAGCCCTCATTTCAACTCTTCTTCTGAATCTAGCTTGCATTTCTGAAGTTCCCTGTCAATATACTGCTGCAATCGTTTTGAGTTATCTTCAGTAAGATTTTACTTGCATGTTAATAATGATATTGTTTGATAATTTCCACATTCTGTATGATCACCTTTCTTTGGAATACATAAAAATATGGATCTTTGAGTGAGCTGTCCAGGTAGCTATCTTCCAAATTTCTTGGCATAGATGAGTAAGTGCCTCCAGCATGGCATCCTTTGTTGAAATATCTCAATGGGCATCCCATCAATTCCTGGAGCTTTGTTTTTCTCCAATTCCTTCGGTGCAGCTTTCATTTCTTCCCTCAATACCGTTGGTTTTTGATCATATTCCGTCTTTGAAATGGAGGAACATAGACAATTCTTTTAGGTACAGTGACTGTGTATTCTTTCCATTTTCTTTTGATGTTTCCTGCATAATTCAATATTTTTCCCATAGAATCTTTCAATATTGCAACTCAAGTCTCAAATTTCTTCTACAGTTCTTTCAGCTTTAAAAATGCCGAGTATATTCTTCTCTTTTCATTTTCTAACTCCAGGACTTTGCACATTTCATTATAATAATTGGCTTTGTCTTCTCAAGATGCTCTTTGAAATCTTCTGTTTAGCTCTTTTTTCCATTTACTTTAGCTACTCTCTGTTCAAGAGAAAGTTTCAGAGTCTCTTCTGACATCCATTTTGGTCTTTTCTTCCTTTCCTATCTTTTTAATGAACTTTTACTTTCTTCATGTATGATGTCCTTGATATCATCCGATAATTCATCTGATTTTCAATAATTGGTGTTCCATGAGTCAAATCAATTCTTTAGATGGTCTCTAAATTCAGATAGGATATAATTAAGGTCATATTTTGATTCTCGTGGCCTTGTTTTAATTGCCTTCAGCTTTAACTTGAACTTGCATATGAGCCATTGGTGGTCTGTTCCACAGTCAGTTCCTGGCCTTGTTTTGGCTGAAGACTTTTTTGAACTTCTCCATCACCTCTTGCCTCAGACATAGTTGATCTGATCCGTTTGCATTCCATCTGGTGAAGTCCACGTGTATAGCCACCATTTATGTTGTTAGAAGAAAAGTATTTGCACTGAAAAAGTCAATGGTCTTACAAAATTTTATCATGGAATCGCCAGTGTCATTTCTAACACCAAGGCCAAATTTTCCAACTACTGGTGATTCTTCTTTGGTTCCCACTTTTGCGTTCCAATCTCCAGTGATAATCAACATATCTTGATTGCATGTTCAGTCAATTTCACGCTACAGAAGTTGGTAAAAATCTCCAATTTCCTTGTCTTTAACTTTGGTGGTTGGTGCATACATTTGAATAATAGTAGTATTTACTGGTCTTACTTGTAGTCATATGAATATTATCCTATCACTGACAGATTTGTACTTCAGGACAGATCTTGAAACATTCTTTGTGATGATGAATGCTACACCATTCCTCTTCAATCTGTCATTCTTGGCATAGTACATCCTATGGTAATCTCACTCAAAATGGCCAAAACCAGTACATTTCTGTTTACTGATGCCTAGGATATCGGATCTTTATGCATTCCATTTCATTTTTAACAACTCCCAATTTTCCTAGATTCATACATTCCATGTTCTGATTCTTAATGGACATTTACAGCTGTTTCTTCCCATTTTGAGTTGTACCACATCAGCAAATGGAACTCTCAAAAGTTTTACTCCATCCATGTCATTAAGGTCAATTCTACTTTGAGAAGGCAGCTCTTCCCCAGTGGTATTTTGAGTGCCTTCTGACCTGAGGGTCTCATCTTCTGGCATTATATTGGAGAATGTTTCAGGGTTATTCACAAAGTTTCCAGTAATAATTTAAACAATGTCTCACTGCTAATCATAAGGTTTTCACTGGCCAATTTTTTGAGAAGTGGATGTCCTCTTCCTTTTTCCAAATCTGTCTTAGTCTTCAAGCTCCACTGAAACCTGTCCACCATGGGTGACCCTGTAGGTATTTGAAATACCAGTGGCATAGCCTCCAGCCTCACAGCAACACACAAGCCACAAAGATATGACAAACTGACAGACGAGTGATGGTGTTACTAGGATTCACCTAAAAAAATAATATAATAAATAGTCAACAAAAAACTTATTGTCACATGTTATGTTGAGAACAGAACTTAGGTTAAGAGAAAATAGACAACATTGCCCAGTGCATCCTTTGTGCTCTTGGCAAAGAGATCCCATTAGAAGTCAGAAAACACAGAGATAAATAGATAATTCAGTATTTCCCAAGATTTTCCTGAGAAACAAACTTCCTAAGGGAAAGGTCCAAGCTCTGTTCACAACTGTAGACTGCATGGAGATATGCCTGATGGCCTGCCTGGAAGGCAAAGCAGTGGTGGGCAGTCACATTACAGAGAGAAAACACAACAGCCAATGGAAAGCTCCTTGCAAGGTGAAGAGTGATACTAACAAGGCTTTGCAAGGGTTTTGTGTGAAAGCAAGGTAAAATTTGTATTTGAATCTAACTCAGCCTTTCACCCCTCCTCCTCTCCAGATTGCTAAGTACATTTCAAAGGAGAGAGTCATTCTGTAAAGACAACCTTATTTAAGAAAGAACTGAGTAATAAAACTGAATCAACATCCTATGGTGTCCCTGGGTAGCACAAATAGAGCTGGGGGTATAGTACCTAAGGCATTTTGCTGCTAACCAGGAGGCTGGCAGTTCAAACATCAGACACTCCTCGGAAGGAAGATTGGGCAATCTACTTCTGTAGTGATATCACCTCAGAAACCCAAGGAAGCGTTGCTATGAGTCGGATCCGACTCAAAGGCAGTGAGTTTGGTTTTTTTGGTTTCACTACTAACCAAAAGGTTGGTGATTTGTGACCACCATTACAGAGGTGGCATAGTGGCTAAGGCATTTGACTGCTAACCAGAAAGCTGACAGTTCAAACCCACCAGCCACTCCTTGAAAGGAAGATTGGGCAATCTACTTCCATAGTGATACCACCTTGGAAACCCAAGGAGGGGTCACTATGAATTGGATACAACTCAACGGCAGTGAGTTTTCTTAGTTTGAGAGGCACCTGAAAAGAAAGGTCTGGCAATCTATTGCAGAAAGGTCACAGCCACTGAACACCCTCTAGAGCATATTTCTACTCTGAAGCACATAGGTTCACCATGGGGTCCCCATGAGTAGGAATTGACTTGTGAGCAACTTGTTTATACATCCTATAAAAAGAGTGGCTGAAAAAGGGAAAGGTGTTTACAAATAAGGTAAAAGGATAAATGAGTAATGATGGTCTGAAAGCTGATGGATAGAGTGCTAGGCTAGGGCATTGGTGAAAGCAGGTGACTTACATTTCAGGGAAGTTAAAAATCTCAGGAAGGCAGGGTTTCTGAGGCATGTCACTGGTTGTGGAAGAATAGGAGTTATGGGAAATGACATGAGCTAAGGCTAGTGTATCATGCAAAGAACAAAAGAGCATTTTGACTACAGAAGGCAGGATTGCCATTAGTCTTGGTGAAAAGTTGCTC
This sequence comes from Orycteropus afer afer, assembly GCF_000298275.1. NCBI lineage: Eukaryota > Metazoa > Chordata > Mammalia > Tubulidentata > Orycteropodidae > Orycteropus > Orycteropus afer. The sequence goes on from NW_006921803.1 coordinate 2,057,583, forward strand.
AGATGACCTACTTTACCTAGGATCCTACAGCTCATGGAGGCTAGAAGGTAGCTGGGTTATTTGTGCTTTCCAATAAGGAGATTCTGAAAGTCTTGGACCCCCAGCAGTGAACACAGAATTTAATTAGAAGTAAGAGAATTAGACATGTCTACTCAGCATCAAGTGAAACCGGGCTCATTCAAGGTCCATTATAGATCCTGATGAAGGCTAACCATGACCAAGCCATGTCAAGCAGCACTATGTAGCAGCCTACAGGAGTCTTAGATTTGTACCAGTCTTGTATACCCCAATTTCAGTCACAGTAACAGTCTACAATAACAGATGTGTTGGGTCCACTAAGATTAAGCTGATCTGTCCATGAGTTTAACATTAAGGACAAAAGAGAGGTCTGGAAGGAGACAGAAGTGGTGGACTTTTCCTTAAGTGAGACATGGAGAACATGGCATCCAACTATGAGGGCACTCCATACTGCCTCAGAGTCAGAAGTTGAAATTTGCAATGAAGCATCAAGGCCAAATTCCCTTTCAGAAGGCAAGATTGTTATAAATTCCTAAACTATAAAGTGCATTTAAAATTGAGTGACGGTTTATCCTCCTAAAAATCTGAGTTCTGCTCTTTTACATTGCTAATTAAGGCTTTTCCCTAATGTCATCCTATTCAACACATTACAATCAGTCATAGGGAGAATCTTTCCCCCTTCTTTAAGAAATAACAAGGAATCAACAATTGTTCTACCCCTATTTGATGCCAAAAACTCTTAAATTATTTTTAATCTAAATTTTAATTGACAAAATAGTACTTATAAAATTTTGAAGGCAGAACTATGTAAAATGAGGAATGAACATCTTTATTTTATTCTCACTCTCCAGGAGTAGCCATTGTGAACATTTCCTTGGCTATGTGCTCAGGCATTTTTTGTGTGACTGTAATCAAATAAACATAAACTCAAAACACACTGCCATGGAGCTGGATCTGACTCATAGTGAACCCTCCTTGGTTTTCTGAGGTAGTGTCACAACAGAAGTAGATCATCCAATAAACATAATTTTACAGAAATAAGTTATACTCTAAATGCAACTTTGCTACCTGTTTTGACACTTAAACGTTCTTTACTTATAGAATCCTTCTGACTACACAGTGAGGTAGATATAAATTATTCCTACCTCAAAAATGAATTAGGGGGTCTTCAGGAACACTGTATTCTTATGTTCAACTCCATACATGAGAGGGGTTCAATTCCAAATCTGTTGTTTACTATGGCAAGCTACATGGCATGTTGTTGTTGTTGTTGTTGTTAGGTGCCATTGAGTGGTCTCCAACTCATAGCATCCCTATGCACAGCAGAACAAAACACTGCCTGGTCCCACTCCAGTTCTGTGATCTTTGCTATACTCAAGCCCATCACTAGCCACTGTGTCAATCCATCTCGTTGAAGGCCTTCCCCTCCTTCATTGATCCTCCACCTCACCAAGCATGACATCTTTCTCCAGAGAATGGTCCCTCTTCTGATAACATGACGAAAGTAGATGAGATGAAGTCTGACCATTCTCAATTCCAAGGAGCATTCTGGTTGCACTTCTTTCAGGACAGACTTAATAGTTCTTTTGCTTTCTTTTAAAGTGTGACTTGGGTGAAAGTTTACAGAGTAAATTCACTTTACATTCAGCAATTCACATACACTTTGTCACATGATACTGACTAAAATTTACCACAACACAACCACTCCCCTCCCACTTCCTCCCCATAGTTACCTCTTCCTTGCGTTCTTCCATCCATGCACTCCTGCCCCCTGAGCTGTCTCTCTGTGCATGCACAACCCTTCTATTTTCCCATGATATTTGTTAGTTCTTTTAGCAGTCCATGATACTTTCATGTATTTCAGCACAATTCAAAAGCATCAATTCTTCTTTGGTCTTCCTTATTCATTGTCCAGCTCTCACATGCATATGAGATGATTGAAAATATCGTGGCTTGGGTCAGGTGCACCTTAGTCCTCAATGAGACATCTTTGCTCCCCAGCATTTGAAAGAGGTCTTTTGCAGCTGACATGCCCAGTACTATGTGTCATCTGGGAGCTCTAGTAGCATAGTGCCTAAGGCACTTGACTGCTAACCAGAAGCCTGGCGGTTCAAACCCACCAGCCACTCCCCGGAAGGAAGATGGGGCAATCTACTTCCATAGTGATACTGCCTCGGAAACCCAAGGAGGGGTCGCTATGAGTCGGGGCCAACTCGATGGCACATAACAACAACAAAAACATGTGCCATCTGATATTCTGACTGCAGCTTCCATTGAGGTCAATTGTAGAATCAAACAATGTGAAGTTTTTGACAACTTCAATCTTTTCTTCATTTATCATAATGCTGCCTATAGGTCCAGTTGTGGGGATTTTTTTTTCTTTATATTGAGATATAATCCAGACTGCAGACTGTAGTCTTTAATCTTCATCAGTAAGTGCTTCAAGTCATCTTACTCTCAGCAAGAAGAGTTGTGTTGTCAGCATATCACAAGTTGTTAATGATTCTTCCTTCAATCTTGATGCCATGTTCTTCTTCATATAGTCCAGCTTTTTGGATTATTTGCTCAGTTTATAGATTGAATAAGTATGGTGAAAGGATACAACCCTGACACACTCCCTTCTTGATTTTACACCATGCAGTGTCCCCTTGTTCTGTTCAAATGACAGTCTCCTGGTCTATGTACAGGTTCCTCATAAGTATAATTAAGTGTTCTGGAATTCCCATTCTTCTCAATGTTATCCACAATTTGTTATGATCCACACAATCAAATGCTTTTACATAGTCAATAAAACACAAGGAGACATCTTTCTGGTATTCTTTGCTTTCAGACAAGATCCATCTGACATCAGGAATGATATCCCTCATTCCACATCCTCTTCTGAATCCAGCTTGCACCTCTGGAAGTTCTGTCAATATATTGCTGCAACCATTTTTGAATTATCTTCAGTAAGATTTTATTGCATGCAATATTAATAATATTGTTCTGTAATTTCCACATTCTGTGGGATCACCTTTCTTTGGAATGAGTACAAATATGGATCTCTTCCAGTCAGTTGGCCAGGTAGCTGTCTTCCAAATCTCTTGGCATAACCAAGTGAGTGCCTTCAGTGGGACATCCATTTGTTGAAACATCTCAATGCACGTTCTATCAATTCCTGGAGGCTTGTTCTTCACTAATTCTTCAGTGCATCTTTGACTTCTTCCTTCAATACCATTGGTTATTAAACATATATCACCTCCTGAAACATGATCATTGACCAGTTCTTTTTGGTACAGTGACTCTATGTATTCCTTCCATCTTCTTTTGATGCTTCCTGCATCATTCAATATTTTGCCCATAGAACCTTTCAATATTGCAATTTGAGGCTTACATTTTTTCCTTAGTTCTTTCAGCTTGAGAAATGCTGAGTGTGTTCTTCCCTTTTGGTTTTCTAACTCCAGGTCTTTGCACATTTCATTATAGTAATTGGCTTTGTCTACTTGAGCTGCTCTTTGAAATCTTTCGTTCAACTCTTTCATCTTGTCATTTCCTCTATTTGCTTTAGTTACTCTCCACTCAAGGGCAAGTTTCAGAGTCTCTTCTGACTTCCATTTTGGTCTTTTCTTCTTTTCTTGTCTTTTTAATGACCTCTTGTTTTCTTCATGGATGATGTTCTTGATATCATCCCACAATTCTTCTTGTTTTTGGTCATTGGTGTTCAATACATCAAATCTATTTTTTAGATGGTGTCTAAATTCAGGAGAGATATACTCAAGGTCATATTTTGGCTCTCGTGGATATAATTGTCTTCAACTTCAACTTGCATATGAGCAGTTGATGGTCAGTTCCACAATCTGCTCTTGTCCCTGTTTGGGCTGAAGACATTGAGCTTTTCTATCACTCTTTCCACCAAACCAAACCAATCCAAACTCACTGCCATTGAGTCAGATCCAATTCATGGTGACCCCTCCTTGGGTTTCTGAGGCAGTATTACTACAGAAGTAGATTGCTCAACCTTCCTTCTGAGGAGTGGCATGTGGTTTTGAACTGCCAACCTTCTGATTAGCAGTCAGATGCCTTAGGCATGACACCACCAGAGCTCCCACAGATGTAGTCAATCTGATTCCTGTGTACTCCATCTGGCAATGTCCATGTGTATAGCCCTTTTGTGTTGTTGAAAAAAAAAGGTATTTGCAATGAATAAGTCATTGGTCTTGCAAAATTCTATCATGCAATCTCCAACGTTATTTCTGCCACCAAAGCCAAATTTTCCAAGTACCAGTGATTCTTATTTGTTTCCAATTTTTGCATTCCAGTCACCAGTGTTAATTACACATCTTGATTTCATGTTTGGTCAATTTCAGACTGCAGAAGTTGATAAAAATCTTCAATTTCCTCATCTTTGGCTTTGGTGGTTGGTGCATAAATTTGAATAATAGTAGTATTAATAGGTCTTCTTTGTTGGTGTATGGATATTATCCTATCACTGACAACATTGTACTTCAGGACAGATCCTGAAACATCCTTTGTGATGATGAATGTCATGCCATTCCTCTTCAAATTGTCACTCCCAGCATAGTAGATCATATGGTTGTCTGATTCAAAATGGCCAAAAAAGGCCCATTTCAGCTCATTAATACCTAGAATATTAATCTTTATATGTTCCATTTCATTTCTGACAACCTCCAGTTTTCCTAGATTCATATATTGTACATTCCATGTTCCTATTATTAATGGATATTTGCAGCTGTTTCTCCTAAATTTGAGTTGTGCCATTTCAGCAAATGGAGGTCCCAAAAGCTTTACTTTACCTATATCAATAAGGTTTGTTCTATTCTGATGATGCAGCTCTTTCCCAGTCATATTTTGAGAGCTTTCTAACCTAAGGGGCTTGTCCTCCTGCACTGTATGGGACAATATTTTCAGGCTATTCATAAAGATGTGCAATAATGTATCAGACAGTGTTTTTCTGCTATTCATAAGGTTTTCCCTGGCCAATTCCTTGAGAAGTGGATGACCTCTTCCTTGTTCCTAGTCTGTCTCAGTATATAAGCTGCATTGAAACCTGTGCACCATGTGCAACCCTGCTGGTATTTGAAACACTGGTGGCACAGTCTCAAGCCTCACAGCAACATGCAAGCCACAACAGTATGACAAACTGACAGACAAGTTTGTTTCCCTTAGCTGTTAGAAACCTCTCTGCTTCTTGCATCTTAGGGTTGGGCCTGTGTCCCTCCTTTTTCCTGAGATCCCTGCCACTGCTTTGTCTGTGGTTCCTCAGCTGCTCTTTCCCCCACTTCCTGCCTCTTGGGAGTGGGGCCTGTATCCCTCTCCTTACCTGAGATCCCTTCTGCTGCCCTGTCTGTGGTCCCCCAGCTGGGGGAACCTACATAGCATAGAAATGTTATATGTTTGGATATATTAATCCCAGTTATTTAGTTCAGAGGCAAACTTTTTTTTATAAAAGGGGGGGGGACCATTGTGGCTGAATTGATTCTGATTCATGATAACCCCGAGTGTTATAGAGTAGAACTGCTCTATAGGGTTTTCTTGGCTGTATTCTTTACAGAAGCAAATCACCAGCCCCTTCTCCTATGGAGCCAATGGGTGAATTCTAACCATCAACTTTTAGGTTATCAGTAATTGCAAACTGCTCGTGCCACCTGAGCAGATAATAAATATTTTAGGCTTTGAGGGCTACATAAGGTTTCCAACATTTTTTTCTTTCCCTTTTAAAGATTTTTCTTTGCTTGTTTTTCTTTTGTTTTCTTTACAATTCTTTAAGCCTGAAAAACCCATTCTTAGTTAAATGTCATACAAAAACAACACACAGGCAATCATGATTTGGACCTAGGGGCTATAGTTGCTAATCCCTGATTTAGACCCACAATTTAACAATATAGACTTTTAAAACATCAAAATTTGCCTCTTTGACACTGAACGCATGTTTTTGTTTGGCTAGACCTACACTTTCTTAAAATACAAATCAAGCTTTGAAAAGTCTGAGGTCACTGACTCCATCTCACCATGTAAGCACCACTCACCATGACATCACTGATCGGGAAATTAATTACAAGGCTTCCCCAAGCCCATCAAGGTCAAATTCCAACTGAAGTGGAGCTTTGGTTTTCCTGAAAATAAACTCTTTTGGAAAAACAAAAAAGCTAACAGTATAAATCTCTCACATAGAGATTTCTATTACATAGAAATAATAATAGAAGTCTGCTTCCAAGTGTTTGTGTTTTGCTACTTTTTGTTAGTTGCCTAGGATTTGCAATTTTGAGACACTAATGAGTAGGCCCCTGGAAGATGGGCTGCCGTTTTTTATTACAATGAGGTCTTATTACTTCCTGTTGTCAAGTCACAACTCCTCCGTGCCTCTTCCTCCTCCTCTTGATAGGAAAAGAGAAATAATTTGGTATGACATTTATCTCTATGAGAAGGAAGCAGGATATATTAGAAAAAAAAATCTTTGAAGACAAACTTAAATTTGAATCTGTGTCTTTATTTTACAGTTGGTTAATACTGGAAAGTTACTTAACAGTCTCTAGATCTCAGTAATTTTACCTGTAAATTGCAAGATCATTAAATGAAGAATTTTACATACTTTGATAAATACTTGATTAATATTTATAAAACCATGTAATATTATTTTTTTTAATTATCATAAGGCAATAATTAAAACCAAAAATAAATATGGCAAAATCATTCTAGAAATAGCAAACCTTAGCTAACCCATGAAACACGTAATCAAGTGTATGTTTTATATATGACAAAAAAAAATCTATATAGTTGCTTTTATAATTCTCTTAAAACCCCTGGGGAGCAGGGGACAGATTTTAGAAAAATTGTGAGTCCATTCTTCACATTTTTCTCACCTAAAAACATCTAAAAATACAGGATATTTTATGAGAAATCATGTTCTATTTGTAAATGCACATAATTAGAAAAGTAATACAACTTCTTTTAACTACATCCAGCACATTTCTTCGCCACAGATCTGAGCAAGAACAAACAATGCTAACAGAATGTCTGTTCCGTGTTTAATAATAGATTCAGCAAAGGAGGAATACATCCTAAAAGATTAATAAGAAGCAAATATCCAGGACAGTGAAAAGACAAACAGCAGAGTAGCTGTTTTGCTTAACTGTCTCTCAGTAAATATTCATGCCTGACTTTGGTCCTCCACTGGGCCCATGTGGCTATGCTTGGGCTCAGTCTCAAATTTCTGTCAATAGTCTAAAAACTACATTCAGATAGACATTTAAATGTACATTATTCTACCTCTTTCAGACATACTGACCCAATGAGTTTCCATTTTAATTAGTGAGGTTACAAAAATGGTTTGGAATCCCTGGGTGGTGCGAACAGTTAAAGTGCTGGACTGAAACCTGAAATGTCAAGTCCACCTACACCTGCCTGGGAAGAAAAGCCTGGAGATCTGCTTCTGAAAACCAGATGGAGCACATTTTTACTCTGACACACAAGGGACAGCCATCAGTTGAAATTGATCTGATAGGAACTGGTTACTGCTTCTAAAATGGTTTACTTCAGAACCATGAAGGACTTGGTACAGAATATTAAAGATGGGGATTTCCTTACATATATAGGTCCCTGGGTGACACAAACAGTTTGTGCTCAGCCACTAACCTAAAGGTTGGCAGGTTCATTTCTGCCCAGCAGTGCCACAGAGGAAAGCCCTGGCAATCTGCTTCTGTAAAGATTACAGCTGAGAAAACCCTAGGGAGCAGTTCTGCTCTGTAACACATGGGGATTCAGTGAGTCATATTCAAGTGGACAGCAACAGATTTGTTTTGTTTTTGTTTCTTTAATTACATATTTACATTTATGTATCCTTAAATGTGTGCCAGAAAGGCTTGAGGAGTCAAAAGCAAAATATAAGACTATATAATGATTAAAGTAATATAAAAACCACCTCATCCTACGTTGGTGAGTAGCTACTGGGGTCTTAAAAGCTTTCAAGCAGCCATCTAGGATGAAGCTAATGGTCTCCTAGCATCAGAAGTGAAGAAGCACGCACACACACACACACAAAGGGCATTTAGAAGCAATCAGCCCTAAGATACGATGGTCCTCGAGACAAGAAGAACTGGATGGTACCTGGCTACCAATGCCAACCACTCAGGAGAGGATCAAATCTGGAGATCCTGGATAGAGTGGGAGGGAAAATGTGGAACAAAATCCAAAAACCAATAATGACCAGAATTACTGGTCAGATGAAGTCTGGTGAGAATCCCAATACTATGGCCCTGAAATACATTCGGCTCCTGGGATAAAACTCACACCCAGGTGCAGGCTCTCAGCCCAATAGCTAACAAGATGTACACGCAGACCACTCAACCCAGGATGCTGCACCCACACACTCAATGGTAATACATCCCTTAAAGCAATAGACGTGGGACACCAAAGGACCAACATTTAAACTGAGGAAATGCAGGACAAACAGGAGTGCATAATTAAGAGGGGCACAGGGGGAGTGTTGCAGGGTAGGGAGGGAGGAGACTGGGTTAGGGTTAGACATGGCGAATGGGGAATGAAACTAAAAGCGCATGTGACTTTGAATGTAAAACAAGCTCTTAAAATAAATAAAGTAACATAAAAACCACCTGAAGGCCCCAAAATGTTAAATATACATCATTTATCCAAAAGGTAATTTTTGTAAAAATCCATTTCTCCTTATCCTATCAGATTCACAAGAATTTCTGCTTTTGAGCTTTTTCCAAAAGTGGGAAAACACTAGAATTGTTTTTTTTTTTTTTTTTTTTTTGGATTTGGGTGAAGATTGACAGAGTAAATTCACTTTTCATACAGCAGTTCACATATACTTTGTCTCATGTCATTGACCAAAATTTACAATGCAACAGCTCCCCTCCCACTTCCTCCCCATAGTTACCTCCTCCCAGTGTCTATCCCTTCATACTCTTCTAGAATTGTTTTTTAATCAGAGGTGAGACCTCTGAAGTTCTCACTCCTTGTCAGACTGTCAGAATCATCACCAACTGGCCTTCTAGTTTGTAGCTCTCCTCTTTTCAATCCACTTTCTCAGGTTTCTTGAAGCAATCTTACCAAATAACAAATATTTTCCCTGAAACACACACATACACACACACACACATCGATTTTAGTGGCTCCGTCAGTGCCTTCTAGCGAAGCTTTAATTTTTAGGAAGATCTCCCTCAATCCTTAATCTAGGTGCAATCTATATTTTCTCTCCATACTCACTGTTGTGTTTGCCATTCTCCAAGAATGCTATTCACCTTCATGCCTTCATTGCTCGGTTCATACTGTTCCTCTGAAAACACTTCAATAAATAAAATTAGCAGCATTTCACTTGGCAATAGTGTTTCAGGTATTCTCCTCTGAGATATTCAACTTTCTTCATTTTCACACATATGTTGAAGTTTGTGCTTGAGGACTAGGAGTAAATGTGATTTAACCTCTAAATATCAGCACATTCTTCTTTCCATCTCTCAGCACTATCTTGGAACATACATGAAATTTCAAAACAATGCACAGAATATTTAAATGAAATTAGTACTATATAACAAAGTACTTTCTTTTTCACTAGCCCTTACCACCCAACTGTGTCATTGAATATAGATAACCAAAAATAAATAAACAAATAAATAAAAACACTGCCATTGAATCAACTTGTTACTCATTAAATAGAGTAATACTTATAATACTGGGCATGTTATGTGCACAAGATATAGGCTTGTGGGATATCTCCCATACACTGGAATTTTACAAATGCTATAATTTTGTGATGGCACATAACAACAACAACAACATAATTTTGTGAAGGAGCTCTGATAGCATAGTGTCTAAGGCACTTGACTGCTAACCAGAAGGCTGGTTGTTCAAACCCACCAGCCACTCCTTGGAAGGAAGATGGGGCAATCTACCTCCGTAGTGATACTGCCTCAGAAACTCAAGGAGGGGGTCACTATGAGTCGGGTCTGACTCAGCGGCACATAACAACAACAACATAATTTTGTGATGATTATTAATGTTGTGCTACATTTTGAACAAAGCTTTGATATAATTCTAACTGAAAACTATTCATCTTCTTGATTATGACAGAAATCACATGTAAACCTAGGTCAAACTTCAATATACAACCACTCCTCATTTATGGACATGGTTAGGTTCTAAAGACCCGGTCATTGTGTGAAAAAGTGTTATGAGAAAATGGAGGCTGACTGATCAGATCACAAAATGAAGAATGACTACATCATTACATAACTGCCAAAATGCATCATTATATAACTGCCAAACCACTGAGAATCACCGCCTAAGTTTACACATAAACTTAATCATCACAGCCAATGTTACTCTCATCTTATGCCTCAATGCTCATTACTGCCACTATGTCATACTCACTGCCATCGAGTCATTTCCAACTCATGGTAACCCATCCTTGGATTTCCGATGCAGTATCTCTACAGAAGTAGATTGTCCAGCCTTCCTTCCAAGGAGTGGCTGGTGAATTTGAACTGTCAGCCTTCTGGTTAGTAGTCAAATGCCTTAGGCACTAAACCACTATGCAATAATATGTCATTAATGTGCACAATAGTTGTTTAGTAGGTTTATTACTATTGTCATAAATGTGAAATGTCAGATAAAGAGAGGATAAGTGAGAACTTGAGGTAATGAGAAGGTTCTATTTGGCCACTCCAAGATAACATCAAATGCCAGTTATAAGTACTCACTATGCAGAGGGAGCTCTGATGGTGTAGAGCCTGTTTTGGTTACATAGTGCTGCTCTAACAAGAATATACCACAAATGGGATGGCTTTAACAAACAGGAGTTTGTTCTCTTACAGGTGGAGGCTTTAAGTCCGAGTTCAAAGTGTCAGGCTCTAGGGGCTGGATGAAAGCCCCTCAACCTTGGGTTTCAGCTCTGCCTCCTGTTCCTGGCCCACTGAATCTAGAGAAAATTTAAGGTTGACAAATAAAAAGGCACAGTCCTGATGTTACCAAATCAGATAGCAGACCATTAATTTAAGTCCATTGAAAGTCCCAAGTTCGGCAGAGCGTGGCAGGCTGCTGAACAACGACTCAACTATATGCAGGGTTCAAGTGTGCCATAAGCTAGAGACCTGTTCCCAAAGCTGTTTCTTATATACAGGAAGCTATACCACCAGTTGCCCAGCCACTCAACCAGGCCTAGCCAAGTTGATACACAACCTCAACTACCACAATGCCACCCCTTGACAACTTGGCACCTATACAGATCTTCAATGGGTGGCATCTGTACAGAGCTCCTTCACTGGGTGGCTCTAATCCCCTAGGTCCTCTGAGTGGGACCTCAACCCCTTGGCCTAGCGGGCCCTGTTCCTCTACCTCTTGGGCATGGCAGCCCTCTTCCTTCTCTCTTGGGCAGTGGCTATGGCTCCATCCCACTGGCCCACATGAATGTGCAGCCCCGCACTCCAAGTTGGTGAAGGTCTGACTATTTGAAACCTAGGGGGCTATGCTGGTTCCATCCCCAGAGGCCATGGTCCTACCCTTTGAGACTGAGACAGCTCTGCTTTCCATTTCCTTAGTCTCTCCACTTCTGCTGATTAATGCTGAAGGCAACCCACTCCACTGGAAATCTTCCTGCCTAAAAAGCACTCAACTTCTTTGCTCCGTGGGCCAGCCAATCTACTACTCCATTTCATGTGGGTCTCTTCTACCAATTAATGCCCGAAGGCAACCCACTCTGCTAGGAAGCTGCCTACCAAATGGCCTCCAGCTTTCTCCTCCGTGGGTTGGTAAGGCTGTCACTGTCTCACACCAGTCTCTGGCCTCTCCTACTGCCATCTGTCATGCTGGTCTCTCTGCCAGTGTCTCTCTGTTGGCTCTGATGGCCATCTCTCATACCACATGCCGGGGTCTCTCTGCTGGGGTCTCTCTGCCAGGGTCTCAGGTCAAGGACGCATTCCACTCCTGTTTCCACATTTTAGGTATCTGTCAGAGCAGCACCCCACTCTCTCAGTACTATATTCTGTTTTGGTTACCTAGCACCACTGTGACAGGATTATACTACAAATGGGGTGGCTTTAACAAACAGGACTTTGTTCTCTTACAGTTTGGAGACTTTAAGTCTGAGTTCAAAGTGTCAGGCTCTCAGGGCTGGGTGAAAGTCCCTCAATCTTGAGGTCCAGCTCTGCCTCCTGCTCCTGGCCCACTGAAGCTGGAGGCTTTTCTTCACTCAGGCAGCTGCTGGCTGCTGAGCCTGACAAACTCTAGGTTGACAAATAAAAAGGCACAGTTCTGATGTTACCAAACCACATGGCAGGCCATTAATTTAAGTCCATTGAAAGTCCCAAGGTCAGCAAAACATGAGAGACTGCTGAACAATGACATAGCTACATGCAGGGTTCAAGCATGCCATAAGGTAGAGACCATTCCCAAAGCTGTTTCTTATATACGGGAAGCAGACCACATCACTAAAGCTGTAGCTGCTTATGGTAGATCTCACCATGGAGTTGATAGCCAGTCTCATGATTGGGAATAACTACCACCAGATTGCCAGCCACTCAACCAGGCCCAGCCAAATTGAAACACAACCATAACTACCACAGTGCTGAAGGCATTTGACTGCTAACCAGAAGACTGGTGGTTCAAACTCACCAGCTGCTTCTCAAAAGGAAGACTGGGCAATCTACTTCCATAGAGATACCACCTCAGAAACCCAAGGAGACATCGCTGTGAATTGAGATTGACTCAGACAGCTGTGAATTTTGTTTGGTTTTGGTATTATATGCAGATCCTTATTATACACATCTGCATATCACAGGTTGTTAATGAGCCTTTCTCCAATTGTGATGCCGAGTTCTTCATAAAATCCAGATTTTTGGATTATTTGTTCAGACAGATTGAATTAAGTGTGATGAAAGGATACAACCCTGGTGCATACCTTTCCTGATTTTAAACTACACAGTATCCCCTTGTTTTGTTCAAACAACTGCTTCTTGGTCTAAGTGCAGGTTCCAAATGAACACAATTAAGCCTTCTGGAACTTCCATTCTTTTCAATGATATCCATAATTTATTTCTGACTCACGTAATCCAATGCCTTTTCATGGTTAATAAAATACAGATAAACATCTTTCTAGCAGTCTCAGGGAGCTCTGGTGATATAGTGCCTAAGGCATTTGACTGCTAACCAAAATGCTGGTGGTTCAAACTCACCAGTCACTCTTCAGAAGGAATATTGGGAAATCTACTCCTGTAGTGATACAACCTCAGAAACCCAAAGAGGGGTCGCTATGAGTCCAATCTGACTCAATGGCAGTGAATTTTTTTTTTTTTTTTTAAGCAGTCTCAGCTTTCAGCCAAGCTCGCCTCATTCCACGTCGTCTTCTGAATCCACATTGAATTTCTGGCAGTTCTCTGTCAATGCACTGCTACAATTGTTTTTGAATTATCTTCAGTAAAATTCTACTTGTATGTGATATTTCATGATATTTTTAGATAATTTCTACATTCTGTAGGATAATCTTTCTTTGTAATTGGCACAATTATGATTCTCTTCCAGTTAGTTGGCCAAGTAGCTTTCTTCTAAATTTCTTGGGATAAACAAGTTTAGCACTTCCAACATTGCATCCATTTGTTGAAACATTTCAATTGGTATTTCACCAATACCTCGAGTTTTGCTTTTCACCAATGCATTCAGTCAGTGCAGCTTGGACTTTTTCCCTCAATACCATTAGTTCTTGATCATATGATACCTCCTGAAGTGGTTGAACATCCCCTAATTCTTTTTAGTACAGTGACTCTGTGTACACTGCCATTTTCTTTTGATGTTTCCTACATCTTTCAATATTTTGTCCATAGAATCCTTCATTATCACCATTCAAGTACTGAATTTTTTTCTTAAATTATTTCAGCTTGAGAAATGTCAAAAGGGCTCTTCACTTTTAGTGTTCTAAATCCAGGCCATTTGTTCTAGTTACCTAGTGTCACTCTGACAAGAATATACCACAAATGGAATAGCTTGAACAAACAGGAGTTTACTCTCTTACAATTTTGGAGGCTTGAAGTCCGAGTTCAAAGTGCCAGGTTCTAGGGGCTGGGTGAAAGACCTTCAACCTTGGACCTTAGCTCTGCTTTCTGTTCCTGGCCCACTGAAGCTAGAGGCTTTTCTTCACTCAGACAGCTGCTGGCTGCTGAGGCTGATAACCTCAAGGTTGACAAGTAAAAAGGCACCGTCCCGATATTACCAAACCACGTGACAGGCAATTAATTCAAGTCTATTAAAAGTCCCAAAAGCAGCAGATCATGGCAGGCTGCTGAACAACGACTCAGCTACATGCTGGGTTCAAGCGTACCATACACTAGAGACCATTCCCAAAGCTGTTTCTTATATACAAGAAGCAGACCACATACGCAAAGCAGCTACCCAACTGCTCTAATATATTCCACCATGGAGTTAATTCCCAATCACGTCATGGGGAATAACTACATTCAGCTGCCTGGCCACACAACCAGGCCCAGCCACTCAACCAGGCCCAGCCAAGTTGACACACAAACTTAAGCATTACAATTCCACCCCTTGTCAACTTGGCACCTGTGAAGATCTTCAATGGCAGTATCTGTACAGATCTCCTTCACTGGGTGACTCCAGGCCCCTAGTTCCTGAGTGGTGACCTCACTCCCTTGGCCTTGCAGGCCCCGTTCCTCTCCCTCTTGGGCATGACAGCCCTGCCCCCTCACTCTTGGGCACTGGCTATGACTCCATCCCACTAGTTCACATGAATAAGCAGCCCACACTCCAGAACCAAGTTGGTAAAGGTCTGGCCCTTTGAAACCTAGGGGGCTATGGCAGTTCCACCCCAAGAGGCCATGGTCCTATCCTTGAGGCTGAGGCAGCTCTGCTTCCCATTTCCTTGGTCTCTCCACTCCTGACAGTTAATGCCTGAGGACAACCCACTCTGCTGGAAACCTTCCTGCCCATAGGACACTTAGCTTTCTTCCTCTGTGAGCTGGCCAACCTGCTACTCCATCTCATGCCGGTCACTGCTACCAATTAATGCCCAAAAGCAACCCACTCTACCAAGGAAGCCACCTACCCAATGGCACTCAGCTTTCTCCTCCATGGGCTGGTAAGGCTGTTGGTGTTTAATGCCAGTCTCTGGGCTCTGCTACTGCCATCTCTCATGCTGGTCTCTCTGCTGGTATCTCTCTCCCAGTCTTTTGGCTCTGTTGCTGCCGTCTCTCATGCTACATGCTGGGGTCTCTCTGCTGGTGTCTTGGGTCACGGACACACTCCACTCCTGTTTCCACATTTTAGGTGTCTGTCAGAGCAGCACCTCACTCTCTCGGTACCATATTCTGTCTTGGTTACCTAGTGCCACTCTGACAGGAATGTACCACAAATGGAATAGCTTGAACAAACAGAGTTTATTCTCTTACAATTTTGGAGGCTTTAAGTCTGAGTTCAAAGTGCCAGGTTCTAGAGGCTGGCTGAAAGTCCCTCAACCTTGAGCTTCAGCTCTGCCTCCTGCTCCTGGCCCGCTGGAGCTAGAGGCTTTTCTTCACTCAGCTACAGGCTCCTGAGGCTGACATGCCCAAAGCTGGCAAGTAAAAAGGCAAATCCTGATATTACTAAACCACATGGCAAGCTATTAATTCAAGTCCGTTAAACATCCCAAGATTGGCAGAGCATGGCAAGCTGCTGAACAACTCAGCTACATGCAGGGTTCAAGCATGCCATAAGCTAGAGATCATTCCCAAAGCTGTTTCTTATATATGAGAAGCAGACCACATACCCAAAGCAGCTACTCAGCTGCTCCAATAGATTCCAGCATGGTGTTAATTACCTATGTCACCATGGGAAATAACTATATTCAGCTGCCCAGCCACTCAACCAGGCCCAGCCAAGTTGACACACAAACTTAACCACCACACTTTTGCACATTTCATTACTTAGTACTTTACTTTGTCTTCTCGAGTTGCCCTTTCCAATCTTTTGTTCAGCTCCTTGACATCAACATTTTTTCATTCACCTTACCTATTCGGCATTCAAGAGCAAGTTTCAGAGTTTCTTCTAATATACATTTTGTTCTGCTTGCTGTAAGCTAAGAGGACTTGCAGCACTTTCTGGTGAAGGTCAAAGACTACTACCTTCAGCATATATAACACCTCAACATAAAGAAAACAAAAATCCTCACAACTGGACCAATATGCAACAGTAGGATAGACAGAAAAGACTAAAGTTGTTAATAATTTCATTTTACTTGGATCCACAATCAATGTCTATGGAAACAGCAGTCAATAAATCAAAATGATATATTGCATTTGGCAAATGTGTTGCAAAAGACCTCATTGTTAAAAAACAAGGATAACGTTTTTTTTTTTTTTAATTTTTGTACATTTTATTTATTTATTTATTTTAATTTTATTTTGATTTGGGTGAAGACTTACAGAGTAAATTCACTTTTCATACAGCAGTTCACATATACTTTGTCTCATGTCATTATCTCAACAGTATCTTATTTGTGTTTTTCATATGTTCATATGACTTTATGTACTTTTTCAGTCTTGTTCTGGAAAGTAGTGCTTCTCAAACTTTGATTTGCACTGGAAATCTCCTGGAGATCTTGTTAAAATGTAGATTTTGATTCACTAGGTTGGAGTGTGTGTGCTGCATTTCCAACAAACCCCTTGGTGATGCCATGCCTGTTTGGTCCTGAGACTTCACGTTGAGTAGCAAGTCTTTAGACTATAAATATTTTGCTTAAATCATAGCACCACAATACAGATTTCCTTGTATGTATCTTCATTTATTTTGAATAATAATAATTTGAATAATATTATATTATTAATATACCCAAGTCATAGCGACCCCTCTTTGGGTTTCTGAGGCAGTATCACTACTGAAGTAGATTGTCCAACCTTCCTTCTGAGGAGTGGCTGGTGGGTTTGTACTGCCAGCCTTCTGGTTAGCAGTCAAGTGCCTTAGCCGCTATGCTACCAGAGCTCCTATATAATTATATAATATATAATAATTTGAATGATAATATTCAGTTGTATATACCTATCACTAATGCCAAAGATGAAGAAATTGAAGATATTTACCGACTTCTGCATTCTGAAATTGATCAAACATGCTATTAAGATACATTGATAATGACTGTTGGTTGGAATGCAAAAGTTGGAAACAAAGGAGAAGGATCATAAGTTTGAAAACATGGCCTTGGTGATAGAAACCATGCTGGAGATCCCATGAACTAATTTTGCAAGACCAATGACCTGTTGGTTGGATACAGCTTTTTTTCAACAACATAAACAGTGACTATACATGAGGACCATGCTGGACAGATGGAATGCACAGGAATCAAAGTGACTGTGTCTGTGGAGAAAGATGATGAAGAAGCTTGATATCAACAGTCAACACAAGGCCAGAGGACAAATGCTGAACAGACCA
>NW_006921803.1:2081751-2096242 GCF_000298275.1 Orycteropus afer afer
AATTTAAATTATGATGTTCACAAAGAATACTGAATATACCATGGCCTTCCAGAAAAACAAACCAATCTGTCCTGGAGAAGTACTGCCAGAATTTTCTCTGGGAGCAACAATGGAGAGATGTCTGTCACATTTTGGACATGTTATTAGTAGGGATCTGTCCCTGTAGAAGGGTGTCATGCTTAATAAAGTAGAGAGTCAGTGAAAAAAGTGAGAATATCAGTGAGATGGACTGGCATAGTGCCTGCAATAATGGGCTGAGCAGTTTCCTTCTATTGTACATAGTGTCATTATAAGTGAGAACCTACTCATTGACACCTAACAGCAATATTATTTGCATATTTACTTTTTCCCCATCTATTTTCCCCCTTTTGTCTTCCCCTCCCATTCCTGGTAACCAACAAAGAAAATTTCCTTCAGCATATTTACTTTTTAATGACTATCACAGTTTATAACTTGCCTTTTTGTTTCATCTCATTGATATTTGTTCCTCCCAAAGAATGTAGGCTCCTTGGGGTCACCATGGTACGCTAGCACTTAGCACAGAATGTGGCACTGAGTTATCATTTAATAAAAATTTTTTCAAAGAATGAACAGCATATGTATTTTGAGAATATGTTGGAAGTATTCTAAGTGAGCCCAGAGTCAAAGAAAATAATACGGGCGAAATTTTAGGCTTAAAGAGCAATATTCACTATGTGAATGCTTTATTTGGAAGCAGTCAATTTTAAAAATAAATATATATAAACAAACCAGAAAAATCAAACCCACTGACATCATGTCTATTCTGACCCACAGTGACACCCATTGAGTTTCCAAGAGGGTAAATTTTTACAGAAGCAGTTCACCCATCTTCTTTCCATGGGGTGATCGCCGAGTTTGAAACACCAACCTTTTTGCTCAGGCATTTGGCTAAGCTGTCAGAGCTCCTTATGTATGTGTGTGTATAATGTACAGATATTATTTCTTGGATTTTAAGTATCTTCAAGTCAGATTTGAAATTTTCAATATTATCTATGATCATAAGATAGAATACATGAAACTTTACTCTTCAAATTGAGAGTAAGATAAACACAAAAGTATACTTTTGGTTTACAGATCTGACTTCCTTCCATTAAGCCATGTCAACTTCTCTTTAGAATTAGGTATGATAAATAGATAGTAGATAGATAGATAGATAGATATGTTTGCAGAAATTGAAGAGGAAGGAAGAATTGTCTTAACACCTAGATTAGAATTCCTCTTTAAGAAGAAAGTGTCTTCACTTGGAAATTTACAGTCTTGGGATGAAAACTGAATCCTGCTAGTTAGGGTAAAAACAGAGTTCAAAGCTTTGAAAAGAAAACAACACTAATAAGATAAGCAGAGAGATTTGTTATCATCAAAGAGAAAGAAGAGAAAATGAAAGAATAATAAAAACAGATGGAATAAGAGGTAAAAAAGTTGAAGAAAAGTTGGGAGTAGATACTAATCAGGACCAATGGAATTTCACATTTGGAGTGCCATTGTCGAAGGATCATTTTAAGAATAATTATGACTTCCTTTTACCTCTGACCATGTTGGAGTATCATGTATCACATTAATAATAAAAAGAATAAAAGCTCTGAGATCAATCATAAAAGCTGGTGTTACTTTGAGTAAATATAAAACCAACTATTTGGAGGTATCAGAAATTAGCCCAAGAAAAGAAGACTTGAAAATTAGGAAGAAAGTAAGGTGACTGAGATGAGACATGAACTTGCCTCTGCTCTGTCCCTGGGGTAGTTGTCAATTTGCACCACCCAGAATAGAGCTCCATTCCCTGGAGAAGGATGTCATGCTTGGTAGGGTGGAGGGTCAACGAAAGAGGGGGAGGCCTTCAACGAGATGGACTGACACGGTGGCTGCAACGATGGGCTCAAGTATAGCAGGGATTGTGGGGCTGTCGCGGGATCGGGCAGTGTTTCGTTCTGCTGTGCATGGGGTCGCTATGAGTTGGAAACGACTCGAGGGCACTTAACAACAACAAGAATAGAGCTAGAAAGCAGCGTGTGGAGCTGGATGCAGTCTCCAGGTTGGAGAAGCAGGAGTTGAGTTTGAAGATGCCAAGACTTCTCAGGTCAAGATCACAGAGAGCATCAAACTGTATAGAAGTGAGTTTGAAATTCTATGTACAGTTTTCCCTGAAGGCATTAACTCACATCTAAGTGGCATATGCACAGGCAAAACACCGAGAAGATGATTGGATTGAAAGACTGGGAGTCTGGAAACATAGCAAAGATATCTGAAGTCTTCTGGTGCTAGAGACACGAGGTTAAAAGTCAGCCTGCCAAAGAGAAGATCCCTGCTAAATAACCCAGAATTTCAGATAATACCCCAAAGAGTTTAGAGTAAAGACAAACTGGAAATAGATGAGCGTAGCAAATGCTTGATTAATTTAAGATGATCCGTCCTTGCTCTATTTCCCTGCAGGAAGAAAATTAAATCCTACTGGAGAAAGATGTTTTTGTTAAGTGCTGCCCAGTCAGTCTGACTCTTAGTGACTTTATGCATAAGAGGGTAAAATATTGCCCAGTCCTGTGCCATCTTTATAATAGTAGGTATGCTTGAGCCCATTTTTGCACCCACTGTGTCAATTTATCATGTTGAGAGTCTTCCTGCCTTCCTGCCTCTTTTTCATTGACCCTCTACTTTACTGAGTATAATATTCTTCTCCAAGGATTAGTTCCTCCTGATAATATGTTCAAAGTAAGCAAGACAAAGTTTCACTATCCTCTCTTCTAAGGAACACCCTAGATGTACTTTTTCCAAGACACATTTGTTCATTCTTCTGACAGTCGATGGATAAAGATAACATTCTCTAAAGACTCATACAGTATGTCCAGCATGCAGTCAAATGATACAACAGGATTGAAGGTCACATGATAGAAAAACTAAAGAGAAAGCATAAAATAAAAACACAAGCACTAGTAATATAGATATTGGAGTTAATAGACAGAGGCTGTAAAATAACTATGATTACATTGTCAAGTAAATGGAGGTGAAGGTAGAGCATTTCACCAGAGAAAGAGAATCAATAAAAAGAACCAAATAGAATTTCTAAAACTGGGGGGAAAAAAATAGCAACAAAATACTGAAATTCAGACTTCAATACATGGATTTACTAAGGAACTATGGGCCTCAGTTAATAACAATGCATCAATATTGGTTAATGAATTATAGCATACACTGTATTAATGTAAGATGTTTTTAATAGAGAAAATTAGGTGCTGGGATATATGGAAATCTCTGCACTATCTTTGCAATTTTTCTTAAATTTGAAACTGTTTAAAATAATTTTAAGAGAAAAGCAGTCAAATGGAGAAAAAAAATCAAACAAAGCATGCTACAGTATGGATGGAGCTTGAAGACATTATGCTGAGTGAAATAAGCTAATCACCAAAGAACAAATATTATATGACCTCACTTATAGAAAATGGCAAGAAAAGACAAAAGCATAGAGACCAAAGTTTATTAGTATTTACAGAGGCAAAAGAGAGGATGAAAAGGGGAAACTAAATGTAATTTAAAAATAACATTAATTAAGGGTAGGGTTGCACAGATGATTATTGTAATTGCTATCAGTAAATTGTACATCTGTAAAAAGTTGAACTGGCAAAAGTTGTATGATAGATATATTTACAACAATGACAAAAAGAGAGAGAGAGATGCACAACCAAATACCTCATGGGATTTGATCCTTTGATTTGGAGGTTCAGGGTCATGGTTTCATGGGACATCCCAGTCAATTGACCCAATTATGTGTTTAGTGCTTCTGTTATACCTGTTAGGTCATTGTATTAATAGCTTTCAAGCAACATCCAAGGCACAACAACTGGTCTCTATTTACCTAGAGCAAGAGAGGAAGGAAAAGAGTCAGGATTAGGAGAAAGATATGGAATATGTGACTAAATGTCTCATTTAACAAGTTCCTCTCCTTTGTCATGAACCCAGAAGAACCAGATGGTACCTGGCAACCATTACTGAAAATTTTGATCAAAGATTCCATAGAAGAATCCTGATTAAAAGTGGGAAACGCAGAACAGATTCAAATTGACATGGAACTTTCTGGAGCCCCTCAAAACTATTGCTCCAGGATAAACTTTAAACAAAAAATATCCTCCAAAGTCATTTTAAAATCAAACAATAGTTTAAATTAACAAGTAAGAGAAGAACTGTCTTGATCATTATGCTCTTCTAAGAGCTATCTATATGGGATCCAATTGACAATAGTAACTCAAAAAGATTACGTAAAAACCTTAGGGGCACTGAGTTTATGTTAATGAGGGAAGAACAACTCAGAAAAGGAGAGTTGACAATGGTTGTGCAACTAGCAGAATGTAATCAATGGCACTAAACTGTACCCGTAGAAAGTCTTGAGTTGGTGTATGTTTTGCTGCATATTCCCAACAACAGCAAAATGAAGAATATTTAGAAAAGAAAAAAGTATCCAGAAGGGAGAACAAAACAAACAAAAGCAAAACAAAATTATCTGCAAATGACCAATAATAAGACCATCAATACATATTCCATTTAAAAAAAAAAAATAAGATAAGATTGGGAATGACATCTTGGAACTGTTTTTAAAAAAAAAAAAAAAAAACCTGCTAATCTACATGAGAAAAACATCCTTCAAAAATTAAAGCGACACTATTTCACAATATACAAAAGATGGAAACAACCTAAATTCTATCAACAGATGAATGATAAACAAAATGTGGTACCTACATACAATGGAATATGACTCAGCCATAAAGAGAAATGAAGACCAATATGCAATATAACTTTGAAAACATCAGCCAGAGTAAAATAAGCCAACCACAAAATGACAAATATTATACAATTCCACTTATGTAAAGTATCTATATATAAAGACCTCAGTTTATTAGTGATCACTAGGGATGGACAGGTGGGAGGAAAGGGGAAAAGGGGACACATGGCTTAGGGGGCACTGAATTTCAGTTAAGGGTGATGGAAAAACCTGGAAACAGAAAATGGTGATGATTACAAACACAATGAACACAATGTCCCTGAAGTGTATATATGATAAATATTTTGTTACATATATGCTTGCTAAAAATGATGAAAGCAAAAGAAATACATTTTTAGACAAATAAATCTGAGGAAAGTTATTTCTAAGAATAAACACTGAAGTAAAAACTATAAGGCATTATTTAGGTAGAAGAAAAATTATCCTGTGTGGAATCGCAATAATGCTCAAAGGAATGAGAAACACCTGAAAGGCCAAGAGCAGTGAAAACATCTTAAGGAAAAAATGACACTCCTGGGTACTAAGACTTCTTATGTAGCTATAATTGTTAAACAGTGAGAACCAAAAAACAACAGTGAGGTACTGGCACAAGATTATGAAAAAGGTCCATTTGAAGAGAAATGACATTCCAGAATCACACCCACACCTGACACTGATTCAAGTCTCTTGCTTTTCCACTAATATATTAATAAAATGCTGTGGGGGGAAGAAAAGTCTATTTAATAACTGATGTTACAATGACTGGAATAATGAAAATGATAAAACAATAAAGAATCTAAAAGAAAACAAAACAGTATCTTCATATCTTTGGATTAAATAAATGTTTCTCAAGTAAGAAAAAATAATAACCATAAAGGAAAGTTTGACAAATTAGATTTCATTAAAATTTTTAGAAGTTCTGTCAACCAAGGACACCATCAAGAGAAAGAAAATACAAACCTCACATAATGTAAAGATATGTACAATTCAAATACCAACAAAAGATTTGTATCAAGGATGTATACTGAGGACTCCTACAAATCAATAAGGAAAGTACTTATTTTTTGTTGAATTGACTCAATAGAAAAATGGCAAAAATACTAGAACAGGCATTTTATCGATAAGGATATCAAAGTGGCCAATAAGCATATGAAAAAAAGTAATCTACATCATTTTTCATCAGGAAATCCACCAAATCCACCAGAACAGCTAAAGTTAAAAAAAATAAATAAAATCATACTAATGATAATACAGATAAACAAATTAGTTCATGTGTGTACCAAAAAAAAAAAGATGCATAAGAATGCTCATAATAGCTATATTCACAATAGCTAAAAACTAGGAACAATCCACTATTGCTGCCCTTAAACTCAGGCAAGCAAAATCCAACTTAGTTATGCCTGAGAGTCCCCCACTCTTCCTTGAAATTTTCTGTCTCTTTCTAGTGGTTTCAATCAGTAAGAGTGAGTACTACTGACCAATTGGGGCACCTGAGTGCACATTAGGACACACTTGCATCCTAATCCCTTTTTTGCCCATTCTAGGTGCTTAAACACCCTCTACCTTACACATGATGTTGACCAGATGTCCCACAGAAGTCTAGGACTCTTTGGGCAACACAATACTTTTTTTTCCAGAGTATCATGGGAGATTGATCATTAGAATAATGCTAGCACACAAATTTGGGGTAACACATGAGAGACACTGGGCTTTGGGCTACTGACAGTCCACTGACAACCCTTGAACTTGAGCCATAGACTGTGTATCTTCTCCCTAGACTGCATACCACATGCCAGGCAGGGCACCAGAGGTAGTCATATCTATATCCTCCACAGGTTTTATAATGCCCATAGGTCCTTCTGATCTATGTCTTCTTTAGGTTCTGAGAGATGGGATGGTATAATGCTTCCCTGGGTTGGTCTTAAGCTGTGGTGAACAAGCTTTGACGATTGTTCTGTGAATGGGAGCATGCTGCTTGCTCTGCCAATAGGTCCCTAGCCTTTCATCTCCATTGGTGATAGGTTGTAAAAAGCAGGCATCTAATCAGCATTGAAGGATATCACCTTCTAGAATTGCAGTAATTACAGTCAAAAGAGTTCTAGAAAAGATATGGTTGGAAGATGGATCGCTCTCTATGTTTATCCTTTAAAATCTAGTAAACATAACATGACTAGGAAATGAGTATTGTTCATATTTTCCTGCATTCTATGGGGAAGAATTGCATTTGTGGTCATAATGAATGAGGTAAAGTAACAACTTTTGAGAGAGTCATTGGAATCAGTATTTATAGATGGCATATTGGATGACATAATATCATGAGTAATAAGGTAACTTGTATTCAATAAAAGGTAGTAAGGAAATGCAGAGGCAAGGAAATCTATATCAATATGTTTTGAAGAGGCATAGCATTGTACATTATAACAACATTGCTACCTTTTTCTCATAGTGTGAACAATGAGATTAGTCAGGAACAGCGCATTTGGAACAAAGAGAAGAAGAGATGGCACCTGAACCCAAATAGGAAGATACTTGGACATAATGAAGATTCTTTACTGACTGCACAATAAAAAAATACATAACTATCATTTCTATACTCATTATTCTAAATCTTTATTGATTAATCACTATTATTTACATGGGCCCATGAATTTCATAAGACAGTTTAATCTATTTGTCTGTATAGACAGGGAACTTATAAAAATGTTTGTCCAGGACCTTATATGTCCTAAGGAAAAATTTTGGTATAATCCCTCAAAGAATATTGCACAGTAATAAGTATGAATGTATAAAAACTAAACGCAATGACATGGATGAATGTCATGTTTCATTCAGAAAACAGACACATAGGAGTAGCTATTCCATGTTCCATGTATATAAAGTTCCAATGTCATCAAAATTAACTTATAATGCACGAATTCAGAAGAATAGCTACATTTGGGGGCAGGAGGGTGGGTGATAGGCAGTTATTAACTAAAAGAGAGATTGAAACTGACAAAATTATTTCAGGAAAAGTTAACATGAAGGGTATTTATATTTTTCATTCCAATTCTTTTCTCCACCCTTAAGAACATATAATTTCATTGGCATGTCAGAAATAATTTAAACTACCACTTTATATTATTTTGTCCTACAGAAAACACATAAAGGTAACCCACAAAAGTATTTTTCAATATTTTTAAGTTACATTAGAAAAGATTGTATGCGTTGGTCAATCCTTCCAGAAGCAGTACATATGTTTGAAGAAGCATTTTTTAAAATATAGCAGGCCATAGGAGCTCTGGTAGCATAGTGCCTAAAACACTTCACTGCTTAACACAAGGCTGGCGGTTCAAACCCACCAGCCACTCCTCGGAAGGAAGGTTGGGCAATCTACTTCCATAACGATACCTCCTCAGAAACCCAAGGAGGGGTCGCTATGAGTCGGGGCCAACTCGATGGCACATAACAACAACAACAACATGGAAATTAGGAAAAAAAAAGAAATACAAGATATTTAAATTAGAAGGGAAGAAGTAGATTCATCTCTATTAGGAGAACATGATTCTATATATGGATATTCTTAAATAACCCATAAGAAAGCTACTGTTGTTGTTGTTGTTATGTGGCATCAAGTCAGACCCAACTCATAGCAAACCCTCCTTGGGTTTCCCAGGTGGTATCACTACAGAAGTGTATTGCCCAACCTTCCTTCCAAGGAGTGGCTGGTGGGTGTGAACTTCCAGCTTCCTGGAAAACTACTAGAAGAAATAAATAATTTTAATAAAGTTACAAGGTACAAGATCAACACACTAAAATCAGTTGTTTCTGTACCCTCTTTGAACAATCTCAAAAAGAAATTAAGAAAATCAATTGATTTGCAACACCATCTAGAAGAATAAAATATCTATAAGTAAATTTAATCACAGAAGTTAAAGACTTGTATACTGAAAACTCTAAAATATTGCTGAAAGAAATTAAAGAAGACCTAAATAAATTGAAAGACATCCATATCCATAGATTGAAAGATTTGGTATTGTTATGATGTCAATAACTACCTAAAGCAATATATAGATTCAACACATTTTTTTACAAAAGTTCCAATAGCCATTTTGGCAGAAATGAAAAAGCTAACATTCAATTTCATATGGAAATGCAAGAAGCCCCTATCCAAAACAATCTTGAAAAAGAAGAACAAATAAGAGGACTCACACTTTCAGATTTCAAAATATACTATAAACTTACAATGAACAAAAGAGTGTGGTACTGATCTAAGAATAGAAATATATATAGATCAAATGAATAGAATTTAGCATCCAAAAACAGATTATGGTTAATTGATTCTCAACAAGTGTACTAAATCCATTCAATAAAGAAAGAAAAGTCTGAGACACATGGATCTCCACTTGCAAAAGAATGAAGCTAGACCCATATCTCATACTATATATAAAATTTATCTCAAAAAGTACAAAAACAAAAACCATAAAATTCTTAGAGGGAGACAAAATGGGACACCTTCAGGATATAGTTTTTGACACTGGATTTTTAGATATGACACCAAAATCACAAGTAACAGATGCTAAAATAGAAAAATTGATTTTCATCAAAATTAAAAATGCTTATGCATCAAAGCATGTTATCAACATCAAAGCTTTTATTAACAAAGTGAAGGAAATCTCTGAAAATGGAGAAAATTTTTGGGAGCAATATATATGATAAAGGTTTAATATCCAGGGCATATAAAGAATTCCTCCAACTCAACAACAAAAAAGAGATAGAACCTCATTTAAGTATTTTAGTGGTTTAGTAAACCATTTGACTGATTTTTCACCTTAGACTAATTATAATATATAAATATACTTAATAATAAAGTATTATTTATAATTTAATTATACATTGGTTTATTGACTTAATTACTATAAATAACAAAAACATTTTAAACCTCTTGTAGTATTCATAGCTTTTAAAGTTAAGACTATTGGGACTCTGCAACAATAACCCCATTTCCTATTACTTACTAATCCAGATGAAGTTGTCTGAATACCAGTAAGATGGCAGAATAGGCAGAAAAAAATGCACAGACTTTCTTCAACAAAGAAAAGGGGAACCAATGTACACAGATACAGAAGATAATCCTGGAGCCCTGAGCTTTGAAAGGAAGAATATAGAAGTGGACTAAACTCCAACTAACAGAAGAATTTGCATGAAAACACCAAAAAAGGAGACATATGGAGCTGCAGTCTGGCAGTGATCCTGATGGCAGACAGCTTAGATATTGCTGAGTGGTGTTAAGACCTAAGAATTAACCTAAAAATCAGCCCTGGTACAGTGACAGCATGGAGGACTGCTCTGGTGGCTGGTGAATAAAAAGGGAAACAGAAAAGACAAAAGTGGGCTGAGCTGTGGTCATTTGCCTGTCTGGAGGGTGCAGCCATTTTGAATGCTTACAAGCGGTTTGACTATTTTGGATATTTAAAGTGACAGCATTCTCCCAAATTCCAGGGAATTAAGAATAGGCTCCACTTCCCGGGAACCGCAAGGACATTCTGGACAGCAACGACTGGAAAGTTGAACTATTCCCCTTGTTAAGCTTATACCCCACGCCCTCTTGGTGAACGGAGGTGCAGTCATCTGTTACTCCCACCCCCCTTCTGAGATGGCAGGAATTCCATGCCAGTCTGTGTACTCAGCCAGAGCCTGAGGCCCTGCCCAGCCCATATTTTTTTTTTCATTTTTCATTTTTAGTTTGTGTGTGTCTGTTCTAAAATTATCATTATCATTATTATTATTGTCCTTTTTATTATTATTCTTTATTCTTCCCTTCTCATGTTCTAATTTTCAGCTTTTTCTCTCTTCCCTGTCCCAGGTTCCATTTTTTTTCTTTCTTGTGGTTAACCGCATTCCTTTCTTTTTCTCTTTGCATTTTTCCTATTTTTTTTTTTTCTTCACTATTTTCCTGCTCTACCTTTTTTCATTTGTTACCCTCTCCCCGGATATCATTTTCTTTTTTTCCTTTTTTGGTTATTGTTCCTGTGTGATTACATGGTGTATTTTTCATTCACATGCTTTTACTTTTTTTATGGTTATTCAATTGTTACTTTTTCTAACTGAGTGGGAGACAGCAATAGTGCCCATTTGAAAGAACAACACCCACTACTCTGGCAGCTTCACTTACTGAGTGAGAGCCACCACTTATTTCTCCACCAACTGGCCAATGATAAACAACCACCAAGAAGATCCTGACTCCCCCTTAGCTGCTCTTCACAAACAGTAAAAGAGATCTAAACACAACAACTTCACAATGTTTTGGACAAAACAGACCATCACAGTCCATACAAAGAAGCAAGAGAAAGTGGTAGAAACAAGGGATCAGGATACAGATCCAGAACACAACCCTGAGGAAGAAGCAGCATTGGACATTCCTGATAAGGAATTCAAAACAATTATATTTAGGTATCTTCAAATGACTGAGAAACAGATCAAGAAAACACTGACAAAATTAAGGAAAACACAGACAAAACCCTAGAACAATTTCAGAAGAAAATACAAGAACAAAATGACAAAATAAATGAAAAACTGGAAATAAAAATCTACAGATAGAAATCCAGAACATTAATACTACATTTTCAGAAATAGATAACACATTGGAAGGGCAAAGGAGTAGAGTTGAATCAATGGAAGACTGAATTAATGAAAGTGAAGACAAATACCTGAATTCTTCTTTGGAAAGGGATCAATCAGAAAAAGATCAAAACAAAATGAAAAAAGCCTAAGGTTTATGTAGGATACCATCATGGAATAACCTGTGTCTTTGGAATTCAAGAATAGGAAGAGAAAAATAAAACCACTGAGAAAATTTTCCCAGATTTCTTGGAAAAGAACTTCCCTGGTCTGAAGAAAGATGAGAATATATCCATTCAGGAAGTCCAAAGAACCCCAAACAGGACAGACCCCAAAAGAAAATCACCAAGATATATCATCATCAAACACATCAAAACCAAAGACAAAGAAAGAATCCTGAGAGTAGCACAGGAAAAAAAGAAAAGTTACTTACAAAGGACAACCAATAAGAATAAGCTCTGATTTCTCAGCAGAAACCAGGCAAGCAAGAAGGCAATGGGATGATATATATAAAACCCTGAAACAGAAAAATTTCCAACCAAAAATTATATACCCAGAAAAATTGTCCTTCAAATATGATGGTGAAATTAGATTTCCAGATAAGCAGAAATTAAGGGAATTTGTTAAAACCAGACCAATTTTACAAGAAATACTAAAGGGAATCCTTTGAACAGAGAACCAATAATAGCAAACAATAACCAACCATTAATACACAGATGACATAACCCATAAAACACAGGTATAGACATATCCAAAGTAAAATAAGCTTACAAGATTGAAAACAGGGAACCAGAGACATCAATTAGTAAATGAGGACAACTACAAACCAAAAATAGGGAAGATACTGTGTAGTTACAGAACTTCTAAATGGTGAGGAAGTCAAGAGAGTTGCAAGATATAATGGACTGTTCTAAACTTGGGAAGAAAATTATAAATCACAGGGTAACCTAAAAAAAAAAAAAAAGATAAACCTTCACATCACAACAAAAAAGAGGAAAAGCACAAATATTTAGCAAATACTAAAAACAATAGCAACCAAGGAAATGATAACACGATTCATAAACATAATGAGTTCAGCACAGAAAATTATATGGAACAAAGAAATCAAGACCATGAAAAAACACAAAACAAAATGACAGCAACCAATTCATACTTGTCGATTATTACACTGAATGTTAATGGATTAAATGCACCACTCAAGAGATGGAGAGTTGCAGACAGCATAAGAAAACAAAACCCATCAATAGGCTGTCTACAAGAGACACACCTTAGAGACAAACACAAAACATAGACTAAAAATCAAAGGTTGCAAAAATATATATATATCAAGCAAATGGCAACATTTATTTCTGACAAAATTGCAAAAACTACCATACAAGACAAGGAAGAACATTATATGATGATTAAAGGATCAATTGAACAAGAAGATGTAATCATGATAAATATCTATGGACCCAATGAAATAACCCCAAAATAAACAAATCAGACTTTAAAAGAGTTGAAAAGGCAAACAGATGAGTCCACAGTCATAGTGGGAGACTTTAATACACCACTTTCAATGAAAGATAGAACAACTGGAAAGAAACTCAATAAAGATGCAGAAGAGCTAAACATTACAATCCACAACTTGACCTTATAGATGTTAACAGAGCATTTCACCCAACAACAGCACAATATACATTCTTTTCCAGTGCACATGGAACATTTTCCATGATAGAGCATAAGTTAGGCCATAAACCAAGCCTTAATAAATTTAAAAACATTGAAATACTGCAAAACATCTTTTCAGATCATAATGCTATCAAATTAGAAATCAACAATAGGAAGATCGTCAGAAAAAGAGTAAACACATGGAAACTGAACAACACCCTCCTCAACAACAACTAGGTAATAGAAGAAATATAAAATGAAATTAAAAACTTCCTTCAATAAAATGAGAATGAAAACAACATACCAAAATCTTTGGGACACAGCAAAAGCAGTGCTCAGAGGACAAGTTATAACGATAAATGTACACATCAAAAAAGAAGAGCCAAAATCAATATTTTCAACCAATATATCAAACAATTAGAAAAAGAACAGCAAGAAAAGCCAACAGTCACCAGAAGAAAGGAAATAATAAAGATTTGAGCAGAAATCAATGAAACAGAAAATAGAAAGACAATAGATAATCAACAAGACTAGAGGTTGGTTTTTTGAAAAGATTAATAAAATTGACAAACCACTGGCAAATTTAACAAAGGAAAAGAAGGAAAGAATACAAATAACACAAATAAGAAATTAAATAGGCCACATCACAACAGAACAAACTGAAATAAGAAGGATATCAGGATATTATGAAGAACTATAATCCAACAAGTTTAAAAATCTGGAAGAAATGGACATATTGCTAGAAGCATACCATTTACCTAAACTAACACAGACTGATGTGGAAAAATTGAATAGATCCATACCAAAGAAGCAATTGAACAGATGATAAAAAAAATTACCAACAACAACAACAACAAAAAACTCCTGGACCAGATGGTTTCACCAGAGAATTCTACCAAATATTCAAAGAACTGACACCAATCCTACTCAAACTTTTCAAAAACATAGAAAAGGATGGAATACTTCCTAAATCATTTGAGGAAGCAAGCATAACCTTGATACCAAAACCAGGCAAAGACACACTCAAAAGGAAAACTACAGACCAATGTCCCTCATGAATACAGATACAAAAATTTCCAACAAAATCCTAGCCAATAGGCTCAAACAACATATCAAAAAAATAATTCATTATGACCAAGTGGGGTTCATATCAGGTTTGCAAGGATGATTCAACATTAGAAAAACAATCAACATCATCTACCACATAAATAAAACAAAGGAAAAGAACCACATGTTCATATCAATTGATGCAGAAAAGGCATTTGATAAAATCCAACACCCATTCCTGAGCAAAACTCTCAGCAAAATAGGAATAAAAGAAACATTCTTCACCACAATAAATGGCATCTATTGAAAACCAACAGCCAACATTATTCTCAATGGAGAAAGAATGAAACCATTCCCCTTGCAAATAGGAACCAGACAAGGATGTCCGCTAGCACCAGTTCTATTCAACACTGTATTGGAAGTCCTAGCCAG
>NW_006921803.1:2096691-2101326 GCF_000298275.1 Orycteropus afer afer
ATATATTTGGGAATAAATCTTACCAGGAACACAAAAGACTGGTACAAAGAAAGTTATAAAACATTACTCCAAAAAACCATAAGAGATCTACATAAGTGGAAGAACATACCATGCTGGTGAATAGGAAGATTGAACATTGTGAAAATGTCAATTTTACCCAAAGCAATCTATACATTCAATGCAATCCCAATCTGGATCCCATCAACATTCTTTAAAGATATGGAAATACTAATCACTAAATTTATATGGAAAGGAATGAGACCTCAGATAAGCAAAGCACCATGGAAGAAGAACAACAAAGTAGGAGGTCTCACACTCCTGGATCTTAAAACCTGCTATACAGCCACAGTAGTCAAAAGTGCCTGGTAATGATATAATGACAGGCACAAAGACCAATGGAATAGAATTGAGAACCCAGAAATAGATCCATCGGCCTATGGTCAGCTGATCCTTGACAAAGGGCCTAAATCCATTAAATGAGGAAGAGAATATTTGTTTAATAAATGGTGCTGGCAAAACTGGATGTCCATTTGCAGAACTATAAAACAAGACCCGTACCTCACTCCATACACAGAAACTAACTCCAGACGGATCTAAGACTTAAATGTGAAACCCAAAACTATAAAGTTCCTCAAGGAAGAATTAGGGTCAAATTTAGGAGCCCTAATATATAGCATAAATAGACTATCAAGCATAACCCAAAATGCACAAATAACAGAAAATCAACTAGATGAATGAGACCTTCTAAAAATGAAATTTTTATGTGCTTCCAAAGACTTATCTAAAAGAGTAAAAGCAGATTGGGAAAAAAATATATTTAGCAATGGCATAACTGACAAGGGACTTATCACTAGGATTTATAGAAAACTCTAACGCCTCAACAACAAAAACACCAATAATCCAATTAATATAGAGGCAGAACACATGACTAGACACTGCATCAAAAAGGATATTCAGGTGGCCAACACACATATGAAGTGCTCATGATAATTAGCCATTTGTTGTTTTTGTTATGTGCCATCGAGTCAGACCTGACTCATAGCTACCCCTCCTTGGATTTCCGAGGCAGTATCACTATGGAAGTAGATTGCCCCATCTTCCTTCCAAGGAGTGGCTAGTGGGTTTGAACCGCCAGACTTCTGGTTAGCAGTCAAGTGCCTTAGCCACTATGCTACCAGAGCTCCCTTAGAGAGATGCAAATCAAAACAACAATGAGATACCATCTTGCTCCAGTACTAGTAGCAATGTTCAAGACAGAAAATAACAAATGCTGGCAAGAATGAAGAGAGATTGGGACTCTCATACACTGCTGGTGGGACTGTGAAATTGTACAACCGCTGTGGAAAGCAGTACGGCGATTCCTTAAAAAGTTGGAATTAGAAATACCATTTGACCCATCTATTCCATTACTAGGTATATATCCTAAAGAAGTGAAAGCCAGGACAAGAATAGATATATACACACCCATGTTTATCACAGCACTGTTTACAATAACCAAAAGATGGAAACAAGCAAGGTGTCCATCAACTGAAGAATGGATAACCAAACTGTGGTACATACACACAATGGAATACTATGCAACACTAAAGAATAATGTAGAATCTGCAAAGCACCAAACAACATGGATGAACTTGGAGGACATTATGCTGAGTGAAATAAGTAATCACAGAAGGACAAATATTGTATTAGTCTATTATTGTAAAAGTCAAGGAAAGGTTTATATACAGAAGGAAATTTTCTTTTTTGGTTACCAGGGGTGGATGGAGAGGGTAGGGAGTACTGTTAGACAGGTAGAGACAAGTATTGATTTGGGTGAAGAGAAAGGCAATGTACCAAATGTGAGTGATCAATATGGTGGCATTGAGGAAGAGGAAGGCATAGAGAGGTACATGGGAGGTACAGAAAACAAAGATGGACTCTTTTGCATACACAGCAGTATGTTGTCAGTAAAGGCAAACATGGCTATATGGGTGGATAGATGGCTGGATGTGCTGAACTATTAGGTATGTCTGTGCAGGGGGTAATGTGCTCAAGATCATGTATAGGGTTGGCAGACAATGATTCTACAAGTTTTTTGGTATGTTCTGTAAGAGTTCCGAGGTGTGTAGTAGAGCTGACAAGAGATGAAGTTGTAGTCACTTTTTGGGCACAGCTAGCTACCGAGAAGGAGTGAATAGTTGGACCTGTGGGCTCGGGACCATAGTCACAGAGGACATCAAGCTCAATTGGCATAACATACTACACAAAACATTGCTCCACCTCCTACTGTGGCAAGTAGTGACTGGGATCTCGAAAGCTTGCAAGCTGCCATCTAGATGCAATGATGGATCTCTCCTTGTCCAGAGCAAAGAAGAATTAAGAAAAACAAAGATTCATAGAAACAATTAGTCCAAGCAACTTATAGAACACGTGATCCTCAGCCTTTACAATTGTAAAATGAGACCAGAAGAAGTAGATGGTGCCCGGCTACCACTGTCATCATCTTGGAGAGGAGCTCTATGTAGGAGATCCTGGATAGAGTGGGAGAACAATATAGAACAAAATTGAAAATAATTTGAAGAAAAGGGACCAGGTTTGCTGGTCTGATAGAGCCTGGTGAAACCACTGAGACTATGGCCCCTTGCTGACCTTCAGGTCTGCAACTCACCCCAAACCTGTGGCTTCCAACCAAACATAAGACAGACATGAGTTGAATATTTACCTGAGGTAGATACACTCCTTGGAGAGAACAATCATGGGAGAATAGAAGGGCTGTATGTGCACAGGGACATAGCTCAGGGGGCAGGAGTGCATGGAGGGAAGGACATAGGGAAGAGGTAACTATGGGGAAGAAGTAGGAGGGGAGCTGTTGCACTTTGGTATATTCTAGTCAATGTCATGAGACAACGTGTATGTGAACTGCTATATGGAAAGTGAATTTGCTCTGTAAACTTTCACCCAAATCACAATTTTAAAAAAAAATGATGAAATTGTCCTGTTGGGGGCAAATTAGTTTGTTCTTGGCCTCAGCTCAGACTCAGGGAAAATCTTTGGCAGAATTTGAGCAAAACAACCACCTAAGTACAAATATCTTGCTTGGAAAGCAATTGCAGACATTAAAGAGGCACAGAAATCTGAAAAGCAATTAGATTTTAAGAGACACAATTTTCCAGTTGTTGAGTTCAGACTAAGGAATAGCCTGCTAGGAATTTAAAAAAATAAAAAATAAAAAAAATGTTTTGCAAAGAGCACAAATAAAATAATTTTTTTAAAAAAGAAATGCAATTGAAGTTCCCTGAGCCTATCTGGTTTATTTGAAGGCTCCAAACTTGTCCTCTACTTCTTTGATATTAATGAAAATAATAAATACATAACACAGTCAAAAGATGCCTCAAAGACTCATATTGCTTCTGAAGCACAGCAAAGGGTTCATGCAGCAGGTGCAAGCCAACTGCAGCGCTCTAGGCCAGGCTTAAATACTTCAGCTGGAAAGGCAATTTTAGCTGGCCACCGTTGAATTGTAAGTATCCCTCAGCCCAAGTCAATCAGATTTGTCCTACTGTTTCTTAGAAGGAAACATTTCTGCCTTTGCAATTTTATTTTTTTCCAGTATGAAATGGAAATAAAAAGTCACAGATGGGTTTATTACTGCTGTGCTTAACATAGACAAAACCTTTGCTGCCCAATCATGTTGTCAGAAGGAAGTACCTAAATGGTTTCTGCTTGTCTTTCTGATGCTCTTACATTAAAGCGGATTCAAATCCTAAGACAGTTACCTGCAAGCTGTGAGATTCCAATCAAGTTGCTTAAATTTTTTGTGACTTGGTAATTATTGTTGCTAGTTGCTGTTGAGTTAACCCCAAACATATGACAACCCCATGCACAACAGAATGATAGTAACTGAACAATATTGTACTATCCCCGTGATTGTGAATCAGACCATTGGTTTTAATTGGCTGATTTTTGGAAGTAGATTGCCAGGCCTTTCTTCCTAGTCTGAAAGCTCTGTCAAAAACTCTTCAGGACCATAATGACACACAAGTCTTCACTGAAAGATAAGTGAAAGTGGCACATGAGGTGCGTTGGCCATCAAACCCAGGTCTTCTGTGTAGAAGGTGAGGATTCTACCACTGACACATCACTGCTCCCCTGGAACTCAGTCTACTCATTTGTGAAATGAGAATTATAGTTAACTCAACAGAGATTGGGACATGATTAGTGTTAAATATCTACTACATTATCAGCCATATAGTACTGATGTTGTTGTTGTTGTTGTTATGTGCCATCCAGTTGGACCTGACTCATAGCGACCCCTCCTTGGGTTTCCGAGGCAGTATCACTAAGGAAGTAGATTGCCCCATCTTCCTTTCGAGGAGTGGCTGGTGGGCTTGAACCGCCAGCCTTCTGGTTAGCAGTCAAGTGCCTTAGGCACTAGGCTACCAGAGCTCCCATTGTTGTTAGGTGCCATCGAGTCATTTCCAACTCATGGTGACCCCATGCAAAGCAGAACAAAACACTGCCCAATCCCATGCCAGCTCCATGATCCCTGCTGTACTTGAGCCCATCATCGCAGCCACCATGTCAATCCATCTCATTGAAGGCCTTCCCCTCTTTCATCAACCCTCCACCCTACCAAGCATGACATCCTTCTCCAGG
>NW_006921803.1:2101501-2103078 GCF_000298275.1 Orycteropus afer afer
CAAGGAGACATCCCTGCTCCTCAGCACTTGAAACAGTTCCTTCACGGTTGACCTTCCCAGTGCTACACGTCGTCTAATGTCCTGACTGCTGCTTCCATTGACATCGATTGTAGAACCAAGCAACGTGAATTCTTTGACAACCTCAATCTTCTCTCCATTTATTGTGATGCTACTCATTGGTCCAGTTGTGAGAATTTCTGTTTTCTTTATATTGAGACGTAATCCATACTGCAGACTGTATTCATTCTTCAATCTTCATCAGTAAATGTCTCAAGTCATCCTCACTTTCAGCAAGCAAAGTTGTATTGTCTGTGTATCTCAGGTTGTTAATGATTCTTCCTCCAATCCTGATCCCACATTCTTCTTCATATAGTCCAGCTTCTCAGATTATTTGCTCAGCATATGGATTGAATAAGAGCTCCCATAGATATTATTAAAACAATATTTAAATTATTATAAAACCCTTATTTGTTTTTCATCTAATTTAATCACATAATCAGATTTTTAATAACTTTACAGTCCATTTATCTTTATAAGTGACAGGTTGGTTAGATTTTTCCAGTAATCTGGACCACATTTTTCTACTTATTTTCCTTCCAATTAACTTCAATTTGAACATTGAACATCTCATTAATATCATTATCATTAGATAGATTAGTAATAATAAGGAAAAGAAACTCAACCCCATTAAGTTTGCTACCAAAATGTAATTAGATGGTGCTAAAAGGCAGTGGAGCTCTGGTAGCATAGAGGCTAAGGCACTTGACTGCTAACCAGAAAGCCAAGGCCCATTATTGGAAGGCCAGACATGCTGCCTCCCTCCAGCCCTTTCACCAACTGTTCCTCCCAAAGCACCCAACACCTCTCTCCTGGGTTAAATAATTTGCTGCAGTGGCCACACAGAACTCACAGATTATGGAGTTTATTAGGGAAGCATCAGGCTACAATCAAGTTCAGGAAAGATGCTCAGTCTCTCCCTCAGCCAATAGTCTCAGCCAACAGTCTCCCACAGTCTCTCTCCCAGCAGTGCATGTCCCTTGGTGTCTCTCTCAGCAATGCATGCCTCTTGCGTCTCTTTCCCAGCAGTGCATGTCTCTTTCAGCAGAACATCTTCCTCCACTAGGAGTCAGAGAGACCTCTGCCTCTAGGAGGCCTCCTTTTGAGCCCGGCAGAGTGGCCAAACCAACCAATCATAACATCAGAATTCTAAGCACCTGAGAGAGTGGGAACCTCCCAGAACATTGTTTTGTGCCACTCCCAACAGAAATACCCCAGGTGGACAACTTTAGTAATCAGGAGCTCCTCGGTTGCTCATGGCAAATTCCACATCAGAGTTTACAAAGACTTATGGGTAGAAAAGCCACAGTAAGTAATTTACTACACCACAGGCCACCTCCTGGCTTTTCTAGCCATTATCCCTTTTATACTTCAAAATTTCACATCCCCTTCATGGTCAGTTTAAGAATAACCACACCTATGAAAGCCTGTAAGCCAGCCACTTTGTGCTTTTATCTCCCCCCATTTTAGATAGCCAATTTCTAATTTGAATAGTGCCTAAGGCACTTAACTGCTAACCA
>NW_006921803.1:2103414-2139712 GCF_000298275.1 Orycteropus afer afer
CAGCGCAAGCCATCATATTCCAGCAACTTAACACCAGCTCAGCGTCAAACACCTTCCTCTGCATTTGGTTGGGTTCTAGTCAGTTCAGCCCTAGCCATCCCAGCTAGGTCATGGGTACCAGCTGCCAAGTTTGGGAGTCACACTCTTCCCTTCACTTCAGACCAACCAGCACCTTCTCTCACATCCTCAGTCCTCAGAGACTATTTCAATGTCTGTAGCCTCACAACTCATTGCAATTCAGACCAGCCAGCCCTTCCTCTCATCCCTAGCCTCCATGGCCTAGGTTAAAGAGTACCAAAATCAGCCTGTTTCTTCTTTGCTGCACCTCCTCCATTTCCACTAAGGTGGACTCAGGTGGTCACAAGCAAGTTAACATACAAGTCTACTACTTACTGGCTTCCTTTAACTTTTAGTCCTGGAAGGGGTATCTCTCATGCACCATGTCTTTCCTGTCTTAATGCACCTAAAGCCTATATGCTTGCTGGAAATTCAAAAAGCCAAACAGTCATTTTTTTTTTTTCTCTTCAGATCCTCTCCTCTATTCCCTCAGTAGTACTGAGTGGGGCTCAGGTTTTCTACCTAAACCCCCTACACTCTATACACAGGGTTTGAAACAAAAGCCTGTGTTTCTTCTGGGAAAATTCTATTTCCCCTTTTAACATATCCAATCAAGTATTGGTTGAAGGTGGACTTACACACTCTCTATTATCCCCATACCCCATAATCATTTCTAATGTACAAGCAGGTAAGAGACATTCAGTACCTACATTCAGGTAAACACATAATCCTTTTAAGACATTCCAGGTTCCTCTCTTCACCTTGATTACAATCCCATTCTATGCATATGGCTTTGGGCCTTTGGCTGGGTGTAACCAAAAGCCCTAGCCTCTGGATCAATTATCTCCTTTAAGAGGTAACACCAAACAAAGTAACCATCTAAGCATGCAAAGTTTCACTACTCAGGCCCCTTTCTTCTTTTACAGAGTTTTATGTGAGCTCTGGTAGCGTAGTACCTAAGGCATTTGACTGCTAACCAGAAGGCTGGTGGCTCAAACCCACCAGCCACTCCTTGGAAGGAAGATGGGGCAATCTACTTCCGTAGTAATACTGCCTCAGAAACCCAAGGAGGGGTCATGGCACATAACAACAACAACATGTTTCTATGAGTCTGGATCCACTGCAATGAATCCCACTGCTTCCAACACCAACTTGCTTGAACAATTTCTCTCAGAAAGATCAGCACAAGGCCTGTCCCCATGAGGCAAAGGTCAAAGATGTCCCAAATGTCCAAACTACTGTACCACTCCATCATTTCAGACATTAACTCCTCCTCCTCCTCCCAGTAATTTCCCCAGTCTTAGGGTTCTGTATTTTGCTGTAATGCCTCACAGAACTCACAGACACCCAGGGTCCGTCTCACGTAGTAGTGTGAAGGCTGGCAGGCTGGCAAGTCCCAGGTCCATGAGTAGGTCTGGAGGATCCTCTCAATTCTCAGGGTTTGATGAACCTCGATCAGCAGATCAGATGATGGCTGCTGTCCCAAATCCAGGGGTGAGATGAGGATGAGCCAAGACACAAAACCAGAGCAAGAGGAGGGCGAGTCTTCCCAGGAGAGTCGTAGGTATACCCTCAAGGAAGCTGAGGGTGGTGATTTGAATTATACCCTCCAGCAAGGCAGGACTCAAGATAAATTCCACCTGTGTTGCACCAACAAAAATAACCTAAGTGGATGGTTTTAACAATCAGCAGCCCAAGGCAAATCCCATCACAGAGTTGATTGCCAGTCTTTATAGGGAACAACTACCAGCTGCCCAGCCAAGTTGATACCTGACCTTAACCAGCACACCACCCCAAATAGGCATGGATAATGGGATTTACAGAATGGAGGACAATGGCTAGTAGGGCCACATCAAGCAATTCACCACAGATTGTAAATATGAAGATGTATCATGTCACAGTGGTGTATTATATATTTTTAAAATACCCTTGTGGAAGGGACAGTTGGCTTTTGAAAATGGTAAGCATGTAGACCACGGGTGAATAAACTCTTTTCTGTAAAATGCTAGTAAATATTTTAGGCTTTGCAGGCCATATTGTCTCTGTTGCAACTACTCAGTTCTGAAGTTGTAGTGTGAACACAGTCATAGACCATATATTAACGGATGGATGTGGCTGTGTTCCAATAAAACGTTATCTGCAAAAACAAGCATTACATTGAATTTGACCTATGGGCAATGGTTTGCCTACTCCTGACTTAGACTAACTCTCCCACTGAAGACAAGCAAATCTTAATAAAAACACTAAAGAGGTAAGAGAGTGAGTAACAACCAGGTGGGGATCAGAGGGCATTAGAGCTGAGCACTATTTCTGCCCTTGAGATTTTACAGATTGACTGAAGGCAGCTGAATGGTGAATATTTGCTTTCCATGAGCTCACTGAGTAGAGTGCAGACCATACGTACCAAGATTAGAGATTCTGGTGAAACACCACCCCTCCAGGTTCTGGCAGTGAGAGGTTTGATTATATTCCAAAAGTTACTTTGGTGTCCCGGAAAAACTCAAGTCCAGGCACTATATTTCCAGCACACTCAGGAGGCTGGCAGAAGCAAAAATAGATCTACTCTGCTTGTTATTCTACATTTTCTCTCCAGATTTATTCTCTGCCTTTCTGTGCCCTGCTGTTTGCTTCAAGACCACTGATCCTTAACTGCCTGCATCACTCAGGCTACCTCTCCTCTGTCCTTTTGGTTAGTATTAAACAAAAAGAAGCTTGGTAAGGAGAACAGGGGATGAGAGGACAGAAAAATTATGGTATTTTTTTCCCATACCCCATCTTTGCTTTAGTGCTGCAACTCTGACAGTGGTTGTATTCACTTACAGCCAAAGCTCTTGTCATGTGGTCCCTTCCCTTATGCCTTCAAACTTAGGGTAGGTGACTCAATATTCCTTATAGGTTTCCTACCCCATATTATACTGTAAAATATCCCTTCATTCATGTAAACTTTTGAGTGAAATTCTGTTGCTGCCAGGACACTGACTATTATAACTCTCTGGAAGAAAGTAACACCATTTGAAACTTTGAATTATTTTTAAAACTAATTTTTAATTCACTGCACAGAAAAATAAGATAATGAGACACACACACAAAAAAAGAGGAGCCAGAGTGAAGGAACAATAGAAAACAGGAAGAAATACATTGTAAATCCAGATATTAGAACTAAAAGGTATAGATCATTGAAACAACTATTTTTACTACACTCATGTAGATAACAACCCCAGTCTTCTTGTTGTTGTTGTTATGTGCTGTCGAGTCAGACCTGACTCATAGCGACCCCTCCTTGGGTTTCCCAGGCAGTATCACTACGGAAGTAGATTGTCCCATCTTCCTTCCGAGGAATGTCTGGTGGGTAGGGTTCTGTATTTTGCTGATATAGTGATGGGAGATGAACCCCTCAAAATATAACTGGAGAAGAGTTGCCTCCTCAAATTAGAGTTGACCTTATTAATGTGGATGAAGTAAAACTTTTGGGAACATTTGTTGATGTGGCATGACATAAAATGAGAAACAGTTTAATATATTTATTAATAATTGGAACATGAAATATACAAAGTATGAATCTGTGAAAATTGGAAGTCATCAAAACGAAATTGAAGGCATAAAGATTGATATCCAAAGCAAGACTGAGTTCAAATGTACAGGTACTGCCCATTTTGAATTGGACAATCATATGGTATACTATGATGGGAATGACAAATTGAAGAGGAATGGCATCACATTCATCATCAAAAAGTATATTTCAAGATCTATCCTAAAGAACAATTGTTAGTAATAAGATCCAAATACCAATAAGGAAGATCAGTCAATATGAGTGTTATTCATATTTATGCAAAAAAAAAAACCTGAATTCACTGCTGTCAAGTCATATCTAACTCATAACAACACCTCCTTGGGTTTCTGAAGCAGTATCACTACGGAAGTATATTCCCCAACCTTCCTGCCAAGGAGTGGCTAGTGGGTTTGAACCGCCAGCCTTCTGGTTAGCAGTCAAATGCACCAAACACTAAGAAATTGAAAGTTTTTTACCAAATTCTACACTCTGAAATTGATCAACTTATACAAGCAACATGCATTAATAATTACTGTTGATTGACATGTGAAAGTTGGAAACA
The DNA here is from genome assembly GCF_000298275.1 of Orycteropus afer afer. Classification (NCBI taxonomy): domain Eukaryota; kingdom Metazoa; phylum Chordata; class Mammalia; order Tubulidentata; family Orycteropodidae; genus Orycteropus; species Orycteropus afer. Next base: position 2,107,584 of record NW_006921803.1, read on the forward strand.
AAGAAAAAGATTGGTCATTGGAAAATATGATCTTGGTAATAGAGCACCAGAAATTTTGCAAAAACAACAAATTATTCATTGAAAATACCTTTTTTCATCAACATAAATGGTGTCTATATAAGTGAGTCTCACTGGAACACATAAGAATCAAAGTGACTACATCTGTGGAAAGACACAATAGAGAAGTGCTATATCATCAGTCAGAACCAAGCTAACAGCCAATTGCAAAAGAGACCATCAATTGTTCATATGCAAGTTCAAGTTGAAGCAAAACAAAAAAATTAAAGCAAGAGTACCAGAGCTAAATTACAACCTTGAGTATATCCCACCTTAATTAAGAGATCTTCTCAAGGAAAGGTTTATATAGGAGGCATCTTTCTTTGCTGGTTACCAGGGGTGGGAAGGGAGGGGAGAAAATACTGCACATATAAAAATAAGTGAAATAAAATAAAAGAGATTATCTGAAGAATACATTTGATACACTGAGGACTAATTACTGAAGACCAGATGAGTGGTGAGATGACATCAAGGATATCATCCATGAAGAAAGAAAAGGGTCATTTAAAAGGCAGAAAAGAAAGAGAAGTCCAAACTGGATGTCAGAAGAGGCTCTAAAATTTGCTCTTGGTTGCAGAACAGCTAAAATGAATGGAAGAAATGATGAAATAAAAGAACTGAAAAGAAGATTCTAAAAAGTGTCTCAAGAAGACATAAAAAAGTGTAATGAATTATGCAAAGACTTCTTATTAGAGAAGCAAAACACTCTTGCCATTTCTCAAGCTGAAATAACCAAAAAAAAATTCAAGTCTTGAGTTGTATTACTAAAGGATTCTATGGGCAAGATACTGAATGACACAGGAAGACTCAGAAGATGAAAGTAACGCATAGTGTCACTGTACCCCAAAGAATTGGTTGACATTCGACCATTTGAGGACATGGCATATGATCAAGAACCAGTGGTATTAAGGAAGATGTCTGAGCTGCACTGAAGGTATTGGTGAAAAACAAGGCTCCAGGAATTGAAGAAATACCAACTGAGATGCTTCAACAAACAGATCATTCACTTCTCTATCCCAAGAAATTTGGAAGACAGATACCTAACCAACCATCTGGAAGAAATCCATATTTATGCCTATTCACAAGAGATGTTCTCAAGGAAAGGTTTATATATTCCAAAAGAACAAATTAGGAAATTAGATGATAAACCAAATTGGGGAAAAAAAAAAAAAAAACCTTAGAATAAAGCACATAAAAACAAAAGTTGGAAAATATAAAGAAAGAAAGAGACAGAAGATATAGGAATGAAAGTGTCTAATGATTGCTAAAGTGGGATCTTAGAATGAGTGGAAATAATAACTAGGACAAATGAAGAGATAATAGCTGAGAATTTCCCAAAATTGATAAATGATATCAATATCCATTATTTAAGAAGCCCAATGAATCCCAAGTATGATAAATAAAAATAAAGCAATGCCTAGACATATCGGAGTGAAACTGTAGACTACCAAGGCAAGTATATTTATCTTTAAAAGATGCCAGATGTAAAAGAGAGATTGTTCACAAAGAAGTGATAAACTGCTAGATGATTACATAAGAGCAACAATTGAAACCAGAAAAGTACCTTCAAGAATTGAAAGAAAATATCTGTCAACTCAGAATTTTCTACCTAATATGCTCCAATAACAAAGAGAAAATAAAGACAAGCTGACTCCTAACCAGAAGGTCAGTAGTTCAAACCCACCAGCCACTCAGTGGAAGGAAGACGGAGGGATCTACTTCTGTAAAGATTTACAGCCTTAGAAACTCAATGGAGGTCGCTATGAATTAGAATTGACTCAATGGCAGTGAGTCTGGTTTTTGGTTTTGGAGTCATGTATAAACTGATAGAGTTTCCTACCTACTGACCCATGGTAAAGGGAAATCAACCCCGATTGAAGCTATGAAATATAAAAAGGCTTGACAAACAAAGAAAATAGTACATTACATAGCAAATTTAAATAAATATTGATTAATGGAAAACAAAACTTGAAAGCATATTATGAAGTCTAAAATGTGTAGAGAGACTTAAAACATACAAAATGATCACATATAAGCAGGGAGAGGTTGATAAAATTATTTGGAGAGAATAATTCAGGTAAAAGATAATTATTAATCTTTCACAAGTTAAGGATATGTATTATATCTCTAGGGTTATGCCCAATAATAGGAAAAAAAGTTTACCACATCCAAACTCTTAACATAGCAACAAAGAAGAAAGGGTGTATAGAATAGGCAAATAAATTAGTAATCATGTAAGAATATAAATTATTTATTCTCAAGGATTTCAACAATTGCATTAAATGTAAATTAACTAACTGTCCCAGTTAAAAATAGTGATTGCTACACTGATTTAAAAATAATAAGTAGCTGTAAGTTCTTTATAATATTACCTATAAAGTTGGATTTTACAGAAAGTTTAAAAGCAAAATGATAGCGAAGATTAACCAAACATCAAAAGAAAAAAAAAAAAAAAGGAAGAACAAAAGAAAACAACAGGTGTAACTATAATAATATCAAACAAAATAGATTTTAGTTCAAAGGATATTACTGGAGATAAAGGAAATCAATTCATGAGGAAAAAGATGTTAAGTTCACCAGAAACATATATTATTAAACACCAAGTATTATAGGAAAGCTAAATAAATTAAGACAGTGCGGTGAATTGCTTGATGTGGCCCTTCTAGCCATTATCCTCCATTCTGTGATGTATTGTAAATCCTGTTATCCATGACTGTTTGGGGTAGTGTGGTAGTTAAGTTCAGGTGTCAACGTGGCTGGGCACCTGGTAGTAGTCGTTCCCTATAATGACTGACAATCAGCTCTATGGTGGGATTTGCCATGAGCAACTGAGTAGCTGCTGATTGTTAAAGCCATCCACTTGGGTTATTTCTGTTGGACCAACAAAGGTGGGATATATCTTGAGTCCTGCCTTACAGGAAGGTATAACTCAAATCACCACCCTTAGCTTCCTTGAGGGTATACCTATAAATTTCCTGGGAAGGTTTGCCCTCCTCTTGCTCTGGGTGTGTGTTTTGGCTCATCCTCAACTCACCCCTGGATTTGGGACAGCAACTGTCATCTGATCTGATGGAGGTTCATCAAACCCCCAAAATTGGGAGGATCCTCCAGACCCACTCATGGACCTGGGATTTACCAGCCTACCAGCCTTCACCACCACTATGTGAGACAATCCCTTGAGTGTCTGTGAGTTCTGTGAGGTGTTACAGAGAAATACAGAACCCTAAGATGGGGGAGATACCTGGGAGGAGGAGGAGGAGTTAATGTCTGAAATGATGGAGTGTCACGGTAGTTTGGACATTTGGAACATCTTTAACCTCTGCCTCATGGAGACTGGCTTTGTGCTGATCTTTCTGAGAGAAATTGTGCAAGCAGAGAGTGTGGTATGAAGGCAGAGATAGGTAAATAAACAAGTCAGTGGACTAGACAGTCAGGAAAAGACCCACATATACATGGGCACTTGACTATGGCAAAGAAAACACTTTTCAATAAATGATGTCGGGACAAGCAACTATGTATATGAAGAAAAATGAATTGATAGTCAATAGAAAGTGTTGTGAGGATGGTGCACAACTGGGCAGTGTTTCATTCTGTTGTACATAGGGTCTCCGTGAGTCAGAGCTGACTGGACAGCACCTAACAACAACACCGCCAACACAGAAAAATCAATTCCAAATCTATCATGTATCAAAATGTAAAAGGCAATGGTAATGATGATAAATATGAGTGTTGAAAGGATAACCTAGAAAAATAACTTCACAATCTTTAAGTTAAGAAAAATTTTTAAACAGATTCCCAAAGCACTGGCTGTTAAGAAAAAGAATCAAAATTTGGACTGTGAAAAAATTAAAATTTTCTTTTTTTGAAAAGACACCATTAAGAATGAAAAAGCAAGTCAATGTGGAAAAAGATACTTGCAAGACTTAAAACCAACAATATTGTATTGAACATATACAAAGAACTTCTACAAGTAAGTAAAAGGAAAAGATAATAGATTAAAAAAAAAAGAGACAAAAGAGAAAGAAAAAAAGCTTGAATAAGCCTGTCACAAAAATACCCCAAACAATAAAAATAAAAACACGGAAAGGTGCTCAATCACTTTATAATCATGAAGATGCCAATGTAAAGCACAGTATAATATCACTACAGCCCACCAAATGAAAAATAATTTGGAAGTCTGAAATTTAGCCAGAATGTAGAACAATAGGAATTTTTGTACACTGGTGATAGATATGTAAATTGTACAGATCTGGTAAACTGTTGGTATTATTTACTAAACTAAACATATGCAAACACTTGGCCAAGCAATTCCACACCTAGAAATATATCCTACAGCACTGGTCATCCAAATGTGAACTTCAGAACAGCAGCATCAGCATGACCTGAGACCATGTTAGAATGCAAATCCCCACCTGAGATCTACTGGAACAGAAACTCTAGACTGGTTCCAGAATCTGGGCTTTAGCAAGTTCGTCTAACGAATTCTTTTGCTTGCTAAAGTTTGAGAAACATTGCCCCTCAGAAAAACAAGATCATGTGTGTTATGTTCCTAACAAAATACTTTGCAATGGCACAAAAAAAAAAAAAAAAAAAAACTGGAAGCAGTCAAAATCAACAATATGTGGCATAAAAAATCATTTATGTTTTCTCACTAAATAGAATATTATTCAGAAATAAAAATGAGTAAACTACAACCACATGCAATAACACAGGTGAATCTTCAAAATATAATAGATGATGTTGATAAAATTGAGTCTCTATTTGAACAGGGATGAGGAAAAAATTTAAAAAGACAGAACAGAAATATAGTGTATGATCTCAGCTACTTAAAATGCAAAAACAGGCAAAACTAGTCTAAACTGATTAGGGATGTATGGTGGGCACACTCTTAAGGTAACCCCCATGATCCTCACCTATGATGGTTATGCTCCTGTGTAACATCCTCTTCTTGACTGTGGGAGGGACATGTGACTTGCTTTTAACCACACAGATACAATAAAAATGATGAACTGTACATAATTATGTGTACCTGATTACATTACATGAGATTGTAGCACTTGTCTTACTAGGGTCTCTCTCTTGCTGGCTTTCATGAAGCAGGCAACTATGTTATGGTGGGGAGGAGTCCATATGGCAAAGAGCAGTGGGTGACCTCCAGCCAAGAGGCTGAAAGAATATTCTTACAATGGCAAGAATATGAAGTCTCTCAACATCTTGAGTGAACTTGGGAAATGGATCCTTCTTGAGTTGAGTATTCAGATGACACCCCAGCCCCAGATGATATCTCAATTGTAGCTTTGAAGAGGACTTGGCAAACCTATGCCTGGACTCTTGACATACAGAAACTGTGAGATAATATGTGTTGTATTAAGCCCTGAAATCTTTTGTTATTTGTCACAAACCAATAGAAAACTAATACAATATATAACTTAGCTTAGGATCCCTAGAATCAGAGTCTGAGATAGGGATACTTATTCAAGTGATTTATTTATTGATGGAGTGCTTTCAAGAAAAGGAGACTACAGGAAGCAGGATAGAGGAGAGAAAAGGACCCTGTGGCAATGAGGTCTCAGCTAGAGATTCCAGTGTGGAGCACTGGAACATCATACAGTTAGTCCCACTTGAGATAGAGGGTCAGCCTTTGGTACCACAGTGCTGGCCATTGATGCTGAAGCTGAAGGCACAGAGGAAGCACATAGTCCTAGGTAGTGATTCCATTTGGTTCAAGTCAAATCTCTAGACAAGTGGGCAGCTGTGAGTTCTTCTCACAGCATCTGGTAAAGGAGAAGTGAGGCAGAGTGGAGGACTAACAGTATCCACTACTAAACAGTCAGGAGGTAAAATGCAAAGGGAAACTAGGATGTGGAGAGCATAAAAGTCAGCATAATTGGGATGGGCAATGCACAAATTTTTTGTGATTCTGGAAATGATCTATTTCTTAACCTAGGTGGCAGTGACATTGGTATACTTTTTACAAAATAATTTATTCTTTACACTTTCATGTGTATCCATTATATTCATAATAAAGTGTATTTTAAACATTCTGACTTTCAAAATCTCTAAGCTAAGGAAGTTTGGAGAGTATCTGAGAGTAATTTACACTATTTTATGATACATCTGATATTCTTCTATTCTACTAGCTTCATTAGAATACTCCGATTCTTGTCAAACCAAGAATTCAGAACATAATGTCACAGTAACTATTAGGGAACTAAACAAATTGGAATCCACATCCCAGAGACTCTAGATGGAGAGTAGAGGGAAGGTAGGAGGGAGAAAAAATGCACAAAGTGTAAATACATTAATTAGAAAAAACATAATTCATGGTAACTATGAACAAGTACAGAAGGAATGAAATTGTTGGAAGTCATCGAAAACGTTTTCTGGAAGCAGCGATTCTTTGCTTTCTAATTGTCCTAATTCTATAATAAAAAGGCAGGAGAGAGAAATATAGAATAGATAAAATAAAGTTCAAACTTTCAGCAGGTACATTTTCACCAAATAAAATTTAAATCAGAAATCCCAGTCTTCATATTAAATGTGAAAAATATCAGACAGGATGCAGAGTAAGCTGCCACTTGGGTCAATTTATGTTGAAATTCTTAGTAGTTTCCTGCAATTTCTCACACTGTTTTTCAAATGGCATGATGGAACCACACGAGACACATTTCTCATGTGATGACCAGCTATAATCTACATACTCTCTTAAAAATTCCAAGCAGTTATCATCAATTACAAGAAGATAATTATCTCTTGGTGACTTTCATAAACCATAATTTTTCTCTAAACACAGAGAAGAAGTTAAAAAGGTGAAAGATAATGAATATCTAAGGAAATTAATATATAAATAAATATTTCAGAAAGCTTCTATATATGTAAGAGATGATTAAGGAGTTTAGATTTCCTTATGATTTTTTCAACTGGATCATGAAGTCAAGATGTGTAGGGGCAGGGCAGTCGTTCAGAGGGGAAAAAAAAAGTCTAAATCATGTCAGAAGCAGTGAGAGTCTGTAATTGGAGTCAGAGAACACAGTTTGGGACACGTACCAGCTGAGCCAGTGTAGACAGATCAGTTCTTCAGCGTGAAGTTTTCTCATCTGCAAATTGAGCAGACTGCTGGATGATTTAAAGCATTTTGCATGATTCTTTAAAAATCAAAGACATTTTTATAGAACTGTTGAATTTTAGGTTATTAACTTTTTTAAGAAAGTAGAATATATATTTTCTAGAATAGTAAGTCATATTTTAGTACATTTTAATAAGGGATACTGGAAGGTAAAAAAAAAAAAAAAGGTATGACAATAAACCACAAATTAAGTTTATATCTGGTACTAGCTTTTCGCCCACTACCTGGGAATGTTTTGTGAAATTATTCCAAGTCACAGCCCAGGATACAATGTTAGAGGAAAAGATAATTCCCTCAGGTAAAAACTTTTTCCTTCTTCACTAAGTGGATCATGAATCAGTTTTAGTCTATGGTGTTCTACTCCATTGATCCCAGAACATCCAGTTGCTTCCTGAATATGCCAAACCATCAAGCACAGCAGATAATTCCCTTTAAGCCAATTCAAGTGCCAAAAAGCAGTGGACTAGAACTTTTCCCCAAAATCTGGAGCTCAATGATGTGTGGACTTCATTCTTGTTAAGAAAATATAATTCAAACTCTATAGTATTTTTGTAGCATTCAGTTTATATATATATATTTATATATATGTAGTCATATATATAGTCATATATATATATATATATATATATGAGTTCTTTTTTCCTTATTTTTGTTTTCTTTCTAAGTGAATGTATAACATATTGTTGGGATTCTGATGCTGACATTTGTTTCTTAGCTTTCTTAACACACTTAAGTTATATATGTGCCAAAAAAAGAGTCTTTCAGTTATTTGAATAAGATATTAGAAGAGAATAGAAAGGTGATAGTGGGAAAGATTTAATCAGAAGAAAAAAAAATGTCAATACCCTGGCTGCTAACTGAGAGGTTGTAGGTTTGAGTCCACCCAGAGATGCTCTGGAAGAAAAGACTAGAGATTTACTTCTGAAAACTCACCAATAGAAATATTATGGAGCACAGTTCTACTTTGACACATATAGAGTCACCGTGAGTCAGAATCATTAGATCTGGAAACATGCATATAATGAGTGCTCAATATATATATATATATATATATATATATATATATTCATTGAAGGAGTGGATTTAATAGAATTCAAATAATAAAACAAGATAGATGTATTGTAGATCCAATACATTATTTATTATACCAAAGAAAGGATGCTATTATGTACCTGAATGGGATGTGAATCCCTAGGAGCCATTGGAACTTACTCTCTGGGTAGCTAAGGAATAAATAAATAAATATTAGGGTATATGAGATAGCCAACTTTTTATTTTGCTGATATACAGTGATTACTAATATTTGCTGTCACCACTGGGAGTTCTGGTAGCATAGTGGCTAAGGCACTTGACTGCCACCAGCCACTCCTCAGAAGGAAGATGGGGCAATCTACTTCTGTAGTGATACTGCCTTGCAAACCCAAGGAGGGGTTGCTATGAGTCGGGTCTGACTCGACGGCACATAACAACAACAACAATAACAACTGTCACCACTATTTCCTTTTAAAATGTATATTAAAAAAAATAAACACAACCCACTGCCATTGAGTCGATTCTGACTAATAGTGACCCCCTTTGGGTTTCTGAGGAAGTAAATTTTTATGGAAGTAGACTGCCCACTCTTCCTTCCTTGGTGTGGCTGGTGGGTTTGAACCGCCAACCTTTTGGTTACCAGTCAAATGCCTTAGGCACTATGACCATCAAAATGAGGTAAGACATTTCAACTTTTAAAAACATTGACTAAATTTAGTTTTATGAAGAACATACCACATTGTTTTTATTTTACTGATTTCATGGAAGACCATAGAATTTTGTCAGATATCTCATCACTCATAGACTATCATTTTGGATCTACTATCTAGATTATATGAGATAGGTTCTGAAAAGAACAGATATAGTCATCCCAGTGGAGATCCAAGAGCTAAACTGAGAAATAGCCCTGTCCCTTCAAATGATACATCATTGGTCTAAAGACATCAAGAGATTAGGATTTGGGAGCATGAAAATTTGGGTTTCCCTATGAAAAAACTGATTTAATGTTTATCATATGCCATTTTAAATTCTAAAAAGTTTAGAATCTGATAGTTACATGGTTTAGAATGTTCAAATTGTATTTTATGTATTTCTAGTTGTCTAGAAAGATGAACTAGACCATGATGGTCATAGTCCATGAAACAAATTACTTGAGAAATTTAAGAGTACATTGGCACGGTTAATATCTATATGTGTTTCAAGTTAATTTTCAGTGAAATTCACACAATAATCAGCTTGTTTAGACATCAGTGATTATGGGTTTAGATAAAGTGGTAGCTATTGACTAAATAATATTCAAATGTGCCAGTGGGACAACCAATATTAACTAAGACACTGGAGAAATCTGGCAAAGCACATTAAAATTCTCCATTCCTTTCTTTAAAGAAAATCTTTGCTACAAAACCCTGTGTTATTCAGCCATAAGATATTTCCCCCTTATGCTATGAATGAAAGCACTAATAAAAGTGGTTATAAAATTCTTACCTTCAGAATCAAGAAAACTATTATAATAACAATTAATGTTTATTGAACACTTATCATGTGTTCAGGAAGTACAAAGTGTTTGCTTTCATTATCTAATGCAATCCTCACAGTAATCTTGTAAGGCAAGTCTTATTCTTATCTCCATTTTCTAAACAAGGAAATTAAACTGAAGACCAAAAGTGTTGAGTTATTTTCCCCAATCACTCCATATATCTGTTTTACTTTCCTTTCTTTTGTTCTTTCATCTATTCAATAAATTGACTGCCTAATATAAGGAAGACTGAATACCTTGTAGTTACGACAGTACTATAGATATTTCTAACAGCTTGTAATAATGAAATTTCCTGAAGTAGAGAATTTGTCCTTCAGCACCCCCATCCCGTTAATTAGAATTGAAGTCTAGGAATGTTTGAAAATTTCTAAGGAAATAGCAGTTGTCTCTGTCCCAAATTTTGTTTGCAAATCAAAATGCTTACCAGTAAAGCCATTTTGCAGAAATAAATTTTGAGGGATTCAGGGAATCTCTTCCTAACAGAAACAAATCTCCTGATCTTGACATTGAAAAGCCATGAAAGTCACAAAGCAATGAAAGAACTTATGTACAGCATTTACACTGAATGCAGTTTATTAAATCTTGCCCCTATATCCTTTCATATGATTTTCAATTAAAAAAAAAAAAGTTCAAAATGTTTTTAGATCCTTGAATTTTAATGGAACACATTTGCCACCTCAAATCATCAAATATGTTCATTATACTTCATCCAGGAAGAGATTGTTCTATAAATTTACTTTGTGAAATAAGACATCTGAAAACATTCTTGATGAGTGGTAAAGGCTAAGAATAATTTGGCACTTGCAAATATACCAAGCAAATAATGTGAGGGGGGAAAAAAAACTTCTCAGGTCTAAAAACAACAACTGTATAAATTTACTTCTCTATTGATTATTAGCAACTGTCACAATGACCATTTTATAACTGTAAATAATGAATCTTCATTTCAAGAGAGCATTTTTCACACTTCAAATTTTCCTGAAAACTTTCATTTGTTTGAAAAAGTCTCTAAGTTCTTTTACTAAAAATAGTAGTAATATAAAGTAATACTAAAAAACAATCAATAAAATATTAGCTTAATCTAGAAGGACTAGATTTTTTTTAAAAAAATATATTATTCTTGCTGATGAAATCATAGAGGAAGAGGCAAGTCCAAACACTGCTGGTGGAATTGTGAATTGCTACATACAACCCCAGTGGAGAATAATTAGGCAATATCCATTAACATTTTCTACCACATTGCACTCATAGATATAGCAACTGTCCAACCCCTGATTGTCAATTTGTCTTACTATGGTGGCTTGCTATGATGCTAGAAGCTATGCAACAGGCATTTCAAATAAAACCAGGGCTACTCATGGTAGACAGTTTTCAGCACAGCTTCCAGGCAAAGACAGACAGGAAGATAAGCATAAGAAACCCAAAAATTACCATTGAAAACCCCATAGAACACAACAGAACACTGTCCAGTATAGTATGGAAGATGAGCCCCTTGGTTGTAAAGCATTCAAAATACACAGGGCCATAAAAATTGACTTGAGTATACCAGTGATCATGAAGATGGTACTGTACCTGACAATGTTTAGTTTTGATATACATGGGGTTACCATAAGTCATGTATGATGCCCTTGATGTCATCACACAACTCAACTAATCTTCAGTAATTAGTGTTCAATGCACCAAATTTATTCTTGAGATGGATCCTAAATTCAGGTGAGTTATACTTAAGATTATACTTTGACTCTCATGGAATTTATCTTCATTTTCTTCAGCTTCAACTGGAAATTCCATATGAACAATCAATGATCTGTTCCACAATTGATCCTGGTCTTGTTCTGATTGATAATATTGATCTTAGGCACCATCTCTTTCCACAGGTGTAGGCAATTAGATTCTGCATATTCCATCAAGTGATGTTCACCTGTTGCATAGCTTCTAGCATCATAGCAAGCCACCATAGTAAGACAAATTGACAATCAGGTGTTGGATAGTTGCTATATCTATGAGTACAATGCAGTGCCAAGTCATTTCTGACTCATAGCAACACCATGTACAAAAAAAATCAAAACATTTCCTGGTTGGGCACCATCCTCACAATTGTTTTTATGGTTGAGCTCATTGTCACAATTTTTATGTCAATCCATCTCGTTGAGGATTTTCCTGTTTTTCACTGACCCTCTAATTTTTTTTAAAGGGACTAGTGCCTTCTGACAGCAGGACATAGTATAAGAGATGAAGTCTGGCTATTCTCACATCTAAGGAGCATTCTGACTTTACTTCCACCAAGACATATTTGTTCACTCTTCTAGAATTCCACAGTTCATTCAATATTATTTGCCAACACCACAATGCACCAATTCTTCTGTGTTCTTCCTTACTCATTGTCCAGCTCTTACATGCATATGTGGCTATTGAAAATACCATGGCTAGTGTTAAGCACACCTTAGTCCCCACAGTGATATATTAGCTCTTAAACACTTTAAAGAGGTTTTTTGCAGCAGATATGCCCAATGTCATATGTTGTTTGATTTCTTGACAGATACTTCCATGGGCGTTGATTATGGATCCAAGTAAAAGGGAAATCATTGACAATTTCAGACTTTTCTCCATATATCATGATGTTGCTTACTGTTGTGAGGATTTTTGTTTTCTTTTTGTTTAGGTGTGATCCATACTGAAGGCTACAGTCTTTTATCTTTATTGGTAAGTGTTTCAAGTCATCTTCGCTTTCAGCAAGCAAGGATATGTCATCTGTGCAACACAAGTTGTTAATAAATCTTCCTCCAATCCTGATGTCATGCTCTTCCTCATATAGTTCAGATTCTTGGATTATTTGCTCAGCATACAAATTGAATAAGTATGGTAAAAAGATACAACCTTGATGCACAACTTTCTTGATTTTAAACCCTGCAGTATTCCCTTGATGTGTGCAAACAACTGCCTCTTGGTCTATGAACAGGTTTCTCACGAGCATAATTAAGAGTTCTGGAATTCTCATTCTTTACAATGTAATCCATAATGTGTTATAATTCACATTGCTTTAGTCAAATGCATTAGTGCGATCAATAAAAGACAACTAAACATATTTCTTAGGAGCTCTGGTAGCATAGTGCCTAAGGCACTTGACTGCTAACCAGAAGCTTGGCTGTTCAAACCCACCAGCCAGTCCTTGGAAGGAAGATGGGGCAATCTACTTCTGTAGTGATACTGCCTCAGAAACCCAAGGAGGGGTCACTATGAGTCAGGTCTGACTCGACGGCACTTAACATAAATAGCTAATGATAGTGAGCATTTTTTCATATGTTTGTTGGTCACCTAAATATCCTCTTTGGTGAAGTGTCTATACATGTATTCTACCCATTTTCCAACTGAATTATTGGTGTTTCTGTTGTTGAGGTATTGGGGTTTTCTATAAATTCTAGAGATAAGTTCCTTGTCAGATATGTCATTGCCAAATATTTTTTTCCCAATCGTAGGTTCTCTTTTGATTCTTTTGGAAAAGTCTTTGGAAGCACGTAAAAATTTAATTTTAGATGGTCCCTTTCATCTATTTTATCTTCTGCCGTTTGTGCATTTTGGGTTATGATTGATAGTCTATTTATGCCATATATTAGGGCCCATATGTGTCCCTAGTTTTTCCTTGAGGGCTATACTTCTACGTTTCACATTTAAGTCTTAGATCCGTCTGGAGTTAGTTTTTGTGTATGGTGTGAGGATCTTGTTTCATTTTTATGCAAATGGATATCCAGTTTTGCCTGCACCATTTGTTAAACAGACAATTTCCTCCCCATTTAAGGGATTTTGGCCCTTTGTCAAAGATCAGCTGACCATAGGATGATGGATCTATTTCTGGTTCTCAATTCTATTCCGTTGGTCTATGTGTCTGTCATTGTACCAGAACCAGGCAGTTTTGAGTACTGTGGCTGCATAGTAGGTTTTGAGATCCAGCAGTGTGAGACCTCCCAGTTTTGTTTTTCTTCTTCAATAATGCTTTGCTTATCCAAGGTCTCATTCCTTTCTGTATAAAGTTAGTGATTGCTTTCTCCATATCCTTAAAGAATGTTGATGGGATCTGGTTTGGGACTGCATTGAATGTATAGATTGCTTTGGGTAGAATTGACATTTTCACAATGTTCAATCTTCCTATCCATAAGCATGGTATATTCTTCCACTTATGTAGATCTCTTATGGTCTCTTGAAGTGGTCTTTTATAGTTTTCTTTGTATAAGTCTTTTGTGTTCCTGGTAAGATTTATTCTCAAGTATTTTATTTTTTTTGGTAGCTACTATAAATGGTATTGATTTCCTTATTTTTTTTTTCTTCAAGCTTTTTACTGGTGTAGAGGAATCCAACTGATTTTTGAGTGTTGATCTTGTATACTGATACTATACTAAATTTCTCAATTAGTTATAGTAGTTTTTGTACTGAGTTTTCTAGGTATAGGATCATATCACCAGCAAAGAGGGATAGTTTGACTTCTTCCTTAGCAATTTGGATGCCTTTGAATTCCCTTTCTTGCCTTATTGCCCTGGCTAGGACTTCCAGTAAAATGTTGAATAAAAGTGGTGATAGAGGGCTTCCTTGTCTGGTTTCTGTTCACAAGGAGAATGGTTTCAGTCCCTCTCCATTGAGAATAATGTTGTTGTTGGTTTTGCATATATGCCCTTTATTATGTTGAGGAATATCCCTTCTATTCCTATTTTGCTGAAAGTTTTCATCAGGAATGGGGGCTGGATTTTATCAAATGCCTTTTCTGAATCAATTGGTATGATCATGTGGTTCTTCTTCCTTGTTTTATTTATGTGGTGTATGATGTTGATTGTTTTTTCTAATGTTGAACCATCCTTGCATACCTGATATGAACCCCACTTGGTCAAAATGAATTATTTTTTGATATGTTCTTGGTGTTTGTTGGCTAAGATTTTGTTGAAGATTATTGCATATATATTCATGAGAGATATTGGTGTGTAATTTTTCTTTTGAGTGATATCTTTGCCTGGTTTTGGTATCAAGGTTACGCTTGCTTCATAAAATGAATTATGGAGAATTCCATCTTTTTCTATGTTCTGGAATAGTTTGAGTAGGATTGGTGTCAGTTCTTCTCTGAATGTTTGGTCAAATTCTCCAGTGAAAATGTCTGGGCCAGGACTTGTTTTTGTGGGTAATTTTGTTACCACTTGTTCAATTTCTTGTTTTCTTATGGATCTGTTCAACTTTTCTATATCAGGCTGTGTTAGTTTAGGTAAGTAGTGTGTTTCTAGAAATCTGTCCATTTCTTCCAGATTTCCAAATTTGTTGGAGTACAGTTCTTTGTAGTATCTTGATATTATCCTTTTTATTTCAGTTGGTTCTGTTAATATGTTGCTCAATATGTGTTCTTTTTGGTACGTGTATTCTCTCCCTCTTATTTTGTTAAATTTTCCAGTGGTTTGTCAATGTTATTAATCTTTTCAAAAAACCAACTTCTAGTCTTGTTGATTTTTTCTGTTGTCTGTCTATTTTCTGTTTCATTCATTTCTGCTTGAATCTTTATTATTTCCTTTCTTCTGGTGACTGTAAGTTTTGCTTGCTGTTCTTTTTCATAATTGTTGGAGATGTTGATTGCAAGCGTTGATTTTGGCTCTTTCTTCTTTTTTGATGTGTGCATTTATTGCTATAAATTGGCCCCTGATCACTGCTTTTGCTGTGTCCCAAAGATTTTGGTATGTTGTGTTTTCAGTCTCATTTGATTCAAGGAAATTTTTAATTGTATTTTTTTTTTTTTCTTATGCAGTCATTCTTAAGGAGGGTGTTGTTCAGTTTCTATGTGTTTACTGTTTTTCCATTGATCTTCCTATTGTTTAAGGCCTAATATATTGTCTATCATGGAGAATGTTCCATGTCTATTGGAAAAGAATGTATATTCTGCTGTTGTTGGGTAAAGTGCTCTGTAGATGTCTATAAGGTTAAGTTGGTGGATTGTATTGCTTAGCTCTTCTGCATCGTTGTTGAGTTTCTTTCCAGTTGTTCTATCTTTCATTGACAGTGGTGAATTAAAGTCTTCTACTATGACTGTGAAGTCATCTATTTGCCTTTTCAAGTCTTTTAAAGTCTGATTTATGTATTTTGGGGCTGTTTCATTGGGACCATATGTATTTGTTATGGTTATATCTTTTTGTTCAATTGATCCTTTGATCGTTATATAATGTCCTTCCTTGTCTCTTATGGTGGTTTTTGTCTTAAAGTCCATTTTTTCAGGAATTAATTTGCCACTCTTAGTCTTTTTTGATTGCCATTTGCTTGATATATCATTTTCCAATCTCTGATTTTTAGTCTGTTTTTGTCTTTGTCTCTAAGGTGTGTCTCTTGTAGACAGCATATTGATGAGTTATGTTTTCTCATCCATTCTGCAATTCTCTAAATTTTGAGTGGTGCATTTAATCCACTGATATTCAGTGTAATTATCGACAAGTATGAATTGGTTGATGTCATATTGTTATGTGTTTTTTCCTGGTGTTCCTGGTTTCTTGTTCCATATAAGTTTTTGTGCTGAGCTCATTGTATTTATGAATCTTGTTATCATTTCTTTTGTTGCTATTGTTTTAGTATTTGCTAAATTTTTGTGTTCTCTTTTTTATTGTCATGTGAAGGTTTATCTTTTTTCTTTGAGGTTACCCTGCTATTTATAATTTTCTCCCCAAGTTTAGAACAGTCCATTCTATATTGCAACTCTCTTGACTTCCTCACCATTTAGCAGTTCTGTTACTACACTACATTTTCTACCTTTTTGGTTTGTAGTTGTCCTCACGTGCCAACTGATGTCTCTAGTTTCCTGTTTACAATCTTGTAAGCTTATTTTACTTTGGATATGACCATAGCTATGTTGGTTTCTGGGTTATGTCATGTTGTGTATTAATGTCCAGTTGTTTTTGCTATTATTGGTTCTTGTTCAAGGGACTCCCTTTAGTATCTCTTGTAAGCTGGTTCTCATTTTAAGAAAATTCCTTAATTTCTGCTTATCTGAAGATCTCCTAATTTCACCATCATATTTGAGGGACAGTTTTTCTGGGTATGTAATTATTGGTTGGAAATTTTTCTCTTTCAGGGTTATATATACATCATTCCATTGCCTTCTTGCTTGCATGATATCTGCTGAAATATCAGAGCTTAGTGTTATTGGTTGTCCTTTGTAGGTATTGCTTTGTTTTTCCCATGCTGCTTTCAGGATTCTTTCTTTGTCTTTGGTTTTGATGAATTTGATGATGATAATGTCTTGGTGATTTTCTTTTAGGGTCTATCCTGTTTGGGGTTTATTGGACTTCCTAAATGGATATATTCTCATCTTTCATCATATCAGAGAAGTTGTCTTGGACAATTTTCTCAGTGGTTTTATTTTCCTCTTCCTGTGCTGGAATTCCAAGGACATGTAGGCTATTCCTTGTGATGGTATCCCACATTAACTTTCAGCTTTCTTCATTTTATTTTGATCTTTTTTCTGATTGATCACTTTACAAAGAATTATTCAGGTATTTGTTTTCAATCTCATTTATTCTGTCTTCTATTGATTCGATTCTACTCCTTTGCCCTTTCAACATGTTATCTATATCTGACAATTTGGTATTAATCTTCTGGATTTCTACCTGTAGATTTTGTATTTCTAATTTTTCATTTATTTTGTCATTTTGTTCTTATATTTTCTTCTGAAATTATTCAAAGTTTTGTCTGTGTTTTTCCTAATTTTGTCAGTGTTTTCCTTGATCTATCTCTCAATCCTTTGACAATACCTAAGTATAATTATTTTGAATTCCATATCAGGGAGTTTTGATGCTGCTCCTTCCTCAGAGATGTGTTCTGGGTCTGTATCCTGCTCCCTTATTTCTACTGCTTTATATTGCTTCTTTCTGTAGATGGTGATGGTCTGTTGTCTCTGAGACATTGTCATATTATTGTATTTAGATCTCTGTTAACTGTTTGTGAACAGCAATTAATAGTGAGTCAGGCTCTTCATGGTGGTCATTTATCATTGGTCATTTGGTGTAGAAGGAAATGGTGGCTCTCACTTAGTAAGTGTAGCTGCAAGATTTGTAGGTGTGGTTACATCATATGAGCATGGTTGCTGTCTCCCCTTCAGTTAGACAAAAACAACACTCAAAAACCATAAAAAAAAGTAAAAGTGGACAAAAAAACACACCACATAAACACATAGGAATAGTCACAAAAAAAAGAAAAGGAAAAATAAAATGCAATATCTGAGGAGGGGGCAATGAGATAAAAGAGGTAGAGTAGGAGAATAATGAAGCGAAAAATGGTAAAAATGCAAAAAAGAATGACAAGGAATGCGGATAACCACAAGAAAGAAAAAAAATGGAATCCAGGAACAAGGAAGAGAAAAAAGCTGGAATCTAGAATGTGGGGAGGGAAGGATAAAGAATAGTAAAACAAAGGGTGAAAATAATAATAATAATAATAATAGTAATACTTTTAAAACTGACAAAAGCAAGCTAAAAAAAGGAAAAGAAATCTGAGCATGGTAGGGCAGGGTACCCAGGCTCTGTCAGAGCACACAGACCAGGATGGAATTCCTGCCAGCCCAGAAGGTGGATGGGAATGAGGGATGGGCACACCTCTGTTCACCAAGAGTCTTTGGGGTATAAGAGTAACAAGGGGAATATCACACCTTTCTAGTCATTCATGTCCAGAATGTCCTGTGGTCCCTGGTAAGTGGAGCCTATTCTTAGGTCACTAGAATCTGAGAGAATCATGTGTCTTTAAATATCCAAATGGTCTAAGCACTTGTAAACATTAAAAATGCTGTGCCTTCCAGACAGCCAAAGTCCACTGCTCAGCCCATCTCCTTCTTCACTGCTTCCCCTTTTATTCACCAGCCACCAATGCAGTTCTCTGTGCAGCCCCTGGCTAGCAGGGCCAATTATTAGGGTAGTTCTTAGGTCCTAACACCACTTGGCAATATCCAAGCTGTCTGTGCCATCAGGATCACTGCCAGACAACAGCTCCATATGTCTCCTTTTTTCAGTGTTTTCCTGCAGGTTCTTCTATTAGTTGGAGTTTAATCCACTTCTGTACCCTTCCTTTCAAAGCTTAGGACTCCAGGATTATTTTCTGTATCTGTGTTAATTGGTTCCCCTTTTCTTTGTTGAAGAGTGTCTGTGTAGTTTGTCTGCCTATTCCACCATCTTATCAGAACTTCCTAAAGTTTCAAGATCTTCATTTGCTGATGTGGCGTGACTCACAATGAGAATAAATATCTGAAAACATCCATTAATAATCAGAATACAGAATGTACAAAGTCTGAATCTAGGCAAATTGGAATTTGTGAAAAATAGAATGGAACACAGTAGTGAGATGTAATCAACTGGCACTGCCATTTTAAATCACACAATCATATGGTCTACTATGCAAGGAATGACTAATTAAAGAGGAATATCATCACACTCATCTTCAAAAAGGACATATCAAGATCAATCCTGAAATACAATGCTGTCAGTGATAGGATAACATCCATACACCTAGTGGGAGCTCTGGTACCATAGTGCCTAAGACACTTGACTGCTAACCAGAAGGCTGGAGGTTCAAACCCACCAGCCACTCCTCAGGAGGAAGGTTGGGAAATCTACTTCCATAGTGATACTGCCTCGGCAACCCAAGGAGAGGTCACTATGAGTCAGGTCCGACTCAATGGCACATAACAACAGTAGGTATAGTAGTAATATGCAAATGATGCAAGCTTAGTTGCTGAAATTGAAGAAGACTTGAAGTACTTAGTGTTGAAGATCAAAGACTACACCCTTCAGTATGGATTACATTTCAACATAAAGAAAACAAAAATCCTCACAACTTGTCCAATAAGCAATATCATGATAAATATAGAAAGATTTAAGTTGTCAAGGATTTCATTTTATTTGAGTCCACAATCAACACCCACGGAAGCAGAAATCAAGAAATTAAAGTTTGCATTGGACAAATCTACTACAAAAGACCTCTTTAAATTATTAAAGACCAAAGATATCAGTTTGAACACTAAGGTGTGCTTTACCCAAGCCATGGTATTTTCAATAGCCACATACATGTGTGAGAGCAGGGCAATAAATAAGGAAGACTGCAGAACAATTAAGGTATATGAATTGTGGGGTTGGTGAAGAATGTTGAATATACCATGGACTGTCAAAAAATTGAACAAATCTTTCTTGGAAGAAATATAGCCAAATGCTCCTTAGAAAAGAGCATTCATCTCTCTCTTACTTTGATTGCATTATCAGAAGGGACCAACTCCTACAAAAGGATGTCATGCTTGGTAAAGCAGAAGGTCAGCAGAAAAATGAGATGATCCTCAATGAGGTGGATTGACACAGTGGCTGCAAAAGTGGGCTGAAGAACAGCAACAATTACGAAGATGTCACAAGACTGGAAAAGTTTTTGTTCTATTGTACATAGGTTTGCCAAGAGTTGAAAGTGACTTGATAGCACCTAATAACAATAGGAAGGAAGACTAGTTAATATGACTATTATTCAAATTTACACAGCAACTAAAGCCAAACAAAGAAATTGAAGATTTTTCCCAACTTCTGCAGTTTGAATTTGACCAAACATGCAAACTAGATGTATTGTCACTACTGATGATTGAAATGCCAAAGTTGAAAATGAAAAACAAGGATCAGTAGTTGGAAAATGTGGTCCTGGTGATAGAAGTGACATTGGAGATCAAATGATAGAATTTTGGAAGGCCAATCACTTATTCACAGCAAATACCTCTTTTCCACAACATAAATGTCTGCTCTACCTGTGGACCTCACAGATGGAATATACTTGAATCAAATTGACTACATCTGTGAAAAGACACAATTGAGAAGCTCAATATCATCAGTGAGAACAAAACCATGGGCAAACCATCATACAACAAACTTGCATTCATATGCAAATTGAAGTTGAAGTTGAAGAAAATGAAAACTAGTCCACAAGAGCCAAGATATGACCTTGAGTATACCCCAGCTGAATTTAGAGATCATTTGAAGAATTGATTTGACACATCGAACACCAAAGATTTAAGGCCAGATGAGTTTCAGAATGACATCAAGGACATCACACATGAAGAAAACAAAAAAATCATTTAAAAGACAGGAAAGGAAGAAAAGATCAAAGGGGATGTTAGAAGAGACTCTAAAACTTGCTCTTGAATAGAGAGTAACTAAAGGTAAAGGAAGAAGTTGTGAAATAAAAGAGCTGAAGAGGAGATTTCCAAGGGCAGCTCAAGAAGACAAAGTAAAATGTTACAATAAAACAGGCAAAGATCTTGAGTTAAAAAAACAACTGTGAAGAATATGCTCAGCATTTCTCAAGCTAAAATAACTGAAGGAAAAAATCTAAGCCTCAAATTGCAATATTGAAAGATTCTATGGGCAAAATATTGAAAGATGCATGGATTCTTAAAAGAAGATGGAAGGAATACACAAAGTAACTATACCAAAAAGATTTGGTCAATGTTCATCCATTTCAGAAGGTAGCATATGATCAAGAGCTGATGGTATTGAAGGATGAAGTCCAAGCTGCACTGAAGGAATTGGCAAAAAGCAAATCTCCAGGCATTCACAGAATATCCACTGAGATGTTTCAACAAACAAATGTAGCATTGGAGGCGCTTACTGTTTTATGCCAAGAAATTTGGAAGACAGATACGTGGCCTACTGAGTGGAAAAGATTCATATTTGGGTCCATTGCAAAGAAAGGTCATCAATACATATAGCACCTGTTTATGTTTTTGGAAAAAGATACTTCCAGTGAATAGGTTGTTGGTTTTGCAAATTTTTATTATACAATCTCTAGTGTGGTTTCTATCACCAAGACCATATTTTCCAACTATCCTTTTTTTCCAACTTTCACATTCCACTCACCAGGAATTGTCAACACATTTAGATTGTTTGTTTGATCAAGTTCATACTGCTGAAGTTGGTAAAAAATCTTCAATTTCTTCATCTTTGGCATTAATATTTGGTGTGTAAATTTGAATAATATTCATATTAACTAGTCTTCTTTGTAGGCACATGAATATTACCCTATCACTATTAGCATTGTACTTCAGGATAGATCTTAAAATTTTCTTTTTGACAATAAATGCAATATAGTTCTTCTTCAGTTTGTCATTCCTGGCATAGTAGACCATGTTTGTCCAATTCAAATGGTCAATACCAGTCCATTTCAGCTCACTAATGTCTAAGACATCTATTTTCAAGTGTTCCAGTTTATTTTTGACAATTTCCAATTTTCCTAGACTCATACTTCATACATCTCACCTTCCAATTATTAACAATGTTCGCATCTGTTTCTTCTCATTTGTAGTTGTGCCACATCAGCAAATGAAGGTTCCAAAAACTTTGCTCCATCCATGTCCTTAAGGTCAACTCTACTTTGATGAGGCAGCTCTTCCGCAGGCATATTTTGAATGTCTTCCAATCTCAGGAACTCATCCTCTTATACTATATCAGTTAATGTTCCTCTCCTATTCACAAAGTTTTCTCCTGTTTCTACCCATGTACCCTACCACCTATCCTCTACTTGGCAAGTAGTACACTTTTAAAATATGAATTGGATAATATCACTCCCATGTCCAAAGGTACAATGACTCTTTAAGAATCTGAAAAGCTCACAATCACCTACGTTATTCAACCCCATTACTTTAAAATGCTACTACCTTACTCCTTCCCAATACAATCCAACCACCCTAATCTCTTTGCTGGTCTTAAAAACCCTCCCATGTCAGAGTCTTTGTACTTTCTCTTTTCTCTCTGGAAACATCCTCCATTTCCGAAATATCTGCATTGCATGCTCCTCAATTCCTTCAAATTTCTATTCATACATCACTCTTCCCATGAAGTCTTCCAAGACCACTTATTTTAAATAATAGGCTTGTTCCTGACCTTCTAAAAATAAGATGATAGAAGTTACCTCACTCATTTGCCACCTTATTTGGCATTAAAGGGACACTATAGGCTAAGGATCATTTAACAAGCATTTTAGGTTGCTTAGAGGATACCTTTGTGCCCATCAATATACCTCTTGTGAAGCAGTACAGACAGCTATATTGTTTGCATCCAGGGAAATAACTGGTTTCAGAAGGGAGAATTCTTTGCTGTCAGCTCTCAAGGTTAAATTATGGGAGGACTTTCTCTTTTGTACATTCTTAAGGAGGTGAAATTGGAAGACTCAACTGAATAATTCGCATGAAAATAAAACAATTTGAGGCTTGTCATTACTTAATGTCGAAATCTATCATTATTTTAAACAATTGGATACACTTAGTTCTTCACTTTTACACAGAAACTCAGGAGGCGTGTAACTATATATTCATTCTCAGCAAAACTCTTTGTTGCCAAGAGGAGGGACAAGAATGGAGAGGTCAGTAAAAGAATATGTTCTCATGGAGTGTTTCAGTTTTGAAGTGACTTCCTAGGATTACAGAATACTTAACCCCAATCATACAGGGCCTTCTTCACAATAGTGCATTGCACCATTTTACGTGGATTAAAATGAGTTCACATAAGTATTCCCTAGACCTATGAGATTTGAAAGAAATCCAATCCTTTAATGTAATGAAAAACCCCTGGGCAGAAAATTAACATTGTCATCAGGATTGGCTTCCGGTATAGGCAGTTCAGGAGCTAAACTAAAGGATACTCGCTGTCCAACTGGAGGTAAATATACATAGTTTCATTGGTAGCTGTTTTTAGAAAATACCTCTTCAAGGCCCAAGACAGACTAGGAAAAACTGTTAAGGGGCCTTTTCACCTTCAACTACAAGAGAGCCTTATAAACCACACTCATTTGAATCTATTGTGACATTATATTGTAACAATAAATGTATATAATTAGATTAGAATGAAATCATTTGAATTTAGGCACAAGGTTATGTTCAATTCATAGGAGTAAGATATTTTTAGATGATGTTATTTCAAAGAATCCGTAGATTCCTATGTGCACATGTAGCTTGTCTCCAAAATGCCTCTCTGCTCCCAATAAGAGCATTGATTATGTTTGGTTAGCCCCGGAGAAGAAACAGTCCTCTGACTGACCCATTCCCTGCATCAACACAGCATGGCACATTCTTTCTTCACTATTGCTATTGCACCTGCAGGAATGTGCTAACAGAATAGCAGCTGTTCCTCCCCTTCCTGAACACACTCTGTTCAGCATCAATGGGTACCTTACCCTGCCTGGAGTAGTAAGAAGTTGTACCTTTTATTCCTTCTGAGTGTATGAAGATGGGAGGTAGATATGACTAAATTTTTGTTTTGTTCTTATAGTGTCAGTCTATATTCTTTCTCTCTCTGATTGGAAGAAAAGAACTGTTATTTTATCTTCAGACTTAGACAATGATTCTTCAATCAGACCAAAATAGCAGTGCCATAACAGAAGCATATACAAGGTACGTTCTGACAAAGGGGAAGCAGGGAACCTCTCTGCCTGGGAGAATCAGAGTATACTGTAGATAGTAGGAGACTCTTGAATTTGCTCCTGAAGAATAAACAGATGTTTTCTGTGCAGGCAAAGCAACAAGGCAAAGGAAACAACTTGTGCAAAGGTAGGAATGAAATGGCACTGTTTATTTGGATAACTATAAAAATATATATATTATTATTGAAGTTTAAGGTGTAAGCCTAAGATGTAAGTTTTATGAGTAAGGTGAGCCTGACTCAAGATATGATCTTTTCAATTGCTTTATATACATGCCAAATTTGGGTAGTGAGAAAGGAAGAATTGATGTGTTTGACCTGTGCTTTTGGCAAAGAATATTGAATATATTGTGAACTGCCCAAAGCACAAACAAATCAATCTTAGAAGAAATATAACCAGAGTGTTCTTAAGAAGTGAAGATGGTGAGACATCAATTCACTTTGGACACATCATCAGGAAAGATCAATCATTAGATACAAACGTTATGTTAGGTAAAGCAGAGGGCCAAGGGAAACTGCCAACGAGATAAATTAGCACAATAGCTGCAACAATGAAGTCAAACAAACCAATAATCATGAAGATGGTGCAGGACTGGGCAGTATTTCATTCAGTTGTACGTATGGTCATCACAAGTCAAAGCCAATTTGACAGCAACCAGCAACAATATCAAGGTGCAAAGAAGCAGATGATAAATCTAATACATAGGAAGTCTGTCATGGATTTAATTCTTCCCCCAAAATATGTTTCAGCTTGGCTGTGTTGTGTGATTGTCCTCCATTTTGTGATTCAATGTAATTATCCTCTATTTGTGATGTGTTGTAAATACTAACCCCTATGTGAGGAGCTCTGGTGGCACAGTGCCTGAGGCATTTGACTGCTGATCAGAAGGCTGGTGTTCAAACCCACCAGCCCCTCCTTGGAAGAAAGGTTGGGCAATCTACTTCCATAGTGATACTGCCTCGGAAACCCAAGGAGGGATTGCTATGAGTTGGGTCTGACTCAGTGAATTTGGTTTGGTTTTTAGTATGTGTTAATGAGGCAGGATTAGCATGGCATGCAATATCCTTACTCAGGTCACAGACCAGATCCATTGTATGGAGAGTTTCCCTGGGGTGCAGCTTGCATCATCTTTTGTCTTACAAGAGACAAAAGGAGAAAGAAGTAAGCAGAGAGATGGATCTTAGTACCACCAAGAAAAAAGAGCTAGGAGGGAAGCACTTCCTTTGGGCTGGAGAACCTGTACTGAGAACCTCCTAGATCCAGGAGATTGATGCCAAGACACATGGAGATCTCCAAAGAATGCCAGACCAACAGATGTTGTAAGAAGACAAGGACCTTCCTCTTAAACTGTGAGCTGGCACACTGAATTCAGATTTCTAGCCTCCTAAACTGTGAGGGAATAAATTTCAATTTGTTAAAGCCATCCACTCATGGTATGTCTGTTATAACATCACTAGATAACTAAGACAAGCTTCAGTCATGAGCTATGTTCAGTGCAAATACAACTGGACATTATTCTCTAAAGGTAATGATATACACTGAAGATTCTTGAGTAGGGGGCATATCAGCATAATAGACTGACCACCTGAGCACAAAGATTTTCTCAAGTACAAGGTTCAGGGAGCAGCTTCTTGGATCCCAGAGTCCAGTGTATTAGATCACTCAAGATTTACAGGTACACTCAACTCTGTTGAAGTCACATGGGAACAGCTTTTGCCCTTGCCTTTCCACCTACTTTAAACAGAAAAGTATGATGATCATATAATACTCATAAGATCAAAAATAGTTTAGACTTACATATACATGTCCTTTGGTCTCACTTCAGCAGCTAGAGGGGAAAAAAAAAAGCAATTTACAAGAAATGCCAGCAAGCATATTTTTTGAGTGGAGAGGGGTGACATTTGTGCACAAGAAAATGCCAGGGTAAATAAATTAGCACTATCTCCCCCTCTCAGCAAAAAAGCCCAGAATGTATGTGCACTCTAAAGGGACAGAAAGTCATGAGCCTTTAATTTTACAACAGGCACCCTTCTCACAGTTAATAACAAAAATATTATCACATAGTTTCTTATACCTTTATACTTTATGAATTATTTTCAAATCTAATATCTCATAAAATCTCATAAAACACAATCCTGTAAGGACCCAGAGAGGTAGAGAGGACAAGTATTTGACACATTTCAAAACTAAGGTCACACAGCTAAGAAGTAGCAAAATGTAAGCAGTAGCTCTAGAATCGAACTCTTTTGAGTCACTGTTTTTTCTCCAACTCAGTACTACATATGTAGAAAATAAAAGACTTGTGCAAATCATTTGCTATGACAACTAAAGATTTCAGAAATCCAAGCAAACTAGTTTTCAATTGATTAGTACAACCTCATCATAAGCTCTTCACTTTGTTCCTTCTCTCAGCACCTGAGGAAGTTCAGGGCAAATAGGATATCTCAAAGGCAAATCCACCTGACATCCTCTGTGATCTCAGTAGCAATTTTTCCTCCAATCTTCTCTTTTTGGCTCTATCATCTCCTCCCATCATACTGCATTAGTAACAACAGCCTTGGACTTCAATAGTATTTTCTTCCAGAAACAAAAAGGACTTTTGTAATTGCTTAAGTGGGTTGGTAGGAAGTTTTGTATTAAGCCTGTTTTTTAGTCTATTCTAAATTGTTTGAATTCATGATATTTTACCTTTCTGACTCCCTACCTCTACCCAAAGGTAGAAGATGAAATGCAAAAACAGAAGATGCCATATGATCACCATATAATTAAAATCCCCACTGTTTTATTCTTTCATACATAGTTTATGAGAAAGAAATGCCTAAATATCTGTATATTAATTCAAAAATTGAATGAATGCAAAGCATTGGCCCTTTGAGTTCATATGTGGGATAGTAACCACTGTTCTCTCTGCCACTAACACCATTGTGTAGTACAAAAGAGCTGCAATAGCTAGTGTTTGAATTACACAGTAGTCAACCTAGATAATTAAATTTCCCTTCCAGAAAGAATATGTCCCTGCTGAGGAATCCTTAGTGCATACTGCTGTTCATGGTGACCATTATTAAATTTGTAGGACATGTCCCTGTATTATAACATTCATTTGAAAGTTATCATTACACAACCTAATATGGTTAGAAAAGGGAGCAAAAATTCCAGCATAGTTTGAAAAAGCATCTGAAATTTCCCAAGGATTTATTCAATGAAATGCACCCTAGCTCTGTATCAACAGCAAAAAGAGTTCTTACCTTGACTTGGTGGACAGTAAATCGGGGAACTTCTGCTACTTTTCAAAGAAGTTTCTTTTCAACTGTTTTTTGGGATAATTCCATAAGCTGAACTATTTTGATAGACATGGAAGGAGAGATGATTAGCTGCCAATATGAAAATAAGTCCCATTTTTTTTTTTAAGAAAATTAGAGTCTTATAGTTATTCCAATTTTTTGCCTCTATTATTGGGAATATGGAGCTCTGTTGGTATGTATTTGGTTGCTGACTGGAAGGTCAACAGTTCATAGCTACCAGCTGTTCCACAGGAGTAAGATGAGGTAAAAAATCTTTACTTTTGTAAATATTTACAGATTTGGAAACCCAATGGGGGTTGCTATAAATCAGAATCAACTCAATGGTGGTGGGTTTGGTTTGGCATCATTGGGAATATTTTCCTCAAACACTAAGTGGGCACACTGAACTATTGTAATTTTAATAAAGTTTAAGCATGCACTGCATAAAACAAAATGTAATTTTATTTGATTCAACATAATCTCTTAAAAATTTTGGTTGCTGTAAATATCCTTCCTCATTTCTTTTGAGAGACCAGAAAGGAGAGACAGACATTACTGTTGCACTATGTGCTCTTAGGACACATGTGTCTCTTAACTCTGTTTGGCATTGATTATATCTTACTACTATTTTTTAACTATCTGCAATACCATCTAGTTCACAGTTAAGGTTTAAAAATAAGGGATAACTGAAAAAGAATAAATCAACTACCATGTAAATTTTATATCTTTTATCATGCATGATGTGCTACACTTTGGAGAATTAAAATGTATAAGCTAGGGGCCTTGTTTTAACAATCACATAATCTGGTTGGAAAGGTAAAATAGATACATAAAAATAGTAGTATTTTCAAATGTTCCAGTGTTTTAATTTCATCATGAGTCTTAATTGTAAACCATAACTATATATGTAATATTGGTTTACATCAGTACATCCTTGTTTTAAATTTAAAAATAATATCACATCAACACTGACTGCTGTGTGTTTTGAAAAAATATGCAATTTGTATATCTGAAATTTCTTTTTTATAAATTTTCTAGAAATCTAAGGGCCTTCTGGGTTGCATGTGTGAACTAAAAACAAAATTAATACTTCCTTTAAGGAACAAGTATATCTTGAGGATAGAGGTCTATTCAAGAACAGCTAGAAATTTGTAGCTGAACCTGTAACTACCTTCAGAAGAGTAATAATGATCTTTACCTCATTCTTTGGGTATATTATATTAAAATTTATTTCTCATTCATCCTTTCTGTATCCATTATTTCCTCCAAAAAGGAAAATGTTTTTTCCATAAGTGACTCTGACTTGAATAAATGTGGAATAACTGGAAGATGAAAAGGCAGAACTTGATTAATTAAGACATTACATCAACTAGATTTGTTTTCCCATGTATTTGTACTGCTCTGTGTTCAAATACTTTCACCATACTTATTCAATCTATATGCTGAGTAAATAATCAAAGAAAATAAATGGAGAAAAGACTGAAGTTGTCAAGGATTTCATTTTACTTGGGTCCACAATTAACAACTATGGAAACAGCAGTCAAGAAATCAAATGACATATTGCATTGGACAAATCTGCTATAGACAGCCTCTTTAGAGAATTAAAGAGCAAAGATACCACTTTGAAGACTAATGTGTGCTGACCCAAGCCATGGTATTTTCAATAGCATAATATGCATGCAAGAGCTGGACAATGAATAACAAAGACCAGAGAAGAATTGACACATTTGAATTATGGTGTTGGCAAAGAATATTGGATGTACAATGGACTGCCAGAACAAACAAATATATCTTGGAAGCTGTACAGCTAGAATGCTCCTTAAAAGCAAGAATGGCGATGATCCCTTGCACTTTGGTCATGTGGTAAGGAGAAAACAGTCCCTGGAGAAGGATGTCATGTCTGATAAAATAGAGAGTCAGTGAAAAGGGGTAAGACCCTCAACAAGATGGATTCACACAGCAGCTACAAGAATAGGCTAAAGCATATTGATGACTGTTAGGATGGTGCAGGACCAAACAGTGTTTCATTCTGTTGTACACAGGGTTGCTATGAATTGGATCTGATTCAATAGCACCTAACAACAACAACATTCAAATATCACTTATTGATGGAAGAGAAGGTATCATATGGTCAAAATGCTAATATATTTTAGTGTCCAAAATTGAGGAAGAGGTTTCTGATTAGTGAATTTTTAATCATTGAGAAAGTTTTAGTTGGTTACTCTAGATAGCTGCTTTCTGGTTTAAGCAGTATCATTTTTTTATTCCAACAAGAAGTGTATCATATCATTCCATTCTTAAATCTTCACCTGGCTCACTGTCACACAGGACAGAGTTCAAGTATCATAGCTCTGGTAGCATAGTGCCTAAGGCACTTGACTGCTAACCAGAAGGCTAGTGGTTCAAACCCACCAGCCACTCCTTGGAAGGAAGGTTGGGCAATCTACTTCTGTAGTGATACCGCCTTGGAAACCCAAGGAGGGGTCGCTATGAGTTGGGTCCGACTCGATGCCACATAACAACAAAAACAACAACATATTGGCAAAGTAAGGCCTTTCACAAATGACCTCTTATCTGCCTTTCCAGTCTCATACTGGGTGGAGGTAGATGGCAATTTTTTAGGTTGATTTTGGGAAAGCAGCCAAAGAGGGTCACTCCTATTTTGGCTGAGAATAGAATCCCAACATTTGGGAAAAGCTCATGTTTAAAAAGGCTTACATCTGTACTTAATTCAAAAGAGGGCATTTTAACAACACAGGAATAAGCAAGGAAGCTTAGATGTTATCAAGGAATCACAAGCACAGAATTGACCAAATTCTGCTGCTGATTGCTTTGTATTAGAATACAACATGTATCAAGGGAGGAGAAATTCCAGACAGCTCATTATTAAGCAGAAAGATGAATAAAAGCAGACTGCATTTTATCTAAGTTATCCAGCTGATCAATCAATTTAAATGAGACTTTCTATTACAGGGATATCAGCCAGACTGGCACTCCAATTGCTGATTGATAGATGATGTTGTTGTTGTTATGTGCCGTGGAGTCAGCCCTGACTCATAGCGACCCCTCCTTGGGTTTCCGAGGCAGTATCACTACGGAAGTAGGATTGCCCAACCTTCCTTCTGAGGAGTGGCTGGTGGGTTTGAACCGCCAGCCTTCTGGTTAGCAGTCAAGTGTTTTAGCCACTATGCTACCAGAGCTCCCTGATAGATGATAGTAGGATTAATTTGGGGTCATAAGAAAAGAATGAAACAACCATTCACTTTTTTATTTATAAATCTCTTCAAAAGATTTTAAGTTCTTAGACAGATAAGTAAGTAAAGATATCTAGGACATTCTTTTAAAAAACTCCAAACCACTCTGAGTGTTATTTAGGTGACAAAGAGCTGTCATATATTTATCTTTACAAAATTTAGATTCTCAATGCCCAACCCCAATCTCAAGAACAACAACAACAACAAAAAAATGAGTATTACCATCTAAGAATCTCTGCCTTTACTCATCTTGCTAATACTCACAAACCATTTCATGGTCTTTGAGCTGCCTATGGTTTTGGCTAGTTTGGGTTTTCTCTTAAGTTCTCCTGCCTCTTTGGCTAGCTTAAAGGTCCCAGGGATGTTATGCTGCTCTTAAATGGGCAGTCTGAAATGTGCAGCAAGTGACAGATTATGGTCAGGCGCCAGCTGTTCACATATTTGATCAGCCAGCGGGAAATATTTCAGCAACTCTTAAGTAAAAAATACAGGGATGCTGTCAGTGTTTGGTGACACTGTTTTTAATCTTCACATATCTCACTGACAGGAGGTAATGGTTATCCATGGGAGACCTGTCACATGACAGCAGCTTCTTTACCACCAGGAGTGTTACAATATGGCCTCCCAAACTACCTCAACAGGCATAGCATGTTGGGCTACTCTCTGAAAAGGCTATCTCAGGCCAGAGAGGGAAAGAGAAAAAGAGACTTCTATTAATTCTAGAGTTCCTTTTTGATTTCTAAATAATTATGAAATCCCTTCCCTAATATTAACAACATTATTATAATCACCTACGTTAAAGTAGAATATAAGGTAGCTTTGCTATTCATATATCCTTAAAATTCAACTGTGGTTTTCATTATAATTAGAAACTCTGATTTGAAATGAATTTATTCATTAATAACTCACTCGGATCTAAGAATTAGTAGCACTAGACTGGCATTTCCCATTCCAGTTACCATGCATGTGACATGAAGTCATCTTCTGCTGTTGATCAGCAGAGAAGGATGGTTTTCATTAGAAAGTCCAAACCCAGGGAATGTTTTGCCTTTCAGTCTGGAACTATTCCGGGAATATTTATCCACTGATTTATAGAAAGTCCAGAGATGACTTCATTTTTTGTTGTAATCAATCACTAAAAATCAATAGGTATAATATTGAGTATCCAGACAATGTAAGTACAGAGCCACAACTTAAATATTTTTTTAAAAAGAAAGCTGCAAGGCATCAACTTGAGACATAACCTTAAAAGAAGGAAAATGTTTTTTGTGAACACAACCTTAACTTGTGCTTTGTTGTTTTTTCATTTTTTTTTTTAATGCAGCATTAAGGGACTATCAAATATGACACAATTTTCCAGAATCAGAACCATGCTGATGATAGAGAAGAGAGTTTTTTAC
>NW_006921803.1:2140107-2142083 GCF_000298275.1 Orycteropus afer afer
AAAAAATGTTTCCAGAAGTTGCCAAATGTACCCTGGGGGCAAAATATCCTCTAATTGAGAATCACAGGTCTAAGTGGTTGAAAGCAGGACCTTTCTTTTTTTTTTTTTTTTACTGGGTAAAGGACAATCTTTTCTTTAATTCTGCACCATATGACTGAAACTAAGCTGTAATTTTAATGAAACATCACTGAAGGTCTTCAGGAAAACAAAAGCAAAACAAAGTGCAGCTCAAGAATAACTTAAAGTAGATTCAAAATGGAGTCTTGCCAGTGAGCATCATGCTTTTTTTTTTCCCCCTCTGGCATTTAAGGACTTTGAAAACTAGGTACAACAGTTTGAATTAGGAACTTTGGTGCTGTGAACAGCTCACTGAATCAGAGCGCACCAAACACAGAAGAGCAGAGTTAGAGGAAAGGCACAGGGAGATTATTGAGGAAAGAGCTACTGCCAGAGGATGGACAGGCACCCAAGAGAGACCACTGGAAACTTTCCTGGGGCAGTCACTGCCTGCCAGGCGAGGGCGGCCACCAGAGATACCCGAGCCAAGAACGAAGTCACCTTATAACAGCATACCAGTGACCACTACAATATTCCAGTGGGCAGCACCAGAGACCTGCCTCCAGCAGCTGATTTTGTAGGTAATTTGGGTGGTCTGGGTGCAGGCGGGCACGGGCACCACTGCTGAGATTCAGGCACAGATATCACTGTTGCACCAGAAAGGCTAGCTCCCTCCCATCCCAGCAGATCACAGAGCAGGTTTGAGTCAGACTGGGAGACACCGTGCTTTTCCTTGCCATGGATATTGGGACCACAGGTCACTAGCAGATACTCCCCCGATTCCAACACAGCTGAAATTGCGCACATCTTTGGTGCCTCAGGTGGGCGGTATCACATACAAACTCCAGAGCCGGCCATTACCAGTCTGGTGAGATTGCATCAGCACTGCGTGCAGATGGGGCACAGAGAACAAAGAAACCACAGCTGAGTGCAGTCCCGCTAATTTTGCCTTGGAGTCTTGCTTTGGTGCTGTGGGGCCACAGAGACGGGGTCTTTGAGTGTGCCTGAAATTGGCGGAAATTTGCAACCCTCTAACAATAGGAATCTTTCCTGAGGTTGAGCCATGGTCTTGCAAATAAATACATCATCAATGATAGCCTACTCAAAGCCCTAGAAACTGACCCCAGCAACACCAAGCTTTCCTTCTTCTGCTCCTACGTTCTCCACCAATAACTTCACTCATTCCATAGACGAAACCATATTCAGCCAATTACCATAAAACCTCCCACTTTGAACTGTAAACCCTCTTTATGAAAAACAGAAACATATCCACACTACACTCAGTGATTCCACCATCACAAAGAAAACAGCAGAGTGACCCAACACACCTGAATCAATAATAAGAAAAACACACCAGCTTCACCTTTTCAAAATATTAAACCATAAAACCAAGACAAAACAAATCAACACATAACCAGCAGCTAGAGACAACCTAAAGAGACAGCGCTCTACCAGATTACAAGGGCTTAAGAAGAGGTTCTGCTTTCAAGTAACCCCAAGAACTCTCTGGACCTGCACTACTGGACTGTAAAGGTCTTAGTTTACACCTTCCTTTTTTTCATTTTCTTTTTTATTTTGTTTTATTTTTCCCTCTCATGGTTAACCCCGTTCCTTGTTGGTTTTTTTGTTTTGTGTTGTTTTTGCTTTTTTTCCCTCTTTTTTAGTTTGTTTTCTTCTTCATTATTCTCTTTCTCTACATTTTTTCTCTTAGTGACCTATCCCCAGATAATGCATATTTACGTGTTTTCTTCTTCATTTCCCACTTTTTCTTTTTTTGGGTTACTGTACCTGTGTGATTTCAGGGTGTATTTTTTGTCCACGTGCTTTTAGTTTTTTTGATGGTTATTCAATTGTAATTTTTGCCTAACTGAGTGGGAGACAACAACAGTCCCCATAAGATACAAGTACACCCACACCTC
>NW_006921803.1:2142613-2143178 GCF_000298275.1 Orycteropus afer afer
TGATTCTAAATCTACAGATAGAAATCCAGAAGATTAATATTAAATTGTCAGAAATAGATAACATATTGGAAGGACAAAGGGGTAGAATTGATGCAATGGAAGACAGAATTAATGAGATTGAAGACAAATACCTGAACACCTCTTTGGAAAGGGATCAGTCAGAAAAAAAAATCAAAACAAAATGAAGAAAGCCTAAGGTTCGTGTGGGATACCATCAAAAGAAATAATCTATGTGTCACTGGAATTCCAGAACAAGAAGAGAAAAATAAAACCACTGAGAAAATCATCCAAGATTTGCTGGAGGAGAACTTCCCTGATATGATGAAAGAGAAGATCATATCCATTCAGGAAATCCAACGAACCCCAAACAGGATAGACCCCAAAAGAAAATCACCAAGACATATTATCATCAAATTCACCAAAACCAAGGACAAAGACAAAATCCTGAAAGCAGCAAAAGAAAAACAAAAAGTTACATACAAAGGTCAGCCAGTAAGAATAAGCTCTGATTTCTCAGCAGAGACCATGCAAGCATGAAGACAATGGGATGGTATATATAAAACCC
>NW_006921803.1:2150688-2151279 GCF_000298275.1 Orycteropus afer afer
GAATACTATGCAATGCTAAAGAATAATGTAGAATCTGCAAAACACCGCATAACATGGATGAACTTGGAGGACATTATGCTGAGTGAAGTAAGTCAATCACATAAGGACAAATATTGTATTAGTCTGTTATTGTAATAGTCAAGGAAACGTTTATCTATGGAAGACCATTTTCTTTGTTGGTTACCAGGGGTGGGAGGGGAAGGGAGAGACTACTGTTAGATAGATAGAGATAACTTTTGATTTGGGTGAAGAAAAATGCAATGTACCAAATTTGAGTGATCAATATAGTGACATTGAGGATGAGAAAGACATAGAGAGGTGCATGGGAAGTATAGATAACAAAGATGAACCCTTTTGCGCATATAGTACGGTGTGGTCAGTGAAGGCAAACATGGGTATATGGGTGGATAGATGGGTGGACAGGCTGAACTATTAGGTATGTATATGAAGTGGAGAGTACACCCAAGAACATGTATAGAGTTGGCAGAAAGTGGTCCAATAACTTTATGTGTATGATCTAAATTCCCAGGTGTATAATGGGGCTGACAAGGGGCAAGGTTGTAGTCACTGCTTGGTCACAGCCAGCTACCC
>NW_006921803.1:2152189-2153355 GCF_000298275.1 Orycteropus afer afer
ATACACTCCTTGGAGAAAATAAGCATGAGAGAAAGAATGGCTATTTAGGTACAGGGAGACAGCTCAGGGGGTAGGAGTGCATGGAGAGATGGACACAGGGAAGAGGTAACTATTGGGAGGAAGTGGGAGGGGAGATGTTGCATTGTGCTAAATTGTGGTCAATGTCATGAGACAAAGTGTATGTGAAATGCTGTATGGAAAGTTTATTTGCTCTGTAAATTTTCACCCAAATCACACACACACACAAAAAGAAGAATTGTAAAAGAAAAAAAAAAAAAGAGAGAATAATTTAAAGTTATTATATATAAGTCTGGCCAGCAAAAATGGCCAGATTCATCTCTCACACTTTTATCATGATGTAAGGAGGAACCAATCCCTGAAAATGGATGTATGTAAAGTAGAGGGTCAGCAAAAAAGGGGAGGACTTTGAAAGAGATTGGTTGACACGGTGGCTGCAATGATGGACCCAAGCATGGCAACAACTGTGGGGACGGCACACGGCCTGGCAATTTTTCATTCTGTGGTAAATAAGGTTGCTAGGGTCGCTATGAGTCAGGGATGATTCGACGGTACATAACAACAACATGAGTCAGAACCAACTCAACAGAACCTAACAACTGCACGAACAGTTCTCAGACCTCAGAGTTCCTCACTAGGAGTCTTCCTGCCAGGCTCCAGTGTGCCTCTCATATCCGAACCAACTAATCTCCCAAAGCTGAAAGTGTTCCAGACACCTTAATCCTTAGAAGCCAGATTTTCAAGATGTTCAGGAGAAGATCTCCAATATCACTTCACCCTTACAGCAATCCGAGATGTCCTTCCTCTTCTGGGAAGCCTTTGGTGAGCATCAGGAATAGCTACAGAAGACAGAAGTCTTGGTTATGCCCAAACTCTTTCACTAGCAATGAATTGAGTTCTGGGTTTGGAAGCTAGGATATGAGGAATCTGACTTGTCATAAGTACATTAAAGATAAATAAATTACAAACTCTTTTTCACTTTTAGTTATGTCCTAAGCCTGAGGTTCCCAAAGACAATAACATCAAAACCAAAACTCTGTCGTCATTCTGTTCTAGGTTATCTATTGCTAGGAGCTCTGGTAGCATAGTGCCTAAGGCACTTGACTGATAACCAGAAGGCTGGCGGTTCAAACCCACCAGCCACTCCT
>NW_006921803.1:2153455-2166387 GCF_000298275.1 Orycteropus afer afer
TAGTGATACTGCCTTGGAAACCCAAGGAGGGGTCGCTATGAGTCGGGGCCGACTTGACGGCAAATAACAACAACAACAACAATATGTAGGATATTGAAAGTCAGTTCTTCATAGTCTTTACACCAGCATGAGTGAGTCAAATCTACATTCTCTCCATATGGAGGAATCCTCATCTCCCACCAAACTGGGGCAAATGAGAATACTCAAATTTCCATTTGAATGAGCTATGTTTTATATCAGTCACAGTGCATTTTAAATATATACAAAGCCAACCAAACAAAAACTTATTTCCTCTACACACACATATACATACAAAAAAAAAAAAAAAAAAAATAGTACACTTAACCTGAGTGGAGGTATTAGCAGTGGTACTTTTGACTCACAACCAATTGAAGACTTCAGTTCTGAAAGAGCTACACTCCTGGCAGTTTTGAAAAGGCAGCTAGCTTTTAGAGCCCTAACTCCTTAAGATTTCAAAAATCTTAGAGGTCATTCTAAGCCAAGGCATCCCAATCTATGTGTGTTTCAGTAGGACATCAGTCAAAATCCACTAAAAATATTCATCAATTATTTATTATTATTTAATTTACTGTCTAGTCAGTAAATTAAAGTTTTAGGATTCACTAGTTGTGTAAATATCTTTGTTTTGAAGTAATATGAAAAAGGAAAATAACATACAATAAACAAAAAAAAGAGAATGAAATTTTTAGAATATTATCGTGAAAAGAGAATCTGATTACTTTTTTCAAGAGAGAATGTAAATATCACATTTGAATAGCTTATCAACAGCTATAATTCTAACTGTATTGTGCTTATTTTTATATAAAACTTTCTAGTTATCTGCATCTATTGGGGTTTTAAATTCCATGATTTTCTTAATATATACTAGCAGTTAGAAGTATAAATGAAGGTAAAATTATAGAAAATTAAACACATTTGATCAATATAAAAGTCCTATTTCATAGTCTTTGTTTACAGATGGTATGCATGTCTATGTAGAAAATTCCAAAGAATTGACCAAAACATTTCTAGAGCAAGTTAATATAGCAATGTTGCAGGATACAAAGTTAATGTACAAAAATGAATTGTTCTCATATATACTAGCAATGAACAATTAGAATTTAACCATATATATATATATATATATATATATACCATTTACAGCACACACAAAATTGAAATACTTACTAAGTCTAATGAAATATTTATAGGATCTAAATGCATAAAACCACTAAACTCAGATTTAAAATAATTAAAAATATCTAAATAAATATAGTAACATTATGTGTTGAAGGATTGGAAGATTCAATATTAAGATGTCAATTCTTCTAAATTTGATCTATAGATTCACTTCAGTCCTAATCAAAATCCCAGTGAGTATTTTGGAGATATGGATAAACTCATTCTAAAGTTACAGAAAGGAAAGAAGACCTAGAATAGCTTACATAATAACAGGAAAAATAGAATAAAATTGAAGTACTCATACTACCCAAATTCAAAACTTACTAAAAATCTATAGTAACAGTGAAAGCATGATATTGACAAAAGAACAGGCACATAAGCACACAGATCAATAGAATAGAATAAAGAGCCCAAAAATAGACCTACACAAATACAGTTAACTGATCTTTGACAAAAGAGCAAAGGCAATTCAATGGAGACAGGAAAATCTTTTCCATAAATGGTGTTAGAAAGTTGATGTCCATAGACACACATGCACACACACACACACAAAACTAGACACAGACTTTATTTCTTTCATAAAAATTAACTCAAAATACATCATAGATCTAAATGTAAAATACAAACTACAAATCCTATGGAAGGAAACAAAATGAGAACTTAAATTTGAAGATATATTTTTAGAAACAACACCAAAACCACATCCATGGAAATGAAAAAGGTAATAAATTAGACTTTATTAAAATTAAAGATTCCATCTTTATGAAAGACTATTAAAATTATTTAAAGACAGGCAACATACTTGGAGAAAAATCTTTGTAAAAAATATATCTGATAAAGGATATACCAAAATATGGAAAGAACTCATAAAATCAATAATTAGAAAATAAATTATGGCTAAAAATGAAAAAAAAAAATCTCAAAAGATAACTCATGAAAGAAGAGGTACAGATGGAAAATAAGCAAATAAATAGATGCCCATCATCACTTTACATTAGGGAATTACCAGTTAAAGCACTACTGAGATATTACTAGATACTTATCAGAACAATTAAAGTAAAAAAAGAAAAACTGACAACACCAATTGGTAACAAGGATGTGAAACAATAGGAACTCTTTTCATTGCTGGTGGGAACATACTTTGCAAGAACATTTAGCAATTTCTCACAAAATTAAACATCACAGTGTTTTCATAAGAGCCAGCAATCATATTTCTAAATATTCACCCAACTAATTTGAAAATGTATGGCAACACAGAAACCTACACATGAATGATAGAAGTTTTATTCGTAATTGCCCAAAATTGGAAGCAGCTAAATATCTTTAAGAGATAAAATGGATAAACAAACTATGATATATCCATAAAATGGAATATTAGTCAGCAATAAAAATAAATGAGCTATGAAGCCACAAAAAGACATGGATGAATCTATAGACTTATTTCTAAGTGAAACAACCAGTCAAGAAAACTACATAATGTATGATTCCAATTATATCACACGGGGAAAAGACAAATTTATAATGATTGTAAAATGTCAGTGGTTGCCAACAGTCCTGGGGGAGGGTGGCAGTAGGAATAGAGTTGAAAGTTGAAACACAAGAGATTTTTAGTTCTGTAAAACTATTTCATATGATACTGTAATGGTGGATATACGATATTATGCATTTGTCAAAACTCATAGAACTTTCCAGCATAAAGACCAAAACTTAACATAAGCAACTTAGAAAAGAAATCATATAGGAGGATAAGGAATCCCAGTATGGAATGTCAAATGTTATAAAATAATCTAATTTTATTGTAAATGTGTAAAGTAACCAAGTTAGTGGTCAAAGAGGAAAAGGTGCTGATCTACCTAGCTTTGAAAATGGGTCTGTAAGGCTAAAGGCAAAATAAACTCTACATGAACATTATTGTCTAATTGACAAATTTGTTTCACACAGATACAGGTAAAAAATTCTGATATCTCTATACATATATATTAAAAGAGAACAATTAAGTAGATGGGGGGCAGATTACAGATTAAGTAAGAGAAGAAGCTAGAATGGCCCATGTGGTAATAGGTTAGTGAAAAACATCAGTGGAATTCAAGTTGAGCTCACTATAGGTTGTTGTTGTTGTTGTTGTTATGTGCCATCGAGTCGGTCCTGATTCATAGCGACCCCTCCTTGGGTTGCCAAGGCAGTAACACTACGGAAGTAGATTGCCCAGTCTTCCTTCTGAGGAGTAGAAATGGTTAAATACAGAAGTAAAGATATGTATATATACACAAGTAAGTATACAAACATGTATTTCCTTTCTTGTCATCCAAGAAGGCTTAAAATTGAAGACACCTGAGCAACAATGAACACATGTAGCATCTAGATTTCTTGGTTTCTAATATGATTCTTTGGGAGCTCTGGTAGCATAGTGGCTAAGACACTTGCCTGCTAACCAGACTGCTGGCAGTTCAAACCCACCAGCCACTCCTCGAAAGGAAGGTTGGGCAATCCTACTTCCATAGTGATACTGCCTCGGAAACCCAAGGAGGGGTCGCTATGAGTCGGGGCCGACTCGACGGCACATAACAACAACAACAACAATATGATTCTTTAATAATATGTACTAGGGCTCCTTGGAGAAATGTTTGTTTCTAGGATTGTGGCAGTAAATATAAAAGATGATCCTTGAGATCATGTAATGGCAGACAGTAAGAAAGCACCAAAAAAAAAAAAAAAAAAAAAAATCACAGGGTATGTCTAAGAGATACTGGAGACAACTGAGAGAATTCTTAATGGCCAAAACTGGAACAATAGAGCAAGACAATAAATAAAATAGTATTTGATTATAACTCAGAGTATAAAATAAATATCCATGAGCCCATACCTATAAAAATAATTGATTAGATAAATAAATAAATGGGGGAGAAAGAGATAAATCTCCCACGTAGAAGAATTTCATATACTTTACATAAATCCTCTCAAAACAAAAACAAACAAAGTAACTGCCATGGAGTTGTATCTGACTCAAAGTGACCCCTACGGAAGTAGATTGTCCAACCTTCCTTCTGAGGAGTGGCTGGTGGGTTTGAACCACTAGCCTTCTGGTTAGCCATCAAATGCCTTAGGCACTACACCAGCAGAGCTCCCAAATGCTCTCAAGGAGGTAGGAATATAAGACCCCACTCCTTGAGTAGTGATGGCCTACCAGAGAGTAACATTACAGTGGAGAAATCTGACCTACACTATTACTTCAACTAAGTATTCAAGGTCAACTCTATAGTGATAAGGCATATTGATAGTATGTGTCCTTCATATGATATGAGATGAAAATGGCATTTTATCTTTGTGATCTCCCCCCTGAAAAAAAAAAAAAGAAAAGAAAAAAAAAAACCATAAACCTAGTCTAATAATAATGAGGAAAAAATAATCAGACAAATCTCAGTTGGTAGACATTTTACAAAATTCTTAACTTATACTCCTCAAAACTTCAAAATCATCAAAAATAAGGAAAGTCTGAGAAAATGTCACAACCAAGGGGAGTCTATGGAGACATGACAACTAAATGTAATGTGATGTCCTGGACGTGATCCTGGAATAATAAAAAGATATTAGGTAAAAACTAAGAGTATCTAAATAAAATATGGCGTTTAGTTAATAATAATGTGTCACTGTTGGCTTATTATTTGTAACAAATGTAATATAGCAATGTAAGATACAAATAATGGGAAACTGGGTGTGGGATATAGTGGAACTTTCTAAAATATTTTTGCTATTTTCCTTTAAATCCAAAAACATTCTAAAGTAAAAAAGTTATAAAATGAAAAAAAAAAAAATCAATGGTACACATAGTCTCAATTCTTTGCTATCTCTCTAAGTCCTCCCAGCAGAATGCTAAGCAAGGCTAAAATATTAGCTTTATGCACATATCTCAAAAGTTATTCCATCATATTTTCATTGTCACAGTGATGAGAGAGACTGGCAGAAGGTAAGGGTCCCACCACCTCAATGAGATTACATTAAGTGGAGACTAATACAGCCCATAACATGCTTCCATACGACTGGGTAAAGCTTCACTACGAAGGCCAAACAAAACTAATGGAAAGCAATGATGTCTTGAAAAACCCCTGGACAATTGACTTGCTACAGTTCAGAAGAGACAGATTGGTTGGGGAACTTTTACATTACAGGTGAAATTTTTTAAGGTCCAGTGTAATATCTATATAATTCAGCTGGATTTTTTTTTTCCTACCAAAACTAGAAAATCATTTTTGTTGTTAGTACTATGCACCATTTCACACTACACACACATAAATAAAACTAGTCTTTCATGTGATTATCTAACTGCTGCCAACAGACCATTGCTGACATAACATTATTCTAAGCCTTGTTATCTTATGCTTAAAAAAAAAGAAAAAAAGAGGGAAAAAAAAAAAAACCTCACTGCTGCTCATAAATGATCTTTTTCCCAAGCTATTATACATATGACTACCATTCTGGCACTTGACTGCTAACCAGAAGGCTGGCGGTTCAAACCCACCAGCCACTCCTCTGAAGGAAGATGGGGCAATCTACTTTCGTAGTGATACTGTCTCAGAAATCCAAGGAGGGGTCACTATGAGTCGGGTCCGACTTGATGGCACATAACAACACCACCATTCCCTCCCTCTTCATGAGTAAATGCCAATGAGTCTTGTTCCTTCTTCTTTTCCTGTAATGTAGGCATAAGTCTCTCATAATTCAACCTCTGCTCAGTCATGACTGGCTTTAGAAATAGAGGGGATGGGTAGCCATGGTCTCAAAGAGCAAGAAAGTAGGCACCCCAACTCTTGTTTTTCCACCAGCAAGAGCAGTGGGTGAGTCCTTTCTTGGTTCACCTGAGAAGTAAGCAAATCTCTCCAGAACAAATGTGATTTTTTTTTTTTTTTTTAAATATAACAAAATCTGATTCTCATATCAAGGAAGTGATAAACTTCTGTTGACCATTCTCATTTCATTTGGAGTAGACACTGAAGTCTTTAAAGCAATCCATAAGACCCTATATAAACTGGCCTCCTGTTACCTCTTACTTCTTCTCCCAT
Source organism: Orycteropus afer afer (assembly GCF_000298275.1). Lineage (NCBI taxonomy): Eukaryota > Metazoa > Chordata > Mammalia > Tubulidentata > Orycteropodidae > Orycteropus > Orycteropus afer. The sequence continues at coordinate 2,159,695 of NW_006921803.1, forward strand.
CAATTTTCCTGTCTCTTATTCCATTCCTACTACAGTAGCTTCCTAGGTTTTACTTAAATAAACTAGGGGGACACCTATTTCAGGGCCTTTCAACTTACTTTTCCTTCTGCCTGGACACATTTCCTCAAAATGTCTGTATGATCTACTCCTTTACTTCCTCAAAGTCTTTTTTTCAAGAGGATGTGACCATGCATTTAAAATAGCAACTCTCATTAACTCCTCTATCAGGACTTAGCCCTTTCTCTGCACTTTTTTTTCTCCTTAGTAATTAACTCTATCTGGCATATTATATATTTTGCTTGTCATTTTCTGTCTCCTTTCACTAGCAAAATCCACAAGGATAAGGGTTTCTGCATATACTTTTTACGGTTGTATCTTCAGTAGAACAGTGCCTCATCATAACTCACTGCCTTTGGGTCTACTCATAGTGACCCCTCCTTGGGTTTCTGGGCGGTATCCCTGCGAAAGTAAATTGCCCAGTCTGCCTTCTGAGAAGGGGCTGGTAGGTTTGAACCACCAGCCTTCTGGTTAGTAGTCAAATGCCTTAGGCAGTATGCCACCAGAGCTCCCAGTGCCTCATCATAGTAGGTGCTTAATACATCTATATAATTTTAAATAAATAAATGAGTGAATGAATTCTACAAAAGAACATTGGACTCTTTTCTACACAAGGCTTCCATTGAAAGAGCTATAAAAAACTTTTTCCTTAAGAAAGAAGGCACCAAATCCTACAGTCAATTGACTCCAAAGCTTTCACTTGAAAGAGTAAGTGATGTGAGTGTGCTTATGTCTGTATATATGTGAATGGAGGTGCAATTCATCCATCCTATTAAACTTCCATTAACTCATAAATCTTCACAACATTAAATTATATACTTCTTTATACCTTGTATTCTTATTTTTAAATTCTAGTGTATTGTAGTATAGGAGTTCTGGTAGCATAGTGCCTAAGGCACTTGACTGCTAACCAGAAGGCTGGCAGTTCAAACCCACCAGCCACTCCACGAAAGGAAGGTTGGGTAATCTACTTCTATAGTGATACTGCCTTGGAAACCCAAGGAGGGGTTGCTATGACTCGGGTCCAACTCGATGGCACATAACAACAACAACATATTGTAGTATCTATTAAATGTCATCTTACACACAAGAGCTCAGAACAGAATCTAACCAAAAAAAAAAAAAAAGAAAAAATCACTACCATTGAGTGTATTCTCACTCATAATGATCCCCATTGGGTTTCCAAGGCTGTAAATGATTACAGAAGCCAACTCCCTCATCTTTCTTCCACTGAGCACCTCTTGGGTTTGAACTACTGATCTTTTGGTTAATAGCCAAATACCTTAACAACTACAGAAATGCTCAGAATAGTCTAGACACATCATAATTACTCAGTAAATGTTAACTGTGATAGATTTTTCCTCAGGGAGCATGTGCCTGCTATTTGTATAAAAAGTCACCAGATGGCATTCTGGCTCATATAAATGTGTTCCCACGAATATACAGAAAATTAGGAAATCTTGACCACTATCTTTTTTTTTTAACTGTTTATTAAAATTTTGGTGAAATTTTACAAAGCAGATTCATTTTACATTCAACAGTCCATACACATTTTTTCTTGTGACACTGACTACATTCCCTGCATTGTAACAGCTCTCCTCCCTGTGATTACATTTTCTCTGTGTCCTTCTTGTCTATGCATTCCTGCCTTCCTACCTTTCTCCCTGTGCAAGTACTGCCCTTCTAATCTCCCATGGTTGATTGTTCTAGAAGTGTATCATCCTGGTTTGTTTGGCTCAAAGGCCTGTCTATTGTTTGGCTGAGATTAAGCCATGGGAATGAGTCCAATTCTAGGCCCAAAGGGTGACTTGGGGTCATATTCTCAAGGGTTCCACCAGTCTCTATAAAAACAGTAGAACTGGTCTTTTTTTTACATATTTTAAGGTTTTGTTCCACATTTTTTTCTCCCACTCTATTATCTTCAATTTTGATCCTTTCTGAGTGATAGGCATTGGTAGCTGGGCATCATCTAGTCTCACAGTCATAGGCTGATGTTTCCATGGTCAATTAGTCTTTTGGACTATTTCCATGCATCTTTTATTTTCTTCACTCTTCTTTTCTCCAGATAATAGGAGACTGATACTTGCATCTTAGATGGCCACTCACAAGCTTTTAAGACTCAGTTGCTATTCACTGAATTAAATATAGAACAATATTTTGTATACTATGGTGTGCTAATTCAGCTTGATGTCCCCACCATGACCAAGGTTCCCAGCCCATAGACCTAGTGAATCACTCCTTCAAGGTGCTCAGTTGTTGCTAATAAGTTATGCTAACTTTGCCCCCTGCTACCTTTAAATTGCTTATGGACATTTTTATAGTACATACAAATACATACATAGGAATGTCGTCTACCAAACCTATGTATGGCCATGGGTATATTCCCATTCACCTATCCATATCTCATCTTGCCTGTCTACCTACACATCCACCTGTAGATTAGGGTTGCTATTACAGATAATGCTGTATTGTGTATGCAATAATATTTACCTGTATTGTCTGTACCTCTGGTGCATCTCTCTGTATGTTCCTCTTCCTTAGTGATACTGTGCTAGTCACACACTTTTGTTATATTGCTTTTCTTTTCATCCATATCAATACCTGTCTCTTTATTATCCACCTATTTTCCCTCACTTCCCCTCCCTCCCATCCCTCATAACCAACAAAGAAAATTTTCTTCCTTTTGTAAATCTTTAGTTGACTTTTTATAATAATGTTGTTGTGTTGCTATGTGTTGTCGAGTCGGCCCCAACTCATAGCGACCCCTCCTTGGGTTTCCGAGGCAGTATCACTACAGAAGTAGGATTGCCCAACCTTCCTTCCGATAATAGACTTTTATAATAATAGACTTACATAATATTTATCTTTCTGTGATTGACCTATTTCACTCAACGTAGTGTCCTCCAAGTTCATCCATGTTATGAGGTGATTCACTGATTTTTCGTTATTCTTTAGTGTTGCAGACTATTCCATTGTGTGTATGTGCCATAGTTTGGTTATCCATTCATCTGTTGATGGGCACTTAGGTTCTTTACATCTCTTTGCTATCATAAATTATGCTGTGACGAACATGGGTATGTATATATCTGTACGTGTCCTGGAGCTCACCTCTTTAGGATATATTCCTAGTAGTGGGATTGCTGGATCAAATGGTATTTCTATTTTGAACTTTTTAAGGATGTGCCCAACCATTTCCCACAGTGGTTGTATCATTTTCCAGTCCCACCAACAGTGTATGGGAGTTCCAGTATAACCACCCCTCACTAGCATTTGTTGTTTTCTGTCTTGTTGAAATTTTCTACTATTGTCAGGTGAGATGATATCTCTTTGTTGTTTTTACTTGCATCTTTCTAATGGCTAATCATAATCTTCTTCATGTGTTTGTTGGCTGCCTCAGTACCTTCTTTGGTGGAGTGGTTGTTCCTGTCTTTTGTCCATTTTTGAATTAGATTGTTTGTCTTTCTGATGTTGAGGTGCTGAAATTTTCTAAAAATTTTAAAGATAAATCTCTTGTTGGATATGTCATTGCCAAATTTTTTTTTCTCCCAATCTATAGGTTTCTTTTCACTCTTTTAGGTGAATCTTTTGATGCACATAAGAATTTAATTTTTAGGAGGTGCCAGTCATCTAGTTTCTCTTCTACTGTTTGTGCATGTTGAATTATGCCTCATGGGCTATTTATGTCATAATTAGGGACCCTAAATTTGCCTCTGGTGGCATAGTGCCTAAGGAATTTGACTGCTAAAGGGAAGGCTGTTGGGTCAAACCCACTAGCCACTACTCAGAAGGAAGATTGAGCAATCTAATTCCACAGAGATACCACCTGCAAAACCCAAGGAGGCATCGCTATGAGTTGGATCGACACAACAGCAGTGAGTTTGGTTTTCTTTTTGAAGTTTGTCTCTACTTTATCTTTGATGAACTTCATAGTTTTGGGTTTTATATTTAGGTCTTTGATTCACTTTGAGTTTGTTTTTATCTAGGGTGTGAGGTATGGATTTTGTTTCATTTTTCTGCACATGGATATCCAGTTTTACCAGCACCATTTGTTACAGAGACTATCTCTTCCACATTAAATAGGTTTCAGCCTTTGTCAAAGATCAGCTGTCCTTGGGTGGATGGGTCTATTTCCGGATTCTTAATTCATTCCACTGGTCTATGTATCTATCCTTGTACCAGAAGCAGGCTATTTTGACAATTGTGGCTGTATAGTAGATTTTGAAGTTGGGGAGTATGAGACCTTCTACTTTTTCTTTTTCAGTAGTGATTAGCTTATAAGAGCTGTCTTTCCTCTCCATATAAACTTTCTGATTGGCTTTTCCATATGTTGAAGGAATTTGGATTGGGATTGCATTGAATCTATTGTTTGCTTTGGGACATTTTCACAATGTTCAGTTCTCCTATTTATGAGCATGGCATATTCTTCCATTTATGTAGTTCTCTTATAGTTTCTTTTTGTAGTGTTTTGTAGTTTTCTTTATGCAGGTCTTTTGTGTCCCTGGTAAGACTTACACCTACATTTATCTTTTGGCTAGTTATTGTAAATGGTATTATTTACATTATTTCCTTTTCAGAGATCCTTTGTTGCTATAGAAGAATCCAATTGGTTTGTTGTTGTTGTTGTTAAATTTTTATTGTAATTTGGGTGAAAGTTTACAGAGTAAATTCATTTTCCATACAGCACTTCACATACACTTTGTCTCACAACATTGACTGAAATTTCCCACAATGCAACAGGTCTCTTCCCACTTACTCCCCATAGTTACCTCTTCCCTGTGTCCTTACCCCCCCATACACTCCTTCCCCCAAGCTGTCTCCCTGTGCATTCACAGCCCTTCTATTCTCCCATGATTGATCTCTCCAAGAAGTGTATCTACCTGAAGTGAATGTTCAACTCATATGCCTGGCTTTTGTTGGGGTAGAAGCCACAGGAGTGGGTTCAATTCCAGACCTAAAAGTCAGTTAGGAGCCATAGTCTCAGGGGGTCCACCAGGCTCTATCAGACCAGAAAACTTGGTACCTTTTTTTATGATTTTGAGTTTTTTTCCACATTGTTCTCCCATTCTACCCAGGATCTTACATAAATCCCACTCCTACTGCTTGACAGTGGTAGCTGGGCACCATCTAGTTCTTTTGGTCTCCTAGGCATAGAGGCTGAGAATTGTGTGGTGTACCAATCCCTTGGACTAATTGTTTCCATGTGTCTTTGTTTTGTTCATTCTTCTTTGCTCTACATGAGGAGAGACCAATCATTGTATTTAGATGGCTGCTTGCAAGCTTTTAAGATCTCAGTTGCTACTTGCCAAAGTAGGATATGGAACAATGTAGTATGTGTAGTATGTTATGCCTATTGAGCTTGATATCCCCTGTGACCATGGTCCTGAGCACACAGGTCCAAATAATTGCTCCCTCTGGGTAGCTGGCTGAGGCCAAGAAGTGACAACAACCCTACAACCTTGTCCCTTGTCAGCTCTACTATATACCTAGATATTCTTGCAGAACATAAAAATACACTTGTAGAAATATTGTCTGCCAACCCTATACATGGTCATGGGTACACTCCTCCCTACATTGTTGTTGTTGTTAGGTGCCATCGAGTCATTTCCGACTCATAGTGATGCCATGCACAGCAGAACGAAATACCTCCTGATCCTGCTCCAGCTCCATGATCTTTGCTATACTTGAGCCCATTGTCACAGCCACCGTGTCAATTCATCTCATCAAAAGCCTTCTACTCCTTCGTCGACCCTCCACCTTACCAAGAATGACATCCTTCTCCAGGGAATGGTCCCCTCTGACAACTTGACCAAAGTAGGTGAGACGAAGTCTGGCCATCCTTGCTTCCAAGGAGCATCTCGGTTGCACTTCCTCCAGGACAGATTTGTTAGTTCTTTTGGAAATCCATGGTACCTTCAGCATTCTTTGCCAGCACCACAACTCAAAAGCATCAACTCTTCTTAGGTCTTCCTTATCATTATCCAGCTCTCACATGCATATGAGGTGATTGGAAATATCATGGCTTGTGTCAGGTGCACCTTAGTTCTCAAGGAGACATCCTTGTTCCTCAGCACTTGAAACAGTTCCTTCGTGGTTGACCTTCCCAGTGCTACACATCGTCTAACATCCTGACTGCTGCTTCCATTGGCCTTGATTGTAGAACAAGGCAACATGAATACTTTGACAACCTCAATCTTTTCTCCATTTATCATGATTCTGCTTATTGGTCCAGTTGTGAGGATTTTTGTCTTCTTTGTATTGAGATGTAATCCACACTGCACACTATGTTCCTCAGTCTTCATCAGTAAGTGCCTCAAGTAATCCTCACTTTCAGCAAGCAAAGTTGTATCATCAGTACATCTCAGGTTGTTAATGATTCTTCCTCCAATCTGTTGCCAAGGTTTTCTACATATAGTCCAGCTTCTCAGATTATTTGCTCAGCATATAGATTGAATAAGTATGGGGAAAGGATACAACCCTGACACACTTCCTTATTGATTTTAAACCATGTAGTGTCCCCTTGTTCTGTTCAAATGACAGCCTTCTGGTCAAGGTACAGGTTCCTCATGAGTAAAATCAAGTGTTTGGGAATTCCCATTCTTCTCAATGTTATCCATAATTTGTCATGATCCACACAAT
>NW_006921803.1:2167052-2195429 GCF_000298275.1 Orycteropus afer afer
TATCTACTCTCCGCTCAAGGGCAAGTTTCAGAGTCTCTTCTGTCATCCATTTTGGTCTTCTCTTCTTTTGTTGTCTTTTTAGTGACCTCTTGCTTTCTTCATGGATGATGCTCTTGATGTCATCCCACAATTCATCTGGTTTCCAGTCATTGGTGTTCAATGCATCAAATCTATTGGTCTCTAAATTCAGGAGGTATATATTCTAGATGATATTTTGACTCTAGTGGACTTTTTTAATTGTTTTTATCTTCAAGTTGAACTTGCATATGAAAAGTTGATGGTCTGTTCCACAATCAGCTCCTGGCCTGGTTTTGACTGAAGATATTGAGCTTTTCCATTGCCTCTTGCCACAGATATGGCCAATCTGATTCCTTTGTGTTCCATTTGGTGAAGTCCACGTGTACAGCCACCATTTGTGTTGTAAAAAAAAGGTATTTGCAATGAACAAGTCATAGGTCTTACAAAATTCTACCATGTGAGTTCCAGCATTATTTCTGTCATCAAGGCCAAATTTTCCAACTATCAGTGAAGCTTCTTTGTTTCCAACTTTTGCATTCCAATTATCAGTGATAATTAACACATCTTGATTGCAAATTCAGTCAATTTCAGACTGCAGAAGTTGATAAAAATCTTCAATTTCCTCATCTTTGGTTTTGGTGGTTGGTGCATAAATTTGAATAATAGTCATATTAACGGGTCTTCCTTGTAGGTGTATGGATATTATCCTATCTCTGACAGCATTGTACTTCAGGACAGATTTTGAAACATCCTTTGTAATGATGAATATCACACCATTCCTCTTTAAACTATTGTCCCTGGCATAGTAGATCGTATGGTTGTCTGATTCAAAATGGCCAAAGCCAGGCCATTTCACCTCACTGACACCTAGGATATCAACTTTATGCGTTCCATTTCATCTTTGATAACTTCCAATTTTCCTAGATTCATACTTTGTACATTTCATATTTTGATTATTAATGCATGTTTGCCGCTGTTTCTTCTCAATTTGAGTGATGCCACGCCAGCAAATGGAGGTCTCAAAACCTTTACTTTATTCATGTGAGTAAGGCTGCTTTTACTCTGATAATTCAGCTCTTTCCCAGTCTTACTTTAGAGCTTTCTAAGCTAAGTGACTCATCTTCCTCCTCTGTACTGGACAATGTTTTTGGACTATTCATAAATTTGCACAGTAATGTATCAGACAGTGTTTCTCTGATATTCAGAAGGTTTTCCCTGGCCAATTCTTTGAGAAGTGGATGGCTTCTTTCTTCCTAGTCTGTCTCAGTCTGCAAGCTGGGCTGATACTTGTGCAACAGGTGCACCCCACTGGGTTTGAAACACCAGTGGCACAGCCTCAAGTCTCACAGCAACAGAGTAGGACAAACCAACCCTCAAGTATGTCTCCCTTATCTGTTGGAAACCCCTCCAACCACCTTATCTGGATCCCTGTGGCTAACTCCTTTATCTGTTCCAGTTCCCTTTGCCTTTTCTGTCCTCTCCCTGCTTCCTGCCTTGCTGCTTGTGGGGGGTGGCCTGGGTTCCCTCTCCTCACCTGGCTCCCTGTGGTTCACTCCTCGATCAGTTCCTATTCCCTTTGCCTTTTCTGTCCTCTCCCTGCTTCCTACCTCGCTGCTTGTTCTTAGGTCCCTGGAATCTGAATGAGAATGTTATCACTTTAAAATCCAAAATGGTTGCCACTTGTAAACATTAAAAATGGCAGTGCCCTCAGTCACTTTAAATATCCAAAATGGCCACTTCTTGTAAACATTAAAAGTGGCTGTGGCTTTGGTCATTTTAAATATTCATAATGGCTGCCACATGTAAACAATCAAAATGGCTGCACCCTCCAGACAAACAATAAGGTCAGTGAAAAAAACAAGACGACCTGCAATATCTGGGGATAGGGCAATAAGAGAAAAAAAGGCAGAGAAGGAGAATAATGAAGGAAAAAATGGAAAAAATGCAAAAAGAAAAACAAGGAATGCGGTTAAACACGAGAAAAAAGAAGAAAAAAATTTTGCAACCAGGGACAGGGAAAAGGAAAAGCTGAAAACTGGGACCTGGCAGGGGAATAATAGTAAAAAGGACAAAAGTATTAATAACAGTAGAGTTTAAAAACAAACAAAAGCAAGCAAACTAAGAACCACAAAAAAGAAAGAGAAAAAAAATTTGGGGAGGGCAGGGCAGGGCACCCAAGCTCCGTCCAAGCACACAGAGTGGGATGGAGTTCCTGCGTGCCCAGAAGGTGGGTGGGAGTGGCCGATCTTCCGTTCACCAAGCCGGTGTGTGGTATAAGAGTAACAAGAGGAATGTCACACCTTTTCAGTCATCCAGGTCCTGAGTGTCCTTGGGGTTACTTGGATATCTTCTGGAGGCTATAAGTCTGAATTCCAGGCACTGGTTCTCTGGGAGGTTTGACTGAATACACTAGTATATATTTAACTGTGCACACTGAGTAAGAAATCGTGGATGCATGACATCTCGTTTTCAGAAACAAAGTAAAAACAGTGCCCCTGCAGAGGCATACTTAATTGTTCAGTCTGTCTAACCAACTATCCACCCACATATCAATGTTTGCCATCACTGACAATGCAGTACTGTATGTACAAAAGGGTTCATCTTTGTTGTCTGTACCTCCAGTGCATCTCTCTATGTCTTCCTCTTCCTCAATGCTACCTTGTTGATCACTTATAATTGGTACATTGCCCTGCCCTGCACCCAAATCAATATTTGTCTCTACCTATCTAGCAGTGTTCCCTCCCTTCCTTTGTAACCAACAAAGAAAATTTTCTTCCAGATATAAACCGTTCCTTGACTTTTTTACTATAATGGACTAATACTAATACAATATTTGTCCTTCTGTGATTGACTTATTTCACTCAGTATAATGTCCTCCAAGTTAATCCACGATATGCAGTGTTTTGCAGATTCTATGTTATTCTTTAGGGTCATATGGTATTCTACTATGCGTATGTACTATAGTTTGGTTATCCATTCTTCTGTTGATGGACTCCTAGGTCGTTTCTATCTTTTTGCTATTGTAAATAGTGCTGTGATGAACATGAGTGTGCATGTATCTGTTCTTGCCCTGGCTCTCACTTCTTTAGGATATATTACCTAGTGAGTCGGGTCTGACTTGACAGCACATAACAACAACAACATTTAGTAATGGAATTACTGGATCAAATGGTATTTCTACTTCTGACTTTTTAAGTAATTGCCATACTGCTTTCCACAGTGGTTGTACCATTTTACAGTACCACCAGCAGTGTATGAGAGTCTCAATATCTCCACATCTTTGTCAGTGTTTGTTATTTTCTGTATTGTTGAACTTTGCTACTAGTGGGGGGGGGGGCAAGATGGTATCTCATTGTTGTTTTGATTTGCATCCCTCTAATGGATAATGGTCATGAACATGTCTTTATGTGTTTGTTAGCCACCTGAATATTCTCTTCAGTGAAGTGTCTATTCATGTCTTCTTCCTATTTTTTAATTGGATTATTTGTCTTTTTGTTGGTGTGGTGCTGGAGTTTTCGATAGATTTTAAAGATAAGTCCCTTGTCAGATATGTCATTGCCAGGTATTATTTCCCAATCTGTAGGTTCTCTTTTCACTCTTTTAGAGAAGTTTTGGAAACACATAAAAATTTAATTCACCTAGTTTATCTTGTGCTGTTTGTGCATTTTGGGTTATGCTCGATAGTTTATTTATCCCATATATTAAAAAAAAAAAAAAAAACCTCACTGCCATTGATTCGGATCCAACTCATAGCGACCCCTCCTTGGGTTTCTGAGGCAGTATTGCTACGGAAGTAGATTGCCCAACCTTACTTCCAAGGAGTGGCTGGTGGGATTGAACTGCCAGCCTTCTGGTTGGCAGTCAAATGCTTTACACACTACCACCAGAGCTCCGTGCCATATATTAGGGCCCCTAAATTTGCCCCTATTTTTTCTTTAAGGATCTTTAGAGTTTTAGGTTTCACATTTAAGTCTTTGATCCATCTGGAGTTTGTTTTTGTGTGTGGTGTGAGGTACATATCATGTTTCATTTTTCTGCAAATGCATATCCAGTTTTGCCAGCATCATTTGTTAAACAGACAATCTTTTCCCCATTTAATGGATTTCAGCCCTTTGTCAAAGATCAGCTGACTATAGGTCAATGGATCTATTTCTGGGTTCTCAATTCTATTCCATTGGTCTATGTGTCTGTCTTTGTACCAATGCCAGGCAGTTTGGACTACTGTGGCTGTATAGCAGGTTTTGAGATCCAGCAATGTAAGACCTCCTACTCTGTTGTTCTTCTTCAATAGTGCTTTGTTATCTGAGGTCTCTTTCCTTTCTATATAAAGTTGGTGTTTTTTCCATGTCCTTAAATAATCTTGATGGGATCTGGATTGGGATTGCATTGAATGTATAGATTGCTTTGGGTACTATTGGTATTTTCACAATGCTCAATCTTCCTATTCACCAGCATAGTATGTTCTTCAATTTATGTAGATCTCTTATGGTTTCTTGAAGTAGCTTTTTATAGTTTTCTTTGTAGAGGTCTTTTGTGTCTCTGGTAAGATTTATTCTCAAGAATTTTATTTTTTGGTAGCTATTGTAAATGGTATTGATTTCCTTATTTCTTTTTCAGCAAGTTCTTTGCTGGTGTAGAGGAAGCCAACTGATTTTTGGATGTTGATCTTGTATCCTGCCACTATGCTAAATCACACGATTAGTTCTAGGAGTGTTTTTTGTTTTTGTTTTTGTTTTTGTTTTACTGAGTGTCTTAGGTTTTCTAAGTATAGGATCATATCATCAGCAAATAGGACTGATTTGACTTCTTCCTTACCAATTTGGATGCCTTTGATTTCCCTTTCTTGCCTTATTGCCCTGGCTAGGACTTCCAATACAACGTGAATAGAAGTGGTGATAGAGGGCATCCTTGTGTGGCTCCTATTTGCAAAGGAAATGGTTTCAGTCTTTCCATCGAGAATATTGTTGGCTGTTGGTTTTGAATATATGCCATTTATTATGCCGAGGAACATCCCTTGTATTGCTATTTTCCTGAGACTTTTTATCAGGAATGGGTGTTGGATTTTATTAAATGCTTTTTCTATATCAATTGATATGATCATGCTGTCTTTCTCTTTTGTTTTATTTATGTGGCGGATGACATTGATTGTTTTTCTAATGTTGAACCATCCTTGCATAAGTGAAATGAATCCTACTTGGTTGTGATGTATTTTTTTTAAATATGTTGTTGGAGTCTATTGGCTAGGATTTTGTTGAAGATTTTTGCATCTATATTCATGAGGGATATTGGTGTGCAGTTTTCCTTTTAGTGATATCTTTGTCTGGTTTTGGTATCATGGTTATACTTGCTTCATAAAATGAATTTTGGAGGATTCTATCCTTTTCTATGTTCTGGAATAGTTTGAGTAGGATTGGTGTCAGTTCTCTGAACATTTAGTAAAATTCTCCAGTGAAACTATCTGAGCCAGAACTTCTTTTTGTTGGTAATTTTTTTGTTACCTGTTCAATTTCTTCTTTTGTTATGGGTCTGTTCTACTTTTCCACCTCAGTTTGTGTTAGTTTAGGTAAATATTGTGTTTCTAGAAATCTGTCTGTTTCTTCTAGATTTTCAAATTTGTTGGAGTACTGTTCTTCATGTTGTTGTTGTTGTTGTTATGTGCCGTCGAGTTGGCCCCGACTCATAGCGACCCCTCCTTGGGTTTCCGAGGCAGTATCACTACGGAAGTAGGATTGCCTAACCTTCCTTCCGAGGAGTGGATGGTGGGTTTGAACCGCCAGCTGTCTGGTTAGCAGGCAAGTGTCTTAGCCACTATGCTACCAGAGCTCCCACTGTTCTTCATAGTATCCTGATATTATCCTTTTATTTCAGTTGGTTCTATTGTAATGTTGCCCATTTCATTTCGTATTAGTTTTATTTGTATTCTCTCCCCCTTTTCCTTTGCTTAATTTGCCAGTAGTTTGTCACTTTTATTAATCTTTTCAGCAAACCAGCTTCTGGTCTTGTTGATTTTTCTTTTGTCTCTATATTTTGTTTCATTTATTTCTGCTTGAATCTTTATTATTTCCTTTCTTCTAGTGACTGTAGGCTTTTCTTGCTGTTCTTTTCTAACTGTTGAAGATGTTGGTTTAAGGTGTTGATTTTGTCTCTTTCTTCTTTTTTGATGTGTGCATTTATTGCTACGAATTGGTCTCTGAACACTGCTTTTGCTGTGTCCCAAAGATTATAGTATGTTGTGTTTTCATTCTCATTTGATTCAAGGAATTTTTTATTTTTTATTTCTTCTATTATTCCGTCATTCTTAAGGAGGGTGTTGTTCAGTTTCCATGTGTTTACTCTTTTTCCTTTAATCCTCCTATTGTTGATTTCTAATTTGATAACCTTGTGATCTGAGAAGATGTTTTGCCATATTTCAATATTTTTAAATTTATTAAGGCTTGCTTTATGGCCTAACGTATAGTCTATCATGGAGAATATTCCATGTGCACTGGAAAAGAATGTATATTTTGCTGTTGTTGGAAGAAGTCCTCTACAGATGTGTCTAGGGTCAAGTTGGTGGATTGTACTGTTTAGCTCTTCTGCATCTTTGTTGAGTTTCTTTCCAGTTGTCCAATCTGTGATTGAAAGTGGTTTTAAAGTCTCCTACTATGACTGTGGAGTCATCTATTTGTCTTTTCAGTTTCGTTAAAGTTTGATTTATGTATTTTGGGGCTTTTTCATTGGGTCCATAGATAGTGATTATGTTTATATCTTCTTGTTCTTTTGATCCTTTAATCATTATATGATGTCTTTCCTTATCTCTTATGGTCATTTTTGTCTTAAAGTCAATTTTATCAGAAATTAGTATCGCCACTCCTGTTCTTTTTTGGTTGCTATTTGTTTGATATATCTTTTTCCAACCTTCCAATTTTAGTCTATTTTTGTCTTTATCTCTAAGGTGTGCCTCTTGTAAACAGCATATTGATGGTTTCTGTTTCTTGAGTGGTGCACTTAATACCTTTATATTGCATGTAATTAATGACAAGTATGAATTTGCTGTCGTTTTGTTATTTTTTTTTATGATGATGATCCTGGTTTCTTTGTTCCATATAATTTTCTGTGCTGAGCTCATTTTGTTTATGAATTGTGGTATCATTTGCTTCATTGCTATTGTTTTAGTATTTACTAAATTTTGTGCTTCTCCTCTTTTTTATTGTGATGTGAAGGTTTATCATTTTTCTTTGAGGTTACCCTGTGATTTATAATTTTCTCCACAAGTTTAGAACAGTCCTGTCTATCTTGCAACTGTCTTGACTTCCTCACCATTAATAAGTTATGTAACTACATTATTTTTTCTCTCTTTTTGGTTTGTAGTTGTTCTCATTCTCCAATTGATGTCTCTGGTTCCCTATTTACAATCTTGCACCCTTATTCTACTTGGGATAGTTCCAAAACTGGTTGTTTTCTGACTTATGTCATCATGTATTTTAGTGGTCAGTTGTTGTTTGCTATTATGGGTTCTCTGCTCAAATGACTCCCTTTTGTATAGTATCCTTTGTAAGGTTGGTCTGGTTTTAACAAATTCCCTTAATTTCTGCTTCTCTGGAAATCTAATTTCATCATCATATTTGAGGGACAATTTTGCTGGGTATATAATTCTTGGTTGGAAATTCTTCTCTTGAATCCAACTGGTTTTTGTATGTTAATATTGTATCCTGCCATTTTGCTGAATGTTCCAATTAGTTCCAGTTGCTTTCTGACTGAGTCTATTGTGTTTTCTATGTATAGAATCATGTCTTCTGCAAATAAAGATAGTTGTATTTCTTGTCAATGTGGATGCCTTTTATTTCTCTTTCTTGCCTTATTGCCCTGTCTAGGACTTGGCGTAGTGCCTAAGGCATTTGACTACTAACCAGAAGTTTGGAAGTTCACACTCACTAGCCACTCTGCAGAAGGAAGACTGGGCAATCTACTTCCATAAAGATTTGGGAGCTCTGGTGACATAGTGCCTAAGGCATTTGACTGCTAACCAGAAGGCTGGTGGTTCAAACCCACCAGCCACTCCTCAGAACAAACGTTGGGCAATCTACTTCTATAGTGATACTACGTGGGAAACTCAAGGAGGGGTCACTGTGAGTCAGACCTGACTTGATGGCAGTGAGTTTTTTTGAGGACTTCCAATAAAATACTGAATAGAAGTGGTGACAGAGGACATCCTTGTCTGTTTCCCATTGGCAAGGGAAAGTTTCAAGTCTCTCCCCATCAAGAATAATATTGGCTGTTGGTTTTGCATATATGCCCTTTATTATGTTGAGAAATTTCTCTTCTATTCCTATTTTTCTGAGAGTGTATATCAGGATTGGATCCTGGATTTTATCACATGCCATTGGAAATACAATGGAGGTCAGAATTGACACTATGACATGCCTTTTCTATATTGGTTGATGTGATTATGTGGTTCTTTTCCTTTGTTTTACGTATTTGGTAGGTTACATTGATTGTTTTTCAAATGTTGAACCATGCTTGCATACCTGGTATGAAACTTACTTGGTCATGGTGTATTCTTTTTTTTGATATAATGTTGGATTCTACTGGTTAGGATTTTGTTGAAGATGTTTGCCTGTACTCATGAGGGATATTGGTCTGTGTTGTTGTTGTTGTTGTTGTTAAGTGCCGTTGAGTTGTTTCTGACTCATAGTGACCCTATGCACAGCAGAACGAAACACTGCCTGGACCCACACCAGCTCCATGATCCTTGCTATACTTGAGCTCATCGCCACAGCCAGTGTCTCAATCCTTCTCATTGAGGCCCTCTCCCTTCTTCATTGACTGTCCACCTTACCAAGCATGATATCCTTCTCCAGGGAATGGTCCCTTCTGACAACATGACTGAAGTAGGTGAGGCAAAATCTGGCTATTCTCACCTCCAAGGAGCATTTTGGCTGCACTTCCTCCAGGAGGGATTTGTTAGATCTTTTAGCAGTCCATAGTACTCTCATCATTCTTTGCCAGCACCACCACTCAAAAGCATCAACTCTTCTTCGGTCTTCCTTATTCATTGTCCAGCTCTAATATGCATATGAGATTATTGAAAATACCATGGCTTGTGTCAGGTACACCTTAGTCCTCAAGGAGATATATTTGCTTTTCAGCCCTTGAAAGAGGTCCTTTGCAGCCAATTTTCCCAGTGCTATATGTGATCTGATGTCCTGACTGCTACTTCCATTGGCATCAATTATAGAACCAAGCAATGTGAAGTCTTTGACAACTTCAATCTTTTCTCCATTTATCATGATGCTGGTCTGTAGTTTTTCTTTATAGTGGTGGCTTTGCCTGGTTTTGGTATCAGGGTTATGCTTTCTTCATAGAATGAATTTGGGAGTATGCCATCCTTTTCTATGTTCTGGAACAGCTTGAGTAGGATATGTGTCACCTCTTCTCTGAATGTTTTATAGAATTCTCCAAGGATGCCATCTAGGCCAAGACTCTTTTTTTGTGTGATGATTTTTTTTTTTTTTTTGATGATTATTATTTGCTCAATATCTTCCTTTGTTATATGTGTGTTCAATTTTCCTACCTCAGTCTTTGCTAGCTTAGGTAGGTCTTATGGTTCTAGAAATTTGTCCATTTCTTCTAGGTTTTCAAATTTGTTGAGGACAGTTCTTCATAGTACTCATTATTATCTTTTGTATTTTGGTTGGTTCTATTGTTATGGAACCCATTTCTTTTGTTGTTGTTGTTGTTGTTTGCCGTCGAGTTGGCCCCAACTCATAGCGACCCCTCCTTGGGTTTCCGAGGCAGTATCACTACGGAAGTAGGATTGCCCAACCTTCCTTCTGAGGAGTGGCTGGTGGGTTTGAACCACCAGCCTTCTGGTGAGCAGTCAAGTGCCTTAGGCACTATGCTACCAGAGCTCCTCATTTCATTTAGCATTCATTTTATTTACATCTTCTCTTTCTTTTCTTTTGTTTAATTTGCCAGTGGTTTGTCAATTTTGTCAATCTGTTCTGCTTTGTTTTTTTCTGCTCTGATTTTTATTATTTCCTTTCTTTTTGAGGGCTGCTGGTTTCTTTTGTTGCTTTTTTTCTTATCTTCAGAGTTGTTAGGTTAAACTATTGATTTGGGTTCTTTCTTCTTCTTTGATGTGTGCATTAATTACAAAAAATTGACCTCTGTGTACTGCTTTCACTCTGTCCCAAAGGTTTATGTATGTTGTGTTTTCACTCTCATTTGTTTCTAGAAATTTACTTATGTCACATTTTATTTCTTCTGTTCACCAGTGGTTCTTGAGCAGTCTGTTATTCACTTTCCATGTATTTGATTTTCCCCCTGGTCTTCCTATGGATGATTTCTAATTTTATAGTGTTGTGATCTAAGAAGATGCTTTGTAGTTTTTTGGTGCTTTTAAATTTATTGAGGCTTGATTTGTGACCTAACATATACTCCATTCTGGAGAATGAAATATGTGCACTTGAAAAGAATGTGTTTTGTATTTTTGTTGGGTGAAGTGCTCTGTGTATTCTATGAGGTCAAGCTGGTTGATTGTGCTGTGGTGACCTGTATCTTTACTGAGTCTTTTTTTTTTTTTTCTTTTTTTCCGATTTTCCTATTCTTCATCAAAAGTGGTGTGTTAAAATCTCCTACTACTATTGTAGTATTGTTTATTTTTCCTTTTTAATTCAGTTAATGTTTGCTTTTTGTATTTGGGAGTTCTTTCTTTGAGTGCATAGATATTTATTATGGTTATATCCTCTAATGGAGTTCTAGTGGTATAGTGGGTAAGGCATTTGGCTGCTAATCAAGTCAGTGATTCACACCCACCAGCTGCTTCACAGGAGGAAGATGATGCAATCTACTTCTGTAAAGATTTATAGCCTTGGAAATACAATGGAGGTCAGAATTGACACTATGACAATGAGATTACTTTGTTTTTTTTTTCTTTTTTATGTCCTCTTGGTCTACTGACCACTTTATCATCATTTGATGCCCTTCTTTGTCCCTTATGCTGGATTTTGCCTTGAAGTCTATTTTATCAGAAATTAGTACTGCCACTCCTGCTGTTTTTTGGTTGCCATTAGCTTGATACATCCCCCCCCCCATCCCTTCATTTTTTCATTTATTTTTGTCTTTGTGTCTAAGGTGAGTTTCTTGTAGGCAGAATATTGATGGGTCTTGTTTTCTTATCCAATATGCCACTTTTTTTCTCTTGATTGGTGCATTTAACCTGTTCACATTTAGTATAATTAAAGATAGGTATGAATTACTGTTGTTATTCTTTGTGTTTTTTGTTGTGTTGCTGATGATTTCTTTGTTCCAAATATTCTTCTATGTTGAGTACATTTTGCTACCAATTTTTCTTTCCTGTATTTTCATTATTGATGATTTTGGGTGCACTAAGTCCTTGTGATTTTCTTCTTTCTTATTTTGGTTAAAAGACATGGATTTTCTTTGTGTGAAGTAAATTCTTGTGTCCCTACATTTGGAACAATCTGTTCTATATTGGCATCATCCTAACTTACCCTACATATGGAAGTTTTGCAATTATACTATTATTTCTATTGGTTTTGTAGTTGGTATTGTTTACAGATTTACTCCTCCAGTTTTCTATTTTTCATTTTGTAAGTGTATTTTAGATTTGAGAGGTCTTTTCCTGGGTTAGTTTCTGGGTGTTATTGTCATAAAGTTGTCTTCTGTTGTTGGTTGTCTGTTGGAAGGACTTCTTTTAGCATTTCTTGTTGCTTTTGCCTGGTTTTTACGACTTCCCTTAATTTCTGTTGGTCTGTGAATGTCCTAATTTCTTCATTATATTTGAGGGACAGTTTTTCTAGATATATAACTCTTGGTTGATAATATTTTACCTTCAAGATTTTGTATATGTCATCCAATCACTTTCTTGACTGCATGGTTTTTGCTGAGAAATCAGAGCTTGGTTGACCTTTGTAGGTAAAATTTCATCTTTCCTGAGCTGCCTTCAAGATTCTTTCTTTGACTTTGGATTTGGAAAGTTTGATTGTGATATGACTTCATGAATTTCTATTGGATTCTATCCTATACTGGTTCTTTGAGTCCTTGGATAGATATCTTTTCATCCTTCATGATACTGTGGAAGTTTTCTGTTAGCAATTCTTCAAGGATTTTCTCTATGCATTTTGTTTTGTTTTGTTGGCTTCACTTATTCTAGAATTCCAGTCAAGCATGTGTTATTTGTTTTGATATCATCCCCTATAACTCTTAGGTTTTCTTCATTTCTCTTCATTCTCTTTTCTGATTTTTCCTCAGGCAAGCTGTTCTAACATCTGGTTGTCTACTAGCTGGGATACAGTTTCTTCAGCCAGTTCGATTATTCTATTCTTTTGCCTTTCCAATTGTTATCTATCTCTGTAATTTTGGTGTTCATCTTCTGGATATATAATTGCTGTTTTTGTATGATTTCTAATTGTCTATAAATTTTGTCATTTTGTTCTTGTATAATTTTCTTGAATTCTTCAAGGGCACTGTAGGTCTTCTTCTTGCTTCTGTTTATAATTTCCTTGAGCTCTTGGAATGAAATATATATATATATATATGTTCTTTTAAATTCCTTCTCAAGTAATTCTATTACCTGTTCTTCCTCAGGGAGATTTCCTGGTTCTTTATTTTAGTAACTTGTTTCTGCTATCTTGTCCTATTTCTTTATTTGAATTGAAGTCGTCTGTTGTCTCTAAGTCATTTTGAATTGTTATTTTTATTTGTTTATTGTGTGTTGGTTTGTTTCACCCTGGTTTTTTGTTTTGCTTTATTTCAAGGTATCTGGTTGAGTCCTTTTTTGGTTTTTTGGATCTGGTTGAGTGGGGCTGGTGTGCTTCTTTGGTTTTAACTTGGCATCATTGGGGCACTCCCCCACATGTCTGGATTTACTGGTCGGACTATGGATATATGTGTCTGTTTGAGATGAAGAGGAGCTATAGTTGGGATGAACAGGTGTTGTCCATCATCTGTTATTGATCCAGTGATATAGGAGCTGATAGTGGTACTTTTCCTCTGGGTGAGGTAGTTGGTGCAGTAGATACAGCTGACAGTGGAGACTTAATGGCCTCTTCCTATTAGATGAGGTAATAAGAAAAAAAGAAGAGAGAAAAAAAAGATAAGAAATAAAAAGGAGAAGATGAGGAGGAAAAGAAATAAGCACAAAACTAAAAGTTAAAAAATACATGGAATAAAAGAAAATGGAGAGTAGTTGAGCTGAAAGATTGGCAAAAATGCTAGAAGAAGAAGAGGGAGAAATAAACAGGTAAAAGGTGAAAAAAATTAGGAAAGAGGAAAGGAGAAAAATAAGAGGGAAATAAGGAAACTGAGAAGGAGGGATTTTTGTAATTATGGTCAGCTGGCAGCCCTGTGAATAGGTTGGTACAGAGGAAATCATTGATCCAGCAGTGTGAGTGCCTGCACAAGTGAAAGTAGCCAAGCACAAGTGGGTTCCTCCAAAAGAAAAGGCTGCTGGTGTATGAATCTTGTGGTTAGTGTGATAAGGATCAGCCAGTGACATATGCACAGGAAGGGATAGTTGGAGCCTCTGGGTCTATTTGAAGTGGATTGCTACAGTTGGCTAAGGGACTTCCTTGGCCACCAGCTTGGTGGTGGTGGGGAGAAGTTTTGCTCCTATTATCAGGGAAACTATACTTTTTGGAGCAGAGAGTGTGGCTCACCAGTCATGATTCTCTGGCATGGAGCTGGCACTGTCCATACCCACTGCACATGCACTTATTCAGGTCCTGCCCAGACTCTGTGAAATGCTGTCCTGATATTCTCTTCCCTAATCAAACCAACACACACCTTTCTATTTACAGATGTAAGAGGTTCCTGGTACAAGTGAACCTCCTTGAGAGAGGTGGCTACAGAGTTGTGCCTCCTATGTTTGCTCGGCATGGAAAAACTTCTCTCAGTCCCTTAGGCAATCAACAGGCAAGTTTTTGCCTCTGACTCAGTCTGCCAGAGGAGGAGGTTTCCAGAGGTCAGGGTTGGTGAGGGCAGGGCTTCTCTATTCACTGAGTCTGGTTACAGAAAGAGTATTTACCCCTATGCACAGGGAAGGGGGAGATGTGCATTTGTTAGATCAGAGAGTGTATACCTCCTGTTTTGAATCTCTGGCATGGGTGTGTCACCCTTCTGAGTACATACAGGCATTTATCCAGCTCTTGCACAGATTCAGTCAAGCAAGAGATTTTCCCGAGCCCAGTTGAAGACTTCAACAGCACCAATACAGACTTTTCATCAGCCCAAGCCCAGGTTCTGCTGGTGGTGAGTTTTTTGATTCCCTTTCCACTGTAACTCTATTCTGACCTGCTTCCCTGCACCTTTTCCCAACTCCTGCACATCTATAGCTCATCTTAAATTCTTCTAGATCTGTCTACACTGTGTCATAATCACCATGTGGATTCTATGAAGTTTTTTTTTTCTTTTTCTCCTCGCCTAATGTGTCTTTTCATGATATGCTTGCTTCAGCAGGATCCTGGCCTCCTCTCTCCCCAGTCACTAATCTCACTCCATATCCCTTTCCAATCAGTGCTCACAGTGCTCAATCTAATACTTTATCTTCTCCTTTGGTATTCAGAATTTCACAATCATTATTTCTATCTATTTCACTCAGTTTTTCCAGGTCTTTGTCTTGAGAGGGTCTCAGTGGAAAGTTAGCAGGATCACATATTGTCTATTCCTCTTGATCATCATCTTTTGCTACCTATGTTCTTTTCTCTCAAACATTAAACATCAAAATTGACTTAACTAATCTTAAACAAGGAGCTCTGGTAGCATAGTGTCTAAGGCATTTGACTGCTAACCAGAAGGTTGGCGGTTCAAACCCACCAGCCACTCCTTGGAAGGAAGGTTGGGCAATCTACTTCTCAGTGATACTGCCTCAGAAACCCAAGGAGGGGTCGCTACAAATTGGATCTGACTCGACGGCAGTGAGTAATCTTATATAGATACTAGAAACAAAAACACATGACAATCATGATCTTCTCAATTTATCACATAAAAGTTCTATACTGTTCAAAACTGATCGATTAACTTTCTGACCTCTCATAATGATTATTTCAAACTTCTTCCCCTCTTTTCAAACCTCAAAATGCCTTCCCTTCTCTTTATTCCCAAATATGAACTAATTAACTTTTTCTTTCACAAATAAATTAAGAAAAATTACACCAAAAACATCTTGCTATTAAGTTTCATATTACCCTGTCTGAAATTCAAGGTATCCTTCCTGTCTACTCCAGCCCTTCATTGGACTTTTGGATCTTATAACCATTCCTACCCTAAAAGTCTAACCATATCACCAATTGTTTCTCTCATTTACCTAGATTCTTCCTACTGATATTTAACTGTGATTATACCTCTTTCATCTAAAAAGCATACACACAGCCATCACAATAACAACAAAATCTCTCTTAGATTTTTTCTGAAGCAACACTCAACTATTTTCCTACTGTCTTACATCTCTTCTTCAATTTATCATCAACATTCTCTTGAGTTGTTTTTTCACTGCCTTAGTGTAAGGTTCTAAAATCTTCAAGTACACAAATAGTTTACAACATATGTCCATAGTGCTTACTTACCTAGCATAGATTGTGAAATGATGTCCATTTGTTATTATATTGAGAACCCATTATCTCAGAAGCACTAGCTAATAATGCATGAGGAATTGCCACACCCTTAGAATTCATAACCCATGGTGGTAAAAGACAGGCAAACTGTCACAATGCAATAGAAAATCTTCTGAAAGAGCTCTGACCCCAACACTAGATAGGTACAAAGTAGGAAAAATATCATAAGGTACAGACAATCAGATTTTTGCAAGGATAATTAAGTATGTACATAAAATAATCTCCTGCATAAATTGATCGGTTTATTTATTCACAAGCTAAGTTAGACACTGATCTTTCTTCTTCTTCTCATTTTTTTTCTTTTCTTTCTTGAAGAGCTTTATGTAGCTCTATCAAATTCTTCAGGAGCCTTGGTGGTGCAATGATTAACCATCTAGTTACTAACTGAAAGGTTGGCAGTTTGAACCCACCCAGTGGTTCAGCTGTAGAAAAGACCTGACAATCTGCTTCTGTAAAGATTACAGCCTAGAAAACCCTACGAGGTAGCTCTACTCCATCACATGAGGTCACTACACATCTGAACTGACTCAACAGCACCCAACAACTGCATCAGACTTTTCATTGTTAGGTGTTTTTTAGTCATAGAAAATCCAGATTCTTATGAATCTGGATCTCTCTCCTTTAAAAAAGAAAACTTCCATTTGATGGTAAAAGAGTTTAAATCTTTGTAAATTAGAAATAAGAATTGGATACTGAAATATGGGGATTACACTGTCTGGATTTCATGGGCTTCAAATTTCATTCTCTCTTGAATTCTTTGATTCCAGAGATACCCATACTAAAAATGAATTTTTCTTCTAAGTGAGTAACATTCTAATTTTCTTGAATTTGAAGACTCAAGCTATAGATATGTGTCATTGATAATACAGCAGGGCAAATGTCAACTTAAAAACAATTAATAAAATAGTGGGGGGAGGGGGAAAATGTAAATATCAGAATCCAAAATCAGTTGAGTGGATATGGACCATTTTATACACTTATATGATTCTCAAGATTAGGAACTTATGTTATTTGAGGATCAGTTGTAGATGTTAAGACAGTTACCTCTGAGATACTAATACTATTTGCAAGGAGTCCTTATGGTGCAATGGTTAAGCATTTGGCTGCAAACCAGGATGTTGTCAGTTGAAATCTACTCAAAGCTCTGTGGGAGAAAGACCTGACAATCTACTCCTGTAAAGATTCTAGCCTATAAAATCTTATAGGGAAATTCTACTGTGTCTTATGGAGTCACTATGGGTCAAAATTGACTAGACAGTAGCTAACAATAATACTGTTTGTACCATTATTAAGACAAATTCCTTTCTTTTTTCCCCTGTACACCCCTCCATGATCTCTTCTCATATTATATTTTTGTGTTAAACACTGCTTAATAAGTCTTTTTTTAAATAATTGATTCATTTTAGAATAAATTTATTTGCTTTACTCCATCATCCAAGAGTACAAAAAGTAAGCATATCTTGTTTCAAAATTGTGTTTATAAAAAAATAGACAAACTTTAATCTATGAAACTCTTACCCAGTATTTAAAAAAAAAAAAAAATCATTGCCATGGAGTCAATTCCGACTCCTTTGATCCTATAGAAAAGAGTAGAACTGCCCCATAGAGCTTCCAACTCTGTAAATCTTTACAGAAAAACAGACTGTTTCATCTTTTACCCATGAAGTGGCTGGTGGGTTGAAACTGCTGATCTTTTGGTTAGTTGAATACTTCATTATGACATCAGAGCTCTTTATCTAGTATAGTATATATTAAAGTTATTGAATAAATACCACATAGCACCCACCAGCCACTCCTCAGAAGGAAGGTTGGGCAATCTACTTCCATAGTGATACTGCCTCGGAAACCCAGGGATGGGTCCCTATGAGTCGGGTCTGACTCGACAGCACATAACAACAACAATAGTAAAAATACAGTCCCAGTGAATGAACCTCTCATAATCAAAGGCACATACTATTTCTCAGTCCTGTGACTAAACTCACACATTATCTGAGGAATTGCATTCATTCTGCTGCACAATGACCTGGCCTTTCCAAAATACTTGCCTCAGAGACTAGCTAACTTAACTATATTCAGATTAGCAAAATAAATAAATAAATCAACCACAATTATGCATCACTGAGAGAAGAGAAGAACTGATAGGATTGAAACAATGTAATAGACTAACAAATGCACTTAAAAAGACCTAGCATAGCTCACAGGACAAGCTCTACCACCAATTGCCTAAGTGTGATCGTTAAGGTTTTGTGTCAACTTGGCTGGGCCATGGTCTTGAGTGACTGGGCAGTTGAATGCAGTTATTACCCATGATGAAATTGTAATCATCTCCACAGTGGAATCTGCTGTGAGCAGCTAAGTAGCTGTCTTGGGATGAGGACTGTTTCTAGTATATAAGGAGAAGCTTTGAAACAGGTCTCTAGCATTTGGCACATATGAATCCTGCATTTGGCCAAGTCTTCATCATTTAGACTGCCATGTTGCCTGCCAATCTTGGTATTGTTCCTGGAATTGAACTAGTGGCCTGCTATGTTGTCTGCTAATCTTGAGACAGTGTCACTTTCTCTGTCCATCTTGAGTTCATCAGCCTCAGCAGCCAGCAACTGCATGAGTCAGAAAAAGCCTCCAGATCTAATGGACCTGGAACCAGAGGCAGAGTGAAGCCCAAGGTCAAGGGGCCTTCACCCATCTCCAAGAGCTGGCACTTGAACTCAGACTTCTAGCTTCCTAAACTGTAAGAGAATAAATTCCTGTTCATTAAAGCAATCCTCTTATGTTATAGCAGCATTAGAAAAGCAAGACAACAAGTGTCGCCAACAATAAGAGTAAAGGAAATGTTTGTCAACTACATTGGTTGCTAAAATCAATAGCATGATTAATAAGAATAGCACAAACAAGCCTCGTAATGGGATTAAGGCAGATCATAGGAAACTAATGACTGAGGATAAAGACAAATGTGTTGACAATGGTAGGTAGTGTGACAAATGAAATACTTTAATAAACAAAATTCAGGAATCCAGACTGCTGAAAGACCCAAGACCAAGACTGAGATAAATCTGTCAGCAATATCAATAGCTTCATACTGTGTCAGCCAGAAGACAAGGCTAAATTATAAATGTTAATGAGAAATAGATTCAGAAAACCCACAAACAGAACAAAAGAGATTAAATGGAAAGCTATCCTCAATGCAGTGTTTGATGTAAGTCTTAATTTTAAGAAAGATGCAGTGGTCATGGTCTTTAGAAAGGGGAATTTTTTATTTCAAATAGAATTGCAGCATGCCACCAATTCAATCATTAGGAAATGTCCACCTCCATAAAATCTTGAACTCAGCAATAAAAGAGTCTTCAAAAGTAAGATGAACCAAGAAAGACAAAGAATAAGGAAAGCAAAGAAAGAAAAATTCTTTTTAAAGAGAGTAACTAATAAAAAGGAGAACAGAAAAAAAATGGTGGGAGGAAAAATTCAACCATCAAATATTTACTGAGCAACTGTTTTGTGATAGATACTGCACAAGATGTTAGAGATAAACTGATGGAGCAAAAACAGTCCTGGTTTCTGGCCTCAGGAATCTTACAATTTGAAAGCTGAGAAAGATTAATCAAGTAATTGCACAAAGAATTGTGGACTTGAAATCCTGACCAGTATCATAAACAAAGGATGTATGGTACTTTGAGTACATAAAATAAATTATAGGAATTTCAGAAAAGTCCTCTCTGAGGAATTGACAACAAATTGAAGACATAAAGGAGAGAGACTTAATTCAGCAAAGGTTTGGACATTCAAGTGGGGAGTTCACCAAGCAGTAGACCAAAATACACAGGCCCTGAGGTGAGAACGAAAATAGTGAGATGGGGGATCAAAAAGAAGGCCAGAGGTCTGGAGTACAGAGAACTTGGGAGAGAATGTGTGTCTGATGAATTCAGAGGGCTTAGTAGAACCTAGATGATGTAAGCTTTTGCATCTTTATCCTAAGAGCAATGAAAGCCATTCAAAGTTTCAATCAGGAGAGAAGCATGGTCTCCATCTATTGAACCACCACCACACGCTTACTATTATGGGCCAGCCCACTGGTCCCACTCTTCTCTCATTCACTCCATCTGCCACAGAGAACCTCTGGCTTTTTGTTCAGCACGCAGAATTATTCTGAGCTCAGAGCTTCTATGCATGCTGCACCCTCTGCCTGGAACCCTTTTTCCCACTATCTTTACATCTCTCCTCTCCCTTTACCTTTGATCTCTGCTCAAATATATTCTTTTGAAAACTTTCCTTTTAAAAACCCCAACTAAGGGAGACCACAATTACTTACACTCCCCTTTACCCTCCTAGCCTGCTTCTTTAAAAAAAAAAAATAAATAATAGTTTGAGTGAATGTTTACAGAACAAATTAGTTTTCCATTCAACAGTTTATACATATTTTGTTTCATGACATTTGCTGCAATTCCCTCAACACTCTTCCCACTTCCTCCCTGAGTTCCCCATTTGCATTAATTCTTCTTAACCACAATTCTTATTGCTAATAGAAACTATAGGAGCTCTGGTAGCATAGTGCCTAAGGCACTTGACTGCTCACCAGAAGGCTGGCAGTTCAAACCCACCAGCCACTCCTTGGAAGGAAGGTTGGGCAATCTACTTCCGTAGTGATACTGCCTCGGAAACCCAAGGAGGGGACGCTATGAGTCTGGGCCAACTCGATGGCATATAACAACAACAGATAGAAACTATATTCTAAATGTGATTATTTAGTTAGTCTATAAAACACATAGGTATATATGTACATGCATAAACACAGAACTAGAATTTGGTATCAAGAAGGCAAGGACTTTATTGCTAATTCTGCCTGACACATAGCCGTACTCAATAACTATTGATTGAATGAATGAATGAATGAATGAATGATCTACAAGGACTGAATGCTGACTGTCATATAGACCACAGGAACACAAAAAACCTGGAGTCAGACCTAGGAATTTTATAATCCACATTCTCTCCAGGACTTCATCCAAACAACAGAGTTACAAATACAGAAAAAAATGATCACTTAGAACCACCCAGATCCTAGATAACAGAATATCTCTGGTAGCATAGTGCCTAAGGCACTTGACTACTAACCAGAAGGCTCCTGGTTCAAACCCACTAGCCACTCCTGGGAAGGAAGTTGGGCAATCTACTTCCTCAGTGATACCGCCTGGGAAACCCAAGGAGGGGTCTCTATGAGTCAGATCTGACTTGACAGCACCTAACAACAACAACAAAGATACCTTTCTTGATTGCACTAGAACACAATGCATGCAAAGTAAATGCATGTAATTAAGATCATTGTATACCTGGCATGCTATAAAGTGGAAATATACCACTTCACAGGTTGCACTAGTAGCATTGTTGTTGTTGTTAGGTGCCGTGGAGTTGGACCCGACTCATAGCGACCCCTCCTTGGGTTTCCGAGGCAGTATCGCTACGAAAGTAGATTGCCTCATCTTCCTTCTGAGGAGTGGCTGGTGGGTTTGAACCGCCATCCTTCTGGTTAGCAGTCAAGTGCCTTAGGCGCTATGCTACATTAAGAAGCATTTATTTGTAAAAATAGTGTTATTGTCCTAATTGAAAAGTACACAAATCATAAAAACAGACAATACTGGCATCACCAGAGTTCATTAATGAAAAAAGAAAAAAAACACGTACCCACAAATATTGGCCTTAGATTCACTAAAAACTAACAAAGAGAAGATTTACCTCAGAGAACCAGTGTATTTCAACACCATGAGCACTTATTAAGTGTGTGTTCATTGGGACTTGATTGCACAGATTTAATATACAAATATCACAATAGATGTTGGGGTAAAACTAAGCCATATTGATAGGTACGGTCTGTAATATTGAAAAGGAAAGCAAATTCTAACTCTGGTAGACAAAAACACAAACAAACTGGAATACAAGATAAGTGTTAGAGAAAGAGATTGCCATTGAAGTTAGAGAATGAAGAATAGAGAAGAATATCTCAAACTATTAAAATTAAAATCCATTGCTTTTATTAAACAAGAAATAAAGAAAATCTAATAAATGTGTATGGATTTTTATTTTAAAGGCAGACAAAAATAGCCAGTATCTTCCATATGTGAAAATCTTAAAATGTGTTTGTGAAGGGGAGGAGTGCTAGCGAAAGGGGAAGCCATCAATTTGTGGTTGGATTTTGTGACCACTAACATAGATATATATATATATATGTTAGTGTATATATACATATGTACACACACACACATATGCATATATATATATATATATACACACATATGTATATGAAAATATATATACATATGTTGTTGTTGTTGTTATATGCCATCTAGTCGGACCCGACCCATAGCGACCCCTCCTTGGGTTTCCGAGGCAGTGTCACGACGGAAGTAGATTGCCCAGTCTTCCTTCCAAGAAGTGGCTGGTGGGTTTGAACCGCCAGCCTTCTGGTTAGCAGTCAAGTGCCTTAGGCACCATGCTACCAGACCTCCTTATATACATATATATGTATATATATATATATATATATATATATATATATTTATATCTAGACTCTGCTTTTGATATAATGAACTCAAAGGGCTTACCAGAATGCATCTGATACCTAGACATAATAGTCACCTATTATGTTATGATATAAGAATTGTCAGAATCATACCTGTCTGAAATTCTCATCTGGTGTCACTTTTTAGGTTAAAGTAATGAAGAACTCTGTCAAAATACAAGCTTGTTACTCTGAATGTGGTCAAGGGACCAGCTGTATCATCATCACCTGAGATTACTAGAAGTGCAGAATCTCACCCTTCACCCAAAACTACTGAATTAGAATCCACACTAATACTACCCCTACAAATGTAGGTGACATACATGTACATTAAAGTTTGAGAAGCACTGGTCTACTTCATAGGTTACTCTGCATTGTAATGCATTAGCATGTTGTATGCCTTTTCTTTAATACCTTAGAAAATTTCCACACTATTCTGAGAAGTGTACAGAACTCTGTGAGATTACACACACATGCACACACACACACAGTATTTCTGTATCAGGAGTAAAAGGAAAGTTACAAAACTTGAGACACAACTAAAATAGTATGCCTGAGTTTAAGACAGCAGTTGGAGTATGTAAAGAACCAGAGTGTGAAAGCCAGCAGGGACTTCTGCAGCTGGGGGTTGGGATGAATTGGGAGGGGAGGGAATGAAAAGGAATGAAAGGGAGATGGAAGAATATTACTTGATTATTTTATTTTCGATTAAAGACTTAATTTACAGGTTTTTTTAACTCTTTGTTGTGACTTGGGTGAAATTGTACAAAGCAGATTAGTTTCACATTCAACAGTTCATACACATTTTGTTTTTTGACACTGGTTACATTCCCCACAGTGTAATATCTCACCTCCCACTTCCTCCCTGTGGTTACCCTTTCCCTGTGTCCTTCTTGGCTATGCATTCCTGCCTCTCTACATTTCACTCTGTGCAAAAGCTGTTCTTCGGATCTCCTATGGCTGATTGTTCTAAAGAGTGCATTTCCCTACTGCAGGCATTCAGCTTGTATAACTGTCTACTGTTTGTCAGAGAGTTAAGCCACAGGATTGAGTTCAATTCAAAGCCTGAAGGATGACTTGGGAGCATAGTTTCGGGGTTGCCCAGTCTCTATTAGACCAGTAAGCCTGGTTACTTTTTATGATACTGAATTTTGTTCCACATTTTTTATCTCCCACTCTACATGTTGTTGTTGTTGTTATGTGCCGTCGAGTCAGCCCTGACTCATAGCGACCCCTCCTTGGGTTTCCAAGGCAGTATCACTACGGAAGTAGGATTGCTCAACCTTCCTTCCGAGGAGTGGCTGGTGGGTTTGAACCGCCAACCTTCTGGTTAGCATTCAAGTGCTTTAGCCACTGTGCTACCAGAGCTCCTCCCACTCTACACAGGATCTCCAATTTTGATTTCTGAGTGGTTAGCATTGGTAGCTAGGCGCCATCTAGTTCTTCTGATCTCAGGGTCACATAGGCTGAGGTTCTCAGCGTCTATTACTCCTTTGGACTAACAGTTTCCATGTGGCTTTGATATTCTTCACTTTTCTTTGCTCCAGATAAGGATAGAACAATAGTTGTCACTTAGATGGCTGCTCTTAAGCTTTTAAAACTCCAGTTGATACTTGCTGAAGTAGGATGTAGAATAATATTGTTGTATATCATTATGTGCCAATTGAGCTTGATGTCCTCTGTGACTGTGGTCCTAAGACCTCAGACTGAGTGAGTCACTCCCTCAAGGTGCTTAGTTGTGGGTATGGAGATATACTAACTTTGCCTCCTGGCTATGCTGAAACCGCATACAGACATTTTTATAGTACATACAAATACATATATAGAAATGTTGCTTGTCAAACCTATGTTTGGTGGTATTTTCCCATTTCCCTATCCATATTGATCCTCTTACCTGTCTACCTATGTACCCACCCATATAATTGTATTTGCTATTATTGATAATGCATTATTGTGTATGTAAGTGCCATCAAGTCAATTCTAAATCACAGTAACCCCCATTGGGTTTCCAAGGCTGCCACTCTTTACAGAAGTCGATTGCCTCATCTTCCTCCCGCAGAGCAGCCAGTGGGTTTAAACTTCTAACCTTCTGGTTAGCAGCCAAATGTCTTACCAATTACCTCACCAGTGCTCCTTCTGTATGCAATAGTATTTGCTTTTATTTTATTGTCTGTACCTCTTGGGCACTTTCTGTGTCTTCCTTTTCCTTAGTGATATTGTGCTTTTCAAAAGCTTTTGAGATATTACTTTTCCCTTCACCCATATCAAACCTGTCCCTTAATTATCCACCTATTTTCCCTCCCTCCTCTGCTCCCTCCCATCCCTGATAACCAACAAAGAAAACTTCCTTCCTTGTATAAACCTTTCCTTGAGCTTTTATTATAATAGATTCATACAATACTTATCCTTCTTTGATTGACTTATTTCACTTAGCATCACATCCTCCAAGTTCATGCATATTAAGAGGTGATTGGCTGATCTTCATTATTCTTTAATGTTGCATAGTATTCCATTAGGTGCATGTACTATAGTTTGGTTATTCATTTATCTGTTGATAAGCACTTAAGTGGTTTCTCTTTGCTATTGTGAATAGTGCTGTGATGAACATGGGTGTGTATATATCTATTTGTATCCCATATCTCACCTCATAAGGATATATTCCTAATAGCAGGATTGCTAGATCAAGTGATATTTCTATTTCCAACTTTTTAAGGAAGCACCCACCCATTTTCCATTGTGGTTGTATCATTTTTCAGTCTCATCAGCAGTTTATGAGAGTTCTAATCTCTCCTCACAAGCATTTATTCTTTTCTGTTTTGCTAAGTAGATGACATCTCGTTGTTTTGATTTTCATCTCTCTAATGAGAGAGTAGCTAAAGCAAATGAAAGAAATGACAAGATGAATGAGCTGAACAGAAGATTTCAAAGAGCAGCTCAAGAAGATAAAATCAATTATCATAATGAAATGTGCAAATACCTGGAGTTAGAAAACAAATAAAGGAAGAACATGCTTGGTATTTCTCAAGCTAAAGAACTGAAGAAAAAATTCAAGCCTTAAGTTGCAATATTGAAAGATTCTATGGGGAAAATATTCACCGATGGAGCAAACATCAAAAGAAGATGGAAGGAATACAGAGTACTAAAAAGAATTGGTTCTGTTCATCCTTTTCAGGAGGTGTCATATGTCATATGATCAAAACCAATGGTATTGAAGGAAGAAGCTGAAGCTGCACTGAAGGAACTGGCAAAAAAAAAAAAAAAAAAAAAAAGGCTCCATGAATTGACGAAATACTCTTTGAGATGTTTCAACAAATGGATGCCACACTGGAGACACTTATTCATCTATGCCAAAAAATTTGGAAAAGAGCTACCTGGCCAACTGACTGGAAGAGTCCATGGAAGAGATCTGTATTTGTACCTATTCCAAAGAAAGGCGATCCCACAGAATGTGGAAATTATTAAACAATATCATTAAACACACTTGTTGTTGTTGTTGTTTGCCATCAAGTCAAACCCGACTCATAGCGACCCCTCCTTGGGTTTCCGAGGCAGTATCACTACGGAAGTAGGATTGCCCAAACTTCCTTCCGAGGAGTGGCTGACACACAAGTAAAATCTTATTAAAGACAATTCAAAAATGGTTGTAGCAGTATATTGACAGGGAACTTCCAGAAATGCAAGCTGGATTCAGAAGAGGACATGGAACAAGAGATATCATTGCTGATGGCAAAGAATACCAGAAAGATGTTTATTTGTGTTTTATTGACTATGCAAAAGCATTTGACTGTGTGGATCATAACAAATTATGCATAACATTGAGAAGAAAAATAAATCCAGAACACTTAATTGTGCTTATGAGGAACCTATACATAGACCAGGTGACTGTCATTTGAACAGAACAAGAGGATACTGCATTGCTTAAAATCAAGAAGGAAGTGTGTCAGAGTTGTATCCTTTCACCACACTTATTGAGTCTGTATGCTGAGCAAATATTTCAAGAAGCTGGACTATATGAAGAAGAATGTGACCTCAGGCTTGAAGGAAGACTCATTAACAGCCTGCGATATGCAGATGACACAATCTTGCTTCCAGAAAGTGAAGATGACTTGAAGCACTTACTGATGAAGACTAAACTCTATAACCTGCAGTATAGATTACATCTCAACATAAAGAAAATGAAAATCCTCACAAGTGGAGCAATAAGCACTATCACAATAAATGGAGAAAATATTGAAGTTGTCAAAGATTTCATATTACTTGCTTCCATAATCAACACTAATGGAAGCAGCACTCAAGAAATCAGATGATATATTGCACTGGGTAAACCTGCTACAAAGGACCTGTTTAAAGTGCTGAAGAGCAAAGATGTCTCTTTGAAGACTAAGGTGCACCTAACCCAAGCCATGGTCTTTTCAAACACCTCATATGCATGTGAAAGCTGGACAACGAATAAGGAAGGCTAAAGAACAGTTGATGCTTTTGAGCTGTGTTGCCAACGAATACTGAAAGTACCATGGACTGCCAGAAGAACTAACAAATCTGTCCTGGAAGAAGTGCAGTCGAGATGCTCTTGGAAAGCGAAAAATGCCAGATATCTCACCTATTTTGGTCATGTTGTCAGAAGGGACCATTCCCAGGAGAAGGGTATCATGCTTGGTAAAGCAGAGGGTCAGCAAAAAAGGGGAAGACCCTCAGTGAGATGGATGGGCATAATGGCTACCACAATGGGCTCAGGTATAGCAAGCATTGTGAGGCTGACGCAGGACCAGGCAGTGTTTTGTTCTGTTGTACATAGGGTCACTATGAGTCGGAGCTGACCCAACCGCACCTAAGAACAACAACAATGGCTAATGATCGTGAGCATTTCTTCATTTGTTTGATGGCTTCCCAAATAACTTCTTGGGTGAAATATCTGTTCATGTCCTTTTCCCATTTTTGAAATGGACTATTTGTCTTTTTGATATTGAAGTGTTGAAGTCATCTTTAAATTTTTGAGATAAGTCCCTTGTCAGATATGACATTGCCAAATTGTTTTTGTTTTTGTTTTTCAATCTGCAGATTCTCTTTTTACTATCTTGAAGAAGTCATTTGATTCAGATAAGAATTTAATTTTCAGGAGGGGTGAGTCATCTAGTTTTTCATCTGATGCTTGTGTATTTTGAGTTATGCTTGATTTTCTGTATTTGCCATACATTCAAAAAAAAAAAAAAACGAAAACAAAAAACGTCACTGCCATCAAGTCAGATCTGACTCATAGCAACCCCTCCTTGGGTTTCCAAGATGGTATCGCTACGGAAGTGATTGTCCAACCTTACTTCCGAGGAGTGGCTGGTGGGTTTGAACTGCCAACCTTCTGGCTAGCAGTCAAATGCCTTGGGCACTACACCACTAGAGCTCCTTGCCATACATTAGGGCCCCTAATTTTGCCCATATTTTATCTTTGAAGAACTTTGTAGTTTTGAGTTTTACATTTAGGTCTTTGATCCATCTTGAGTTTGTTTTTATGTTTGGTGTGCGGTACGGATCTTGTTTCATTTTTCTGCAGATGGACACCCAGTTTTGCCAGTCCCATTTGTTATAGATACTATCTCTTCCCCAGTGGGTTTTGGCCTTTTTCAAAGATCAGCTATCCATAAGTGAATGAGTCTATTTCAGGAATCTCAATTCTATTCCACTGTTTTATGAGTCTCTTTTGCCAATATTAGGCTGTTTTGACTACTACAGCTCTATAGTAGGTTTTGAAATTGGGGAGTGTGAGACCTCTTAATTTGTTTTCCTTTTTCAGTAGTGTTTTGACTATAAGAGTCCTCATTCCTTTCATATAAAAGTAGTGATTGGTATTTCCATGTCTTTAAAGAATGCTGATGGAATTTGGATTGCGATTGAATTGAATCTATTGATTGCTTTGGGTAGTATTGACATTTTTACAATGTTCAGTCTTCCTATCTGTGAGCATGGCATATTCTTCCGTTTATGTAATTCTCTTACAGTTTCTTATAGTAGTGTTCTACTATAGTGTAGTTTTCTTTGTCTAGGCCTTTTGTCTTCCTGGTAAGATTTATACCGAAGTATTTTATCTCTCTGGCGATCTCTTTGTTGATATAGAGGAATCTAACTGATTTTTGTATGTTGACTTGTATTCTGCCACTTTGTTGAATATTTAATTATTCCATTTTTTTTTTTTTTTTTTTTTTT
>NW_006921803.1:2195529-2203873 GCF_000298275.1 Orycteropus afer afer
TTTTTTTTTTTTTTACCTTATTGTCCTAGCTAGGTCTTCCAATACAATATTGAATAGAAGTGGCAATAGAAGGCATCCTTCCTTGTCTGGTTCCTGCGCACAAGGGGAATGCTTTGAGTCACTCTCCATTGAGAATAATTTGGCTATTGGTTTTGCATATGTGCCTTTTATTATATTGAGAAATTCTCCTTGTATTCCTATCTTGCTGAGAGTTCTTATCAGAAATGGATGTTAGATTTTATCAAATGCATTTTCTGCATTGATCATGTTGCTCTTTTCCTTTGTTCTATTTTTGTGGTGGATTACATTTGATTGTGTTTCTAAGGTTGAGCCATCTTTGCATACCTGGTATGAATCCCATTTATCATGGTGCATTATTTTTTTGATATAGTGTTGGATTCTATTGGCTAGAGTTTTGTTGAAGATTTTTGTGTTTATACTCATGAGGGATACTAGTTTGTAGTTTTCCTTTTTAGTGCATTTTTGCCTGGTTTTGGTATCGGAGTTATACTTGCTTAAAGAACAAAGTTGGCCATATGCCATCCTTTTCTATGTCCTGAAACAGAATGAGTAAAATACCTGTTACCTCTTCTCTTAATGTTTGATAGAATTGTCCAGTGAAGCCAGTTGGGCTAAGACTTTTTTTTTTGGTCAGAAGTTTTTTTATAACCTGCTCAATTTCTTCCTTTGTTATGGGCCTGTTCAAATTTTTCACTCAGTCTGTTCTATTTCAGGTAGCTCATTGTTTCCAGAAATTTATCCATTTTTTCTAAGAATTCAAATTTGTTGGAGTACAGTTCTTCATAGTATTCTGTTATCTTTTTTATTTCAGTTGGTTCTTTTGTGATGTCACCTGTTTTATTTATTATTTGTGTAATTTGCATCTTCTCTTTCTTTTCCTTAGTTAAATTTGCCTGTGGTGTTTTGATTTTGTTAATCTTTTTTAAGAAACAGCTTCTAGTCTTCTTCATTTCCTCTATTGTTTTTCTGTTTTCTGCTTTGTTTGCTTCTGCTCTGATCTTTATTTCCTTACTTCTAGAGACTATAGGCTTCTTTTTTTGCTCTTTTTAATTGTTGGATTTGTTGGGTTAAGGTGTTGATTTTTGTTCTTCTTTTCTGATGTGTGCATTAATTGCTATAAACTGACCTGTGAGTACTGCTTTCACTATGTCCCAAACATTTTGGCATGTTGTGTTTTCGTTCTTGTTTGTTTCTAGGAATTTTTCCCCACACACATTTTCTTTCATTACCCAGTAGTTATTGAGCAATGTGTTACTCAGTTTCCATTTATTTGATTCCCCCACCACCACCCAGTCTTCCAATTATTGATTTCTAATTTTATAGCCTTGTGATCCAAGAAGACGCTTTTTAGAATTTTAATGTTTTTAAATTTACTGAGGCTTGATTTGTGCCCTAACAGATGGTCTATCCTGGAGATTGATCCATATGCACTAGAAAAGAATGTGTATTGTTTTGTCTGTTTGTTTGTTTGTTTGTTGAGTGGAGTGCTCTGTATATGTCTATGAGGTTAAGGTAGTTGATTTTGTTGTTAAGATCTTCTGTATCTTTGTTGAGTTTTTCCTAGTTGTTCTGGCTTTCATCTAAACCATATCAAAACCAAACTCACTTCCACTGAGTCAATTCTGACTCATAGCAACTGCTATTGGGTTTCCAAGCTGTAATATTACAGAAGCATACTGCCTCATCTTTTTTCCAAGAATCAGCTTATAGGTTCAAATCCTGACCTTTTGTTTAGCAACCAAATACCCTAACCACTACACTGGCAGAGCTCCTTGTCTTTCATTGAAAATGGCATATTAAAGTCTCCTACTACTATTGTATTAGTTACAATAGTTTGTTTTATGTATTTTGGAGGTTTTCCTTGGTGCAAAGATATTTATTATAGTTATGTTTTCTTGGTCTGTTGACCTTTTTATCATCATATAATGTCCTTCATTGTCCCTTATGCTGGATTTTGCCTTCAAGTCTATTTTATCAAAAATTAATAGTGTCGCTCCACCTCTTTTTTTGGTTGCATTAGCTTGATATGATTTTTTCCATCTCTTCATTTTTAATTTATTTTTATGTCTGTATCTAAAGTGAGTCTTCTATAGTCAGCATATTGATGGGTCTTGGTTTCTTATCAAATCTGCCACTCTATTTCTCTTGACTGGTCCATTTAATCCATTCAAATTTAGTGTAATTAATCATAGGCATGAATTTACTGTTGTCATTCTTTTGTGATTTTCATCGTGGTGCTGATGGTTTCTTTGTCCCAAATATTTTTCTGTGCCGAATTCATTTTATTAAGGTTTATTTCCCTTTTCTTCATTATTGTTGTTTTTTTGTTTACTAAGTCCTTCTGTAAACAAGTGGTGGCAAAGTCCTTCTTATTTTTTTCCTTTCTTATTTTGGTTAGAATTTTTATTAATATCCTTTGTTGATATCCTGTTGCAAATTCTTATCTACATAAGTTTGGAACAATTTGTTCTATATTGACATAATCCTGACTTCTTCTATATATGGAATTTTATATAATTTTTAATTATAATTTTATTTCTCTCTGTTTTCATTGTAGTGGATATTGTTTACAGATTTATTCTTCTGGTTCTGTATTTTTAAAGTTTTAAGCTTATGCAGGATTTGAGAATTCTTTTATTTGGTTGGTTTCTGGGTTATATTATCATATGTCTTAATCTTAAGTTGTTCTCTTCCCTTGTTGGTTTACTGCTGGAAGGATTCCTTTAGTATTTCTTGTTGGGTTGGATTGCTTTTTCATAAATTCCCTTAATTTCTGTTTGTCCAGGAATGTCCTAATTAATTTATTCATCATATTTGAGGAAGTGTTTTGCTGGATATATAATTCTTGTTTGGCAATTTTATTTCCTTCAAGATTTTGTATATATCAGGCCATTGCCCTCTTGTCTGCTGCAAAATCAGAGCTTAGTCTTATTGGTTGCCCTTTGTAGGTAACACTTCCATTTTTTTTCGAGTTTCTCTCAAGATTCCATCTTTGAATTTTGTTTTGGAATTGTGATCATGACATGTCTTGGTGAATTTCTCTTGGAGTCTATCCTGTATGGGGCTTTTGAGCTCTTTGAATGGATATTTTTTGTCTACATGATTGGGGAAGTTTTCTCTTAATAATTTTTCAATGATTTTCTCTGTCTTTTTTTTTTTTCCCTTGCCTCTCCTTGTTCTGGAGTTCCAATCAGGCATTTGTTATTTCTTTTTTTCCCCCCCCCCCACTTTTATCATGTTTATGTTACTTCTTTTGATAGCATCCTACATAATTCAGGTTTCTTCATTTTCTCTTCATTCTCTTTTCTGATTTTTCCTCATGCAATCTGGTGTCAAGGGATTTGTCTTCTATCTGGGAGGTGTGTTATTCAGCTAGTTCAGTTCTACTCTTTAGTCCTTCCAATGTGTTATCTGTCTTCATAATTTTAGTGTCCATCTTCTGGATATATAATGGCTGTTATTGTATGATTTCTAATTGTCTATTTATTTTGTCATTTTGTTCTTGTATGATTTTCCTGAATTCTTCAGGGTTACTATCTATCTTTTCCTTGCTTCTGTTCTTCTGTTTATGATTTCCTTGCGTCCTTAGAAGGTTTTATGTATGTATGTATGTATGTATATGTATATGTATATAATTTGTTTGAATTGAAGTTTTCTGTTGTCTCAAGACACTTTGATGTTGTTTTAATTGCTGATTGTGTATTGCATTTGTGTTTCAAGATGTCCAGATGAGTGGGGCAGGTATGCTTCTTTGGTTATTAACTTGGCAGCACTGAGACACTCTCCCTGTCTCTGGATTGTTAGAATAATTGATGGGAATGTGGGTACAAGTCTCTGTTTAACATGAAAAGGAGCTGCAGTTGGAATGAACAGGTGTTGTCCACCATCAGTTATTGATCCAGTGGTGTAGGAATTGATAGTGGTGCTCATCCATTGGGTAAGTTGGTTGGTACAGTAGAAATGCCTGACTAGTGGAGAGTTAATATCCTCTTTCTGTTGCATGGGACAACAAAAGAATTTCTAAAACATCAAGGAGAAAAAGAAGAGAAGGAAAAGGAAAAAAGATAGAATTGGAATAAAGGATAAAAAATATAGAAAAAAAGAAAAACAGGGGTGGTTGAGCTGAAAGATTAGCAACAATGTAAGAAGATGAAGATGAGAGAGAAATAAATAAAAAGGGAGAAAATTTGAGAAAGAAGGAAGGAGAAAAATAAGGGAGAAATAAGGGAAACTGAGGAGGAGGGACTCCTGTAATTATAGTCAGCTGGCAGCCCTGGGAGCAGCGAGAGTAGTGGAAACCACATTCCACAGGTGTGTGCCTGTGGAGGTGAAAGGAGCCGGACACAAGCAGGCTCCTGCAGTAGAAAAAGCTGCAGGTGTTTGCCTGCTGTCCTCAGTGTAAGAAAGATCAACCACTGATGTGTGCAGAGGTAGGGATAGCTGCAGCCTCTGGGTTGCTCTGTTTGGAATGGGTTGCTTTGGGTGCCTCTGGGACTTCTTTGGTCTCTGTCTTGGTGGTGGTGGGGAGAGATTTTGCCCCTACTCACAGGGAAATTTTACTTTTTAGAGCAGAGAGTATGGCTCACAAGTTGTGATTCACTGGTATGGGTCTGACCCCCTTCTGGTCAGACACAGCTCCTGCCTAGACTCCAGCGAAATGTCACCCTACTCTCTTCTCTAACCATCCCATCACAGTCCTTTCATGTCACAGAGGTAAGAGGTGCCTGACATGAGTGAGCCCCCACTGAGAAAGGAGGTTGCAAAATTGTGCCCTTGTTTCAGTGTGAAAAAATTGTCTCAGTGCCTTAGGCATCCAGAGGGGAAATTTGAGCCCCTGACTCAGGCTACTAAAGGTGGAGGAGTCCAGGTCTGGGATTGTGAGTTTGGAGCTTCTCTATTCACTGAGCCTTTGCCTGAGGAAAAATCATTTACTCCTCTGCACAAGGAGGGTGTGTGTTTGTTAGATCAGAGAGCTATCCCTCCTATCTCAATTTCCTGGTGTGGGTGCTGCCCTTCTGGATAAACCCTGCTCTTTGTCCTGTTCTTGTCCAGATTCAGTCCAGCAAGAGACTGTCCTGAGCCCAGTTTGTCCAACCACCCTAACACAGGCCTTTTGCCAGTCCAAATCTAGCTTCTGCCAATGGTGAATTGATTCTCTTTCCCACTCCCTCCTCTAGCCATGGCCACCTGTGCCACTTGTAACTCTGACTTGATTTCTTGTATGTTTGTCCCCTAGCTCCCACATGTCTACTGCTCACCTTGAGTTCCTTCCAATCTGTCTACACTGTATCATTACTGCTTTGTGGATTCCATAAAGTTTATATTCCCCCTCTTACCAGCATCTGCATCTTTATTCAAGATTTCCCCACTTCAGATGGTCCAGCCTCTTCTCTCTCCCTGGTCCATAATCTCGCCCCAATTCCTTTTCCAAACAGCACTCAATCTAATTCTGCATCTTCTCATTTGATGTTCAGAATTCCAGGATCATTATTTGTATCTGTTTTACTCAGAGTTCCAGATATCTTTGTAAAGGGATTTGACAGACTGTGTTGGCCACACACACTCCACCTCCTATTGTTTTCTTTATAGAAGACCCTAGGTATTGTGAAATTTACCTTTTTGCCATAAACAATAGTTCCCTGACTTGCCCACATATATTAGAGAGAGTACAAATGTACTGCTGTCTAGTCTATTCCAATTCATAGCAACCCTATAAGAGCAGAACTGGCCATGGGGTCTCCAGAGCTGTAAATCCTTACAGAAGGAGACTGCCATATCTTTGTCCCAACCAGCAGGTGGTAGGTTTGAATCACCCAAGTTTCAGTTAGCAGCTGAGTGTTTAACAACTGTACCACCATGGCTCCTTTAGAGATGGTCCACCACCCACTGCCATCGAGTCAATTCTGACTCGTAGAAACCCTATAGGACAGAGTAGAACTGCCCCATAGAGTTTCCAAGTCTGCAAATCTTTACAGAAGTAGACTGCTTCATATTCCTCCCATGGAGTGGCTTATGGTTTCCAACTGCCACCCTTTTGGTTAGCAGCCAAATGTCTTAATGACTGCACCACAAGAACTCCTTTTAGAGAGGGTGAGCAAACCATAAATAACTCTGGTTTAGGAGTCCTCTGGCTTCTAGTCCTCTCTGGGCTACTAACTAACTCTGTGCTCTTAAACAAGGCACTCTTCACCTATGGAGAGAAGGCATGGACTACAAACACTCTACAGTGACTGGTAGCTATAATTTTTCATGCATCTAAGTGGCATCTTATCACAGTATGCCAAATCATTCTAGAATCATAAACAGGTTACATTGGGGCACATTACTGAACTAATTATATCTCTGGTTCCATTTGTTGTGAATGCAAAGATTAATCTGATTTAGCTAACCTCAGTGTTGGATTAACCAAAAAGTGAGGTAAGCATGGGCTTACTTGTGCTTACTTACTAATCTGTAGTGAACAATTTCACATGGGTTGCATGAAAAACATGAAATTGTTCACTATTCAAGACAAAACCAAATGCACTGCCATCCAGTCGGATCCAACTCATAACGACCCCTCCTTGGGTTTCCAAGGCAGTATCACTACAGGAGTAGATTGCCCAACCTTCCTTCTGAGGAGTGGCTGGTGGTTTTGAACCGCCAGAGATTAGTGAATTGGTGAAACCTATGTGAAATTGTTCACTAAAGATTAGTAAGTGAGCACAAGTAAACCCATGCTTACCTTGCTAATTGGGGGCATCTTCCCTGTCAGGGATTATAAATTTGAAAAAGAGGCTTTGATTCTGTAGGAAGGTGCTGTGGGGTTGGAAAGGAGACATATGTCAGCTATACCTAGAAGCAGAATCTTTGATATGGTGAAACCCGTGTGAAATTGTTCACTACAGTAAGTAAGCCTGTACTTACCTTAATTATTGAGTAATATGTCTTCATTTAAACCCCAAAGACTGCTTCTTCTGAAAACATCTGCCCATGTGAAAGGAACGAATGGAACAAAGATATATCCACAGAATAACCCAGACAATTTCTCCCTTAAGAAATAGTTTTGATTTCTCTTCATGCAGTTGTTCCCATTCCAAGATCTAATCTTCCCAACTGTAGTTTCTGGAAACCTCTCTTGTCCTGACATGTTGAGTCTGACAGAAACCAGCTTGAATAAGTATTTTATTCTCTTCACATTCTCATCCTCTCATCAATGTATTTATTGAAGTAGCCACTGATGATTCTCCTTTTACTCATTTATCCTTAACAGAAGCATCAAGCTACTGATACACATTTTTGCATCTGGTGAACCAACTATGGTATGTCATAAGCTATGCTGTCTTTTTCTTTACTGCTCAACTCAATTCTACAATAGCAAACAGCTGGGTGTCAGCAGGACCTGCTGGTCTGAACGCAGGTTTAGGAGTCAGTAACTTTGAGCTCAAATACTGACTCTGCTGCACGTTTTTTCTGAAGATGTGAGCTGTCCTATAAAAGCACTCATCATGGCATTCAAACAAGCCTGGAAGTCACTGTGCTGATGTGCTAACACAAAGAAATCTTTCTTGTAGCTGTGCTTATGGCATTTTTCAATAGTCTTCTAATGGAGTTTTGGTCTGCCACAGAAAGGTAATGAAAGCAAAGGGCAAGGGGCCCAGCTTGCCCTTCAGTCAGAATGACTTTGACTGCTAAGAGTCCACTAGGCAGCAAAAAGAAGATTTCAAGGGTAATTTCCTCACCTTTCAAACCTGTGATTTCATATTAGAGGCTCAGTCTGTCAGCCTTCT
This sequence comes from Orycteropus afer afer, assembly GCF_000298275.1. NCBI lineage: Eukaryota > Metazoa > Chordata > Mammalia > Tubulidentata > Orycteropodidae > Orycteropus > Orycteropus afer. The sequence continues at coordinate 2,203,320 of NW_006921803.1, forward strand.
TGTGTCGACTATTCTCTCTGGGAAGGTTAATGTCACTTCCAAGCTTAATAATGGCCCCAAAGTTCGGAATGTACTGTAAACATCCTGAATGTGATGAATAAGTGAAAATAAACAAGGATGATAAAGGCAAACTGCACCTGAAAACCTTTACAGCTAATATTGGCTGGAAAAGAAGGGAAAGCCAAAGTTGTATCCACTGAGGTCAAGTATGTGTTTTAAAGGAAAACATTTAATCAAAGAACCAGGTGTACCAACCCTCATGCTATGAAACTGATTCTACCAACCTCCTGCTACAAAACAAAATTTTCAGCCCAACACTTATCAATTTATAATTCAACACAAGTCTTCAGATGATGCTTGATTTACATACCCAATGAAATTTACAAAATTAATCTGAGGTTCCCAACATTCTCTTCTGTAACATGTTTATAGTATCACTTACCTTATTCATATCACAAGATCATTGTTGTTGTTGTTAAGTGCCGTCGAGTCGTTTCCGACTCATAGCGACCCCATGCACAGCAGAACGAAACACTGCCCGATCCCGCACCAGC
>NW_006921803.1:2206098-2214678 GCF_000298275.1 Orycteropus afer afer
CCTGTCACCAAGGCCAAATTTTCCAACTACCGGTGATTCTTCTTTGTTTCCAACTTTTGCATTCCAGTCACCAGTGATAATTAACACATCCTGATCATGGAAAGGTTCAAATAAAATTTTTGTATTAAAGAATTGAAGAGAATTATAAACCACTGTAGATTCATCAGATTTGCCACTGCTCTTGAAAACTTGTTATAATACATTTGTTCACTTATTTCAAGTTATCATGATTTTTCCTTTGCTCGGATATAGTGGTTCTCAAGCTGGCTGCATGTTAAAATCACCTAAGTAGCTTTTGTAAAATGCCCTATTCCAAGCTCCATTCTAACCCAATTAAACTAGTAGATCTAGGCTTGAGACCTAGATATTACTATTTCAAATCATCTTCTCTACCTTCTTCAAAACACAAAAACTAAACCCATCATCAATCAGTAGATAACAACCCTACTGGACAAAGTAGAATTGTTTCATTGGGTTTCAAAGACTTAAATCTTTACAGAAACAGACTGTACAGATGTACATCTTTCTCCCATGGAGTAGCAGGTTTGAACCACTGACTTTTCAGTTAGCAGCCAACTGTCTACCCACTGCATAACTAGGGCTCCTTCTGTCTTCCTCCACCTTCCACATATTACCCACAACCAAAGTTGTGCTAGAATGTTTAACAACCTGATCTCTGAGGAAGAAAAGTTCTGATATGTAATGTGTTCCAATTTCCGAGGTGTAAATATCCCCATCATAGCTGATCTCAAGCTGTCAGTATAATGTCACTAAATGCAGAATCACAAAGAGATGTGCATAATCAGCTCTGGAGAACAGATGTGAGCCAGCTGCAGCTCACCACTGCCAGAAGCTCATGTTAATCCAAGTAATCACCCAATTTATAAATATAGAACTATTGAAATGAAAATATAAAACTATACCAAATATGGCAGATGAACAAAATCTCAGGCTAATATAATGAACGAACATATTTCATTCTTCCAACAAACATTTTTTGTACATCTACTAAGCATCATGTACAGTTACTGTTGTTGTTGTTGTCAGATGACACTGAGCCAGCTCCAGCTCATAATGATCCTATGTACAACAGAACAAAACATTACTTGGTCCTGCTCCATGTTCACAATACTTGCTATGCTTGAGCCCATCGTTGTAGCCACTGTGTGAATCCATCTCATTCAGGGTCTTCCCCTTTTATGCTGACTCTCTGCTTTACCCAGCATGATATCCTTGTCCAGGGACTGGTCCCTTCTGACAATGTGGCCAAAGTTGTTTTTGTTGTTAGGTGCCATCAAGTGGCCTCGGTCTTGTGGCAGAATGAAACACTGCCTAGTCCTGGGCCAGTCTCACGATCCTTGCTATACCTGAGCCCATCATTGCAGTGACTGTGTCAGTCTATCTCATTGAGGGCCTTTCGCTTTTTCATTGATCCTCCACTTTACCAAGCCTGATATCCTTCTCCAGGGAATGGTTCCTTCTGACAACAAGACCAAAGTAGGTGAAACAAAGTCTGGCCATTCTCGCTCCCAAGGAGCATTCCGGCTGCAGTTAATACAGGACAGATTTGTTAGTCCTTTTAGCAGTCCGTGAATACTCTTAGTACCATTCTTTACCAACACCACAACTCAAAAGCATCAATTCTTCTTTGGTCTTCCTTATTGTCCAGCTCTCACATACATAAGAGGTGATTGAAAATACCATGGCTTGGGTTAGGTGCACCTTAGTCTTCAAGGAGACCTCTTTGCTCTTCATCACTTGGAAGAGGTCTTTTGCAGCAGATTTTCCCAATGCAATACATCATCTGATGTTGTGACCACTGCTTCCATTGGTGCTGATTGTAGAACCAAGTAATATGAAGTTTTTCACAACTTCAATCTTTTCTCTATCCATCGTGAACCTGTTTATTGGACTACTTGTAAGGATTATTGTTTTCTTAATAGTGAGGTGTAATCCATAATGCAGACTGTAGTCTTTAATCTTCATCAGTAAGTTCTTCAAGTCATCCTCACATTCAGAAAGCAAAGTTGTGTCATCTGTGTATCACAGGTTGTTAATGAGTCTTCCTCCAAAGCTGATGCCATGTTCTTCTTCACATAATCCACCTTCTCAGATTATTTGCTCAGCATACAAATTGTTTGATGAAAGGAAGCAATACTGGGACACTCCTTTCTTGACTTAAAACCAAGTATCCCCTTGTTCTGTTTGAATGACAGCCTTTTGATATTTGTGCAGGTTTCTCACGAGTACAATCAAGTGTTCTGGAATTCCCATTCTTATCAATGTTATCCATAATTTGTTACGACCCACACAATCAAATGCTTTTGCATGGGCAGTAAAACATAAGTAAACATTTTTCTGGTATTCTTTGCTTTCAGCCAAGATCCATGTAACATCAACTATGATATCCCTTGTTCCATATCCTCTTCTGAATCTAGCTTACATTTCTGGAAGTTCTTTGTTAATACACTATTGCAACCACTTTTGAATTATCTTCAGTAATATTTTACTTGCATGTGATATATGATATTGTTTGATAATTACTATATTCTGTCTGATCAGCTCTCTTTGGAATGGGTACAAATATGGATCTCTTTCAGTCAGTTGGCCAAGTAGCTGTCTTTCAAATCTCTTGGCATAGCAAGTGAGTGCCTCCAACATGGCATCCATTTGTTGAAACATCTCAATGGGTATTCCCTCAATTCCTGGAGCCTTTTTCTTTGCCAATTACTTCAGTGCAGCTTTAACTTGTTCCTTCAATGTCACTGGTTCTTGATCATATGCTACCTCCTGAAATGGATGAACATTGACCAATTCTTTTTGGTACAGTGGCTCTGGGTATTCCTTCCACCATTTTCTGATGTTTCCTGCATCATTCAATATTTTGCCCATAGAATCTTTCAATATTGCAACTCAAGGCTTAATTTTTTTCTACAGTTCTTCTAGCTCAAGAAATGCTAAGCCTGTTCTTCCCTTTTGGTTTTCTAACTCCAGGTCTTTACACATTCATAATAATAATTGGCTTTGTCTTTGAGCTGCTCTTTGAAATCTTGTTTAGCTCTTTTGTCTTGTCATTTCTTCCATTTGATTTAGCTACTCTCTGCTAAAAGGAAAGTTTCAGAGTCTCTTCTGGCAGCCATTTTTGTCTTTTTTTCCTTTCTTGTCTTTTTAAAGGAGCTCTGGTAGCATTTAATGACTTCTTGCTTTCTTCATGGTTGATGTTCTTGATGTCATCCCACAATTCCTCTGGTTTTCAGTCGTTGGTGTTCAATATATCAAATCTGTTCTTTAGATAGTCTCTAAATTAAGGAAGGATATATTCAAGATCATAATTTGGTTCTTGTGGACTTCTTTTAATTCTCTTCACCTTCAAATTGAATAAGCAGTTAATGGTTTGTTCCACAATCAGCTCCTTGCCTTGTTTTGGCTGAAGATATTGAACTTCTCCATTGCCTCTTGCCACGGATGTAGTCAATCTGATTCCTATGTATTCCATCTGGTGATGTCCAAGTGTGTAGCCATTGTTTATGTTATTGGAAAAAAGATCTTTGCAATGAATAGGTCATTCATCTTTCAAAATTCTATCATGTGATCTCCAGCGTTATTTCTATCACCAAAGCTATATTTTCCAACTACCAGTAACACTTGTTTCCAACTTTTGTATGCCAGTCACCAGTGATAATCAACACATATTGATTGCATGTTCGATTAATTTCAGGCTGCAGAAGCTGGTAGAAATCTTCAATTTCCTCATTTTGGCTTTGGTGGTTGGTGCATAGATTTGAATAATAGTAGTATTAACTGGTCTTCCTTATAGGTGTATGGATGTTATCCTATCACTGACAGCATTGTACTTCATGTTAGATCTTGAAACACTCTTTGTGATGATGAGTGCCACACCATTCCTTTTCAATTTGTCATTCCCAGTATAGCAGATTATATGGTTGTCTGATTCAAAATGGCCAAAAACAGTCCATTTCAGCTCATTAATGCCTAGGATATCTATCTTTTTGCATTCTATTTCATTTTTGACAACTTTCAATTTTCCTAGATTCATACTTGGTACATTCCATGTTCCGATTAGTAATGGATGTTTGTGTCTATTTCTCCTCATTTTGAGTCATGCCACATCAGCCAATGGAGGTCCCAAAAGTTTTACTCCATCCAGGAGTCAGCTCTTCCCCTGTCATTTTGTGAGTGCCTTCTGATCTGATGTTCTGGCATTATATCAGACAATGTTTCAGGGCTATTCATAAAGTTTTCCAGTAATATATCAGACAGTGTTTCACTGCTATTCATAAGGTTTTCACTGGCCAATTCTTTGAGAAGTGGATGGCCTCTTCCTTCTTCCTAGTCTGTCTCAGTTTGTAAGCTGTGTTGAAATCTGTCCACCATGTTCAACCCTGCTGGCATTTGAAACACTGTTGGCACAGCCTCAAGCCTCACAGCAACACGCAAGCCACCACAGTATGACAAACTGACAGAGAATTTCATCTCCTTTAGCTGTTCGAAACCTCTCTGCCCTCCCCTTACCTCTTGTCATCCCTGGCTTTCCCTCCTTCCTGTCTTTTGGGTGGGAGCTGTTTCCCTCCCCTCACTTGAATCCTACCAACTTTTCAGTCCCTGGCTTTCCCTCCTTTCTAGTTCTATTTATTATTAGTATTTATCAGAATTTCCAGGGAAAAGACAATCAAATGTTGTTTGAAAATCTATAATTAGCATTATTATTACTTAAACTTGCCTTTAATTGTACATTAAATTCTCTTTATATTTCAAATAATAACATAGGAGAGCATGTTGTTGTTGTTGTTATTAGGTGCCATCGAGTTGGCTCCGACCCATAGCAACACTATGTACAACAGAATGAAACACCGCCTGGTCCTGTGCCAGCCTCACAATCATCGCTATACCTAAGCTCATCATTATAGCTGCTGTGTCAATCCACCTTGTTGAGGGCCTTCCTCTTTTTCATTGACTATCCACTTTACCAAGCATGATATCCTTCTCCAAAGAATGGTCCCTTCTGACAGTAAAAAAAAAAAAAAAACAAAGGTTAGAAGAAGTCTGGGCATTCCTGCTTCTAAGGAGCTTTCCAGCTGTACTCCCTCCAAGGCAGATTTATTTGTTAGTTCTCCAGGTAGTCCATGGTACCTTCAGTATTCTTTGCCACATCACAACTCAAAAGCATCAACTCTTCTTCACTCTTCCTTATTCATTGTCCAGCTCACATGCATATGAGGTAATTGAAAATACCATGGGCTCAGGTTAGGTGAACCTTAATCTTCAAAGGGACATCTTTGCTCTTCAGTACTTTAAAGAGGTCTCTTGCAGCAAATTTGCCCAATGCAATACATCCTCTGATATCTTGACTGCTGCTTCCATTGGTGTTGATTGTGTATCCAAGTGATATGACATCTTTGACAACTTCAATCTTTTCTCTATTTATTGTGATGCTGCTTATTGGTTGAGTTGTGAGGATTTTTGTTTTCTTTATATTGAGATATAATCCATACTACAGACTGTACTCTTTAATCTTCACCAGTAAGTGCTTCAAATCATCTTCACTTTCAGCAAGCAAGACTGTGTCTTCTGTATATTGCAGGTTGTTAATGAGTCTTCCTCCAATCCTGATGCTGTGTTTTTCACATAGTCCAGCTTCTCAGATTATCTGCTCAACATACAGATTGAATAAGTATGATAAAAGGATATAACCCTGACACACTCCCTTCCTGATTTTAAACCATGCAGTATCCCCTTGTTCTGTTTGAACGGCAGCCTCCTGTAGCATGAGCATAGTATTAAATTATTGAGAGATGCTGGTCCAGAAAAGCATAAAATGTACAACTTTGAACAGTGAGGTAACACCTTGGTTTCCCAGTCTAGTTGGGGAATGGTACATTCTGGTTAACCAAGTTTCCAATTACTTCAATTTCGGCAGTGAAACTCATACTAGAGCACAGTTGTGAGGGCTGAACTACAGAACTCTCTGGATTGATTTTTCAAATTCTGTATACATTTTTAGAAAAGCAGAACTTTACCAGCTACAAATTTTTAATAGAGTTGCTAGGCCATCAACTGACATGTCAACACGCCTTGAAAGAGGTCTCATCAAATGCGAAGGTAAAGTTCTGTTGGATGGCATTAGAAAAGCAAAATGAACTCATAGGAAGAAAGAAATGTTTCTTCTAAATGCTCTAGTTTTATAAAGTGTTAAAAATAGAATGATTTGAAAGTCTTTGATATCTTTCAAATATCAAGTTAGGGTAAAAATGTAAGAAATCGAAAAGGCAATAAGGTAAATGAAAGCACCTTAAAAGATATGTTGTTGTTGTTATGTGCCGTCGAGTCGGGCCCAACTCACAGCGACCCCTCCTTGGGTTTCCGAGGCAGTATCACTACAGAAGTAGATTTCCCCATCTTCCTTCCGAGGAGTGGTTGGTGGGTTTGAACCACCAGCCTTCTGGTTAACAGTCAAGTGCCTTACGCACTATGCTACCAGAGCTCAAAGATATAGAGAGTGATAAAAATGTTAAAATGAAGCATCATTTAATAGTGGGGGAAAAATCCTAGAGTGACTTTAAGCTGAATGAATTGTGGCTCCTATAGAGAGAAACCCAAAATAAAAAGGATAATACTTCCCAGGCTTGAAGATATAAAAGAAACAGGTTAACACTAACTTAAATTAGGCCAGAAATTTCTACACTCTTTTACTTATTTTCAGATACAAAGAGTTCCATGGTCAAGAAAGTCCAGAAAGTTTGGGTCCAATAAAGTTAGAGATCGTTTTAATACAAGAAATCTAGGAATTTAATAAACTAATGTGTGTTATAAATCACTTTGATTGTCATCTGTTACACGGTGTTCTGAAAAATCACTTGACTACAAAACCTTTTCTTTTTTTTTTTTTTGCAGTAAAGGAAATCATTTTTTGGGAACTAGGATTACTAGGGGCAAACTTTGGGAAACACTGATTTAGCCTTTTGTTCTAACAAAAACCTCATTGACATTATTATGAAACCTACTGACTTGTCAGTAGACACCTGCTGTTTTCTGTTATCTGTACTCTTAAGTGATAGTTCTACTTACCACATCTAATTTAGTCAAATCTTATACCCTCCCCTTCAGTCAGTAAATTAACTATTTTTCTTTATGAGATAGGGATATCTCATTCGCAGAGGAGAAAAATGGGATGAAGAAAGGTGAGTAGACTTTCTCAAGACTACACCAATAAATGACTAGATCAGAATTTTAAAGCTATACATCTCCCCCATTCTGCTGAGCGTTGTCTTATAGAAAAGAACCTCTTTTTGGTTAAGGAGTGAGTTCTGGACTTAGGGTAAACCGTTACTGTCTGAGTGTGATTCTGGTTTGACTTGAATTTTGAAAAAGGTCCTAAGTTTTTAGGTTGGTTGTTTTATTGAGGTAAAATCCACATAATATAAAGTTAACATTTTTGAGTAAATAATTCCACGGCATTTAGTGCACTTGCAATGTTGTACAGCAACTATCTCTGTGTAACTTCATTCTCAACACCTCAAAATACACATTAAGCAGTTATTCCTTTCTTCTGTAACTTGGTAATCTCCAATGTGCTTTCTGTCTCTATATCTATCATGGATATTTTATATAAAAGAACACATACAGTAAGTGACCTTTTGTGTCTAGCTTTTTTCACTTAGCATATTTTTGAGGTGCATCAATATCATAGAAAATATCAATATTTCATTATTCTTTGTGTCTGAATAATATCCATTATATGTCACTATATTTATTTAGTCAGCAATGATTTTAAATTTGTTAATGAGAACATTTGTATACACTATTATTTCTAAGTCTCATAAATTTAATGAACGTTATATCCCATTTTATTTATGAATGAGTTTATAATTAACAGTGCTCAAAAGTGACTTATTCTACTTAAAACATATTTTTCTGGTTAGACATATATTGAATAATATAAAATATATAAAGGATAAGAATTGCCTATTTGTTTTATTTTTTTTGGTATAAGTAACAAAGTACAGTTTTGAAGAGTTTTTAAAGTGCAAGGGAATTTCAAGTACTCTCAAGTCCTTTGTTTCTAATTTCTGTAGATTACACATATTGTTGTTGTTGTGTGCCGTGGAGTCGGACTGACTCATAGCGACCCCTCCTTGGGTTTCCAAGGCAATATCTCTACGGAAGTAGATTGCCCAACCTTCCTTCTGAGGAGTGGTTGGTGGATTTGAACCGCCAGCCTTCTGGTTAGCAATCAAATGCCTTAGGCACTACGCCACCAGAGCTCCCAGTAGATTACACATAAGAGATAAGTAATTAAGAGCTTCATATTGCCTTTCGTGGATGAAACAGATCTTTGACACACTTTTGCTTTTAATACTTCAAACAAATATATTTATCACACATTTGTCAACAGAATGTAATTTTCTTTAGATCATTCTGTAACAAAATAGAAAAAGCATAATTTCTGTCCACAAATTTAATTGTGTATATATATATATATATATATATATATAATGTATATTGGTGGGCACTTGACTGCTAACCAGAAGGCTGGCGGTTCAAACCCACCAGTCACTCCTC
>NW_006921803.1:2214778-2234870 GCF_000298275.1 Orycteropus afer afer
GAAGGAAGATGGGGCAATCTACTTCCGTAGTGATACTGCCTCGGAAACCCAAGGAGGGGTCGCTATGAGTCAGGTCTGACTCGACGGCACATAACAACAACAACAATGGATATATTCATGGGTTCTAAATTCAAATATGAAAAGTTTATCTTCTGTATAAAATTTTTAATACTTTACATTTGGAAATTGAAAAAAAAAATCCCATGATATCATTTTATGATTATAACCTTAAAGGAAAAGGTGTTATGACATATTCATTTATATCGACTTATTTCCCATATGGTAGCATATTTTTCCACAAATGGAATTCTCAAAAATACTCACTGCCGTCCAGTCAGATCTGACTCACAGCAATCCCTCCTTGGGTTTCCGAGACTGTATCTCTATGGAAGTAGATCGCCCAACCTTCCTTCTGAGGAATGACTGGTGGGTTTGAGCTTCCAGCCTTCTAGTGATCAGTCAAATGCCTTAGGTACTATGCCACCAGAGTTCTGCCAGTGAATAAGTGCCATATTGTAATCTTTAGAACTTGGGACCGTTGAAGGAGTCCCAAAACTTAAAAAAAAAAAAAAAAAAAGTTTTTATATTTCATTAATCCTCTGGTGAAAAATTCTCACAATCATCACAGATCAAGTCACTGCACAATCTTCAGTCCTTTTTGCCACCACCATATTAGCCTTTAGAGCACCCATGACTTTTTCCATTCTGTTCTTATATTCCTTTCACTGTTTTCCTGAGGTTGTTTTCTTTCCCACAGGTCATGTCTCTGAGTCTGTGTTTGGGTTCATTTTTCTTTGCATGATCCAAGGAATTGTGAATCATCCAGAAATTAATTTTCTTGCACCACCAAAATGGGTTCTGAATCCAAATACAATGATGATATCTGGTGTAGTTTTGTACATTTTGGCTAATTTTTCCTTCACTTCTCTCTTAGGTATTGTTGCCTTAGCAGGGTGAAGGGAAAATGATCATTTGTTTCTGCTGAAGTAGAGTAGGTTGGTCAAAAATATCCTGGTCTGGGTAGCTGCCCTACCATGATGATGGTCAGTCTTCAGGCAGTAAGGCAAGAAAGGGGAGAGTTTTAGATAATTTTTAAAATTAATTTTCCTTGGAAACAAGAAAGTGAAGATGATAAAATAAATAAATAAATGTTTGGTCTAGAATACAATCTTTTGTGCATTGGTTAAATGGTTGGCTGCTCACCAAAAAAATCAGCTGTTTGAACCTGCTAGCCATTCCACAGAAGAAAGATGTGGCAATCTACTTCTGTAAAGATTTACAGCTTTGGAAAACCTAGGGGGAAGTTCTACTCTGTCCTACATGGTCACCAAAATTCAGAATAGAATCTATGGCAATTTTTCTTTTTTTTTAATACAACTGTATATAGTATAATTAAACTTTATTTTAGAAGTTTTTTTTTTTTTAAGGAACCAAAAACTAGTATAAAGCTTCTAATGAGTTAGTTTTCAGCTATTTAGAGAAGAGTTCCCACTTCTGAAAATACAAACAGGAGGGACATGTTCACTATGATTTTTGATGACAAAAACAGGAGATAAAACTGGCTTAGATAATGAATTTCGAATGTACTGCTGAAACTGAAGTTTTGCATGTCACTTAGAGATCCAAATATAATTTATTTATTTATTTTTCCTTATCAAACTAGTATTGGAGTCAGGAACCAGGCAGCTACTAAGCCATGCTCTATGTGTACTTCTATCTCAGTGAACTCTCTCTTTCATTGCTCCATTACTTGAACTTTTCCTATGGATTAGAACATATATTTAAGTTGAGAGTAAAGACAAGGAAGGCATTTTTAACAGTAATTGCTGAGAAATTTATGTTTTAAATTATCTAATATTTTTTGATCTTCTATAATCTTCAAAAGGAGCTCTGGTGTCATTGTGGATAAGGCATATTTGGGTGCTAACCAGAAGGCTAGTGGTTCAAACCCACCAACCACTCCCTAGAAGGAAGATGGGGAAATCTACTTCAGTAAAGATTTACAGCCTTGGAAACCCAATAGGTGTTGCTAAGAGTATTAACAGACTCAATGGCAGTGAGTTTTTTTTTTTTTTTTTTTTAATAATCTTCAATGCTCCATGCCAGAAGACTAGAGATGTAAGTGAAACATAAAGAGCTTCATGTTCATAGGGCAGTATATAGTACATGCTTATTTACTGATGGAATCAATGGTGAGTGAGTGTCTAAATGAATGCATGAATGAGGTGGCAGAGAATTGGAAAAAAATGTAAATGACTGTTGCAGATTGATGTAGGGTGGCTTCTATAGAAGTAGGTCAACTTTTATATTGTGGAAGGTTTAGAAGAAGGAGAGTTAATACACAGTTGTTAATAATAGAGGAGAATTTACAGAGTAGTACAACAAATGTACAATTACACATCTGCCAGTTTTTTGTACTGTTGTGGCTTTCATGTTGCTGTGATGCTATAAGCTATGTCACCAATATTTCAAATACCAGCAGGGTGACAGGTTTCAGCACAGCTTATAGACTAAGACAGAGTTGGAAGGAGGGCCTGGCTATCAATCTACTTCTGAAAAAAATGGCCACTGAAAACCTTATTAATAGCAGTGGAACATTGTCTAATATAGTGCTGGATGAGCCCCTCAAGTTGAAAGGCACACACAATATAATAGGAGAAGAGCTGCCTCCTCAAAGTAGAGTCAACCTTAAAGACAGAATGGAGCAAAGGTTTTGGGACCTTCTTTTGCTGATGTGGTATGATTCAAAATGAGAAGAAAGAGCTGGAAACATCCATTAGTAATTGGAATGTGGAACATGAACTATGAATCTGGGAATATTGAAAGTCATCAAAAATGAAATGGAACATATAAAATTGATATTCTAGGCATCAGTGAGCTGAAATGGACTGATAATGGTCATTTTGAATCAATTAATCTTATGTCTACTATGCTAGAATGACAAATTGAAGAAGAATGGTGTCACATTCATTGTCAAAAAGAGTATTTCAAGTCTATCTTGAGATACAACACTGTCAGTGATAGGAAAATATCCATACACTAGACGGAAAACAAATTAATACACCTACTATTCAAATTTATGCACCAAGCACCAATATCAAAGACAACCCCCCCCCAAAAAAAAGGAAATATTTTAGCAACTTCTGCAGTCTGATGTTGACTAAAAGTGCAATCAAATGCATTGATAATTAGTGTTGATTGGAATGTGAAAATTGGAGACAAAGGAGAATCAGTAGTTGGAAAATAGTAAACCTGGTGATAAAAAGGATTTGGGAGATTGCATGATAGAATTTTTCAGGACTAACAAGTTATTCATTGAAAATGTCTTTTTCAACTACATAAATGGTGGGTATACACATGTACTTTACTGGATGAAATACACAGGAATCAAATAGACTACAACTATGAAAAGAGAAGATGGAGAAGCTAAATACCATCAGTCAGAAGCAAGAATGACTGCAAAACAGCATATCAATATAAGTATATACGTTCAAGTTGAAGATGAGGAAAATTAGAACAAGTCCACACCAGCTACTCCTCAGAAGGAAGATTGGGCAATCTACTTTGATAGTGCTACCACCTCAGAAACCCAAGGAGGGGTTGCTATGAGTCGTACCCAACTCAATGGCAGTGCGCTGCTGCTGCTACAAGAGCCACATTTTGATCTTGATTATATTCCACCTGAATTTGGAGACCATCTCAAGAATAAATCCCACACATTGAACACTAATGACTGAAGACAGGACGAGTTGTGGGATGACATCAAGGACATCATACATAAAGGAAGAAAAAAGTCATTAAAAATAAGTGAAGAAAGAAAAGACCTCAATAATGTCAGAAGAGATTTGCTGATGTGATATGACTCAAAATGAGGGAACAGAAAAAAAAAAAGCTGCAAACATTCATTAATAATTAGAACTTGGAATGTATGAACTATGAACCTAAGAAAATAGGAAGTTGTCAAAAATGAAATGGAATACATAACAATAGATATCCTAGACATTGTTGTTGATTGCCGTGGAGCCTAATCTGACTTGTAGAGATCCTGCAATTATTCAATTTATGCACCCACCACTAAAGCCAAAGCTGAAGGAATTGAGGACTTTTACCAAATTCTGCAGTCTGAAATTGACCAAACATGTGATCAATATGTACTGATTACTGGCTATTGGAAAGCCAAAGTTGGAAACAGAGAATAATCATCAGTATTTGGAAAACATGGCCTTGGTGATAGAAATGACCCTGGAGATCCCATAATAGAATTTTGTAAAACCAATTCATTGCAGTACCTTGTTTCAATAACGTAAATGGCAGTTAAACACGTGAACTTTACCAAGTGGAATACACAAGAATCAAATTGACTACATCTATGGAAAGAGTCAATGAGGAAGCTCAATATCATCAGTCAAAACAAGGCCAGTAGCTGATTGAAGAACAGATCATCAATTGCTCATATGCAAGTTCAAGTTGAAACTGAAGAAAATTAAAACAAGTACATGAGTGCCAAAATACAACATTGATTATATCCCCCATGCATTTAGAGATCATCTGAAGAACAAATTTGACTTATTGAACACCAATGACTGAATACCAGACAATTTGTGGTATGACATCAAGGATAACATACTTGAAGAAAACAAAAGGTCATTAAAAAGACAGGAAAGGAAGAAAAGACCAAAACAGATGTCAGAAGAGACTCTGAAAACTGATCTTGAAAGGAGAGTGGCTAAAGCAAACAGAAGACATTACTAGGAATATATCCTAAAGAGGTGAGAGACAGGACACAAACAGACATATGCACACCCATGTTCCTTGCAGCATGATTCACTATAGCAAAGAGATGAAAACAACCTAAACACCCATCAACAGATGAATAGATAACCAAACTATGGTAGATTCACACAATGGAATACTATACAACATTAAACAATAATGAAGAACACATGAATCATCTCACAATGTGGATGAATGTGGAGGGCATTATGCTGAGTGAAATAAGTCAATTGAAGGAGGATAAATATTGTATGAGTCCATTATTGTAAAAAGTCAAGTAAAGGTTTACTTAGGGAAGAAAATTCACTTTGTTGGTTACTGGGGATGGGAAGGAAGAGGAGAGAAAATTTCAGACTAGTTTCAGAATCACATTTGATCTGAGCGAAGGGAGGGATGGTTTGTAAAGAGTCTGTGACCAGCATAATGACATTGGGGAAAGGAAAGACAATGAAATGTATACGTAAGATATAGACAACAGAGGCAAATACTAGTACCTGCACAATACTGCATTACCACTAACACCAAATACCAGGCTACAGATAAATGCATAGACAGGAGAGAAGATCAGGTTGGAGTAGGAGAACAGGAATATACCCTAGACCAAGGATGGATTTGGCTGAAGATAATCTTTTAGCACTTGTGCTACAAAATTAGTCACATACATTACAGAAGCAACAAAAGACAAAGTTGGAGTAACTTCTCAGAGACAACCAAACACCTTGAGAGAGAGAATTACCAGGCCTGTGAACTTGGGACCATAGTCTTCGGGGACATCATGCTCAATTGACATAACATAATACATAAAAATCTTATTGTAAAACCTACTTTTGTGAGTAGTGACTGGGATCTTAAAAGCTTTCAAGAGGCCATCTAAGAATCAACTATTGGTCTCCTCTCATCTGAATCAAAGAAGAGTGAAGAAAATCAAAGGCATCTGGAAACAATTAGTCCAAGGATAAGATGGACCATAAAGACCTCAGCCTTCATGACCCTGAGACCACAACTAAATGGTTCCAGCTACCAATGCCAACCACTTGGAAAGGGATCAAAACTGGAGATCCTGGACAGAGTGGGAGGAAAAATATGGGACAAAATTCAAAAACACAAAAATGACCAGAATTGCTGGTCAGATAGAGTCTGGTGGAACCCCTGAGACTATGGCCCAGGGTGACCCTTCGAGCCTAGAAATGGACTCATTCCCCTGGATTAGCTCTCAGCCCGAAGTAGAAGACCTACATGCAGAACACCTACCCCTGGGTGATGCACCCTCCTACTCTAGGGAGATACATCCCTTAGAACAATCAGTCATGAGACACCAGAGGGGCAGCATTCACTTAAAGGGGAAGCTGGACAGACAGGAATGCTTAGTTATAAGGTCACAGGGAGGAGGCAGTCACAGGGATGGGAGGGGAGGAGAGTTTGTTATGGATGAGGATGGTAATCGAGGCATGAAATCGAATGTGCATGAACTGTTGAATGTAAATCAAATTTGCTTTGTAAATTTGCACCCAAAACACAAATAAATAAATAAAGTGAATGGAAGAAATTATGAAGTAAAAGCTGAACAGAAGATTTAAAAGGGCAGTTCAAGAGGACAAAGTAAAGTATTATAATGAAACATGCAAAGATCTGGAGATAGAAAATCAAAGGGGAAAAACACACTCAGCATTTCTCAAGGTGAAGAGAAAATTTAAGCCTTGAGTTGTAATACTGAAGGATTCTATGACGAAATATGGAAAGATGCAAGAAAAATCAAAAGTAGATGGAAGAAAACACAGTCACTGTAGCAAAAAGATTTGATCAACATTCAGCTATTTCAGGAGGTAACACACAATCCAGAAGCAGTGGTATTGAAGGAAGAAGTCTAAGCTGCACTGAAGGAATTGGCAAAATACAAGGCTCCAGGATCAAATTCCCATGGAGATGTTTCAACAAAGAGTTATAATGCTGGAGGTGCCTATTTGCTTATGCCAAGAAATTTGGAAGACAGATACTTGGCCAACTGACTGGAAGAGACCTGCTTTTGTGTCCATCCAAAGAAATGTTATCCAACAGAATATGGAAAACATCAAACAATATCATTAATATCACATGCAAGTAAAATTTCGATGAAGATAATTCAAACATGGTTGCAGCAGTATATTGATAGGGAACTTTCAGAAATTCAAGAGAATGTGGAATAAGGGTTTCATTCCTGATGTCAGGTAGACCTTGGCTGGAAGCAAAGAATACTACAAAGATGTTTACCTGTGTTTTATTGACTATGCAAAGGCATTTGACTGTGTGGATCAAAATAAATTACAGATAACATTGAGAAGAATGAGAATTCCAGAACACTTAATTGTGTTCATGAGGAATCTGTACATAGATAAAGAGGCTGTCATTCAAACAGAACAAGGGAATACTGTATGGTTTAAAATCAGAAAGGGTATGAGTCAGAGTTGTATCCTCTCACTTTACATGTTCAATGTGTATGCTGAGCAAATAATCTGAGAAGCTGGACTATATGAGGAAGAACATGCATCAGGATTAGAGGATGACTCATTAACAACCTGGGATGTGCAGATGACACAACCTTGCTTGCTGAAAGTGAAGAGGACTGAAACATATTGATAAAGACCATAGTCTTCAGTATGGATTACACCTCAACATAAAGAAAACAAAACTCCTCACAAATGAACGAATAAGCAATATCACAGAAAATGGAGAAAATACTGAAGTTGTCAGGGATTTCATTTTACCTGAATCCATAATCAAGACTCATGGAAGCAGCAGTTAGGAAATCAAATGATGTATTGACTTGGGCAAATCTACTGCAAAAACCTCTTTAAAGTGTTAAGGACCAAAGATGTCACTATGAAGACTAAGGTGTGTGTACCTCAAGTCTTGTTATATTTAATTGCCTCATATGCGTATGAAAGCTGGACAATGAATAAAGAAGACTGAAGAAGAGTTGATGCCTTTGAATTGTGTTGTTGTCAAAGAATACTGAAAATACCAGGAACTGCCAGAAGAATGAACAAATGTATCCTATAAGAAGTGCACCCAAAATCCTCCTTAGAAGCCAAAATAGCTGGACTTTGTATCACCTACTACCGTCAGTTGGGCGTTCTACTTTTGTAGAGATACAACTTCAGAAACCCAAGGAGGAGTCGCTATGAGTCAGAGATGACTCTATGGCATATAACAACAACAAAAACAAGTCTGGGCCCCAGAGATGGTGGGAGCATAGGCTCGGGGCTACTTGGCTTGGCTTCAGGGTTGGCTTCATTCTAAGGATGGACCCAGGAGAGGGTGGCACGAAGGCTTGGGGCTCCTTGGCTTAGCTTTGAGGCCAGCTGGGCCCCGGAGAGGCAGACTCAGAATGGTTAGGAACAACTAAGGGAGATGAACTTGTCTGTCAGTTTGTTGTCCTATGGTGGCTTACGTGTTGCTGTGAGGCTAGAAGTTATGCCACCAGTGTTGCAAAATACCAGCAGGGTTACCCATGATGGACAGGGTTCAGCAGAGCTTCTGGGATAAGACAGACTTGTAAGAAGGAAGAAGACATTCACTTCTCAAACAATTGGCCAGTGAAAACCTTATCAATAGCTGAAATGAGCTGAAAATTGACCAGTTTTGACCATTTTGCATCAGACAAACATACGATCTACTGTGCTGTGAATGGCAATTTGAAAAGGATTGGCTTGGCATTCCTCATCACAAAGGATGTTTCAAGATCGGTCCTGAAGTACAATGCTGTCAATGATAGGATAATATCCATATGCCTACAAAGAAGACCAGTTTGTACTGTTGTTGTTGTTATGTGCCGTCAAGTCAGACCTGATCCATAGTGACCCCTCCGTGGGTTTCCAAAAAGGTATCCCTATGGAAGTAGATTGCCCAACCTTCCTTCAGATGAGTGGCTGGTAGGTTTGAACCACAAGCCTTCTGGTTAGCAGTCAAGTGCCTTAGACACTATGCTACACTATTATTCAAATTTACTCACCAACCACCAAAGCCAAAGATGAGGAAATTGAAGATTTCTACCAACTTCTGCAGTATGAAATTGACCAAACATAAAACCAAGATGCGTTAATTATCACTGGTGAGTGGAATGCAAACGTTGGAAACAAAGAATAATCAACAGTAGTTCAAAAATTTGGCCTTGGTGACAGAAATAATGCTGGAAATCACATGATAGAATTTCACAAGACTGGTGACTTATTCATTGCAAAGATGTTTTTTCAACAACACAAACAGTGGCTATATATGTGGACTTCACCAGATGGAATACAGAGGAATCAAGTTGACTACATCTGTAGCAAGTGGTGATGGAAAAGCTCAATATCTTTAGCCAAAACAAGGCCAGGAGCTGATTGTGGAACAGACCATCAACTGCTCATATGCAAGTTCATTTTGAAGTTGAAGACAATTAAAACAAATCCACAAGATCCAAAATATGACCCTAAATATATCCCTCCTGAATTTAGAAACCATCTAAAGAATAGATTTGATGCATTGAACATTAATGACCGAAAACCAGAAGAACTGTGGGATGACATCAAGAGCATCATCCATGAAGAAAGCAAGAGATCATTAAAAAGATGAAAAAGGAAGAAAAGACCAAAATGGATGACAGAGGAGACTCTGAAACTTACCCTCGAGTGGAGAGTAGCTAAAGCAAAAGGAAGAAATGATGAAATAAAGAGCTGAATAGAAGATTTCAAAGAGCAGTTTGAGCAGACAAAGCCAATTACTATAATGAAATGTGCAAAGATCTGGAGTTAGAAAAACAAAAGGGAAGAACATGCTCAGCATTTCTCAAGCTGAAAGAACTGAGAAAAAAAAAATTAAGCCTTGAGTTGCAATATTGAAAGATTCTATGGGCAAAATATTGAATGACTCAGGAAGCATCAAGAAAAGATGGAAGGAATACATAGTCACAGTACCAAAAAGAACTGATTGATCCTCATCCATTTCAGGAGGTGGCATATGATCACAAACCAATGGTATTGAAGAAAGAAATTGAAGCTGCACTGAAGGAAGTGGCGAAGAACAACCTCCAGGAATTGACAGAATACACATTGAGATGTTTCAACAAAAAGATGTCCCACTGGAGGCACTCACTTGGCTATACCAAGAGATTTGAAAGACAGCTACTTGGCCAATTGTCTGGAAGAGACATGTTCGTACCCATTCCAAACAAAGGTGATCCCACAAAATGTGGAAATTATCGAACAATATCATTAAAAATACATGCAAGTAAAATATTACTGAAGGTAATTCAAAATCAGTGGTAGCAGTATATTGACAGAGAACTTCCAAAAATGCAAGCTGGATTCACAAGAGGATGTAGAATGAGGGATATCATTGCTGATGTCAGATGGATCTTGGTTCAAAGCAAAGAATATCAGAAAGATGTTTGCTTGTGTTTTATTGACTATGCAAAAGCATTTGATTGTGTGGATCATAACAAATTATGGGTAACATTGAGAAGAATGGGAATTCCAAAACACTTAATTGTACCCATGAGGAACCTGTACATAGACCAGGAGGCTGTTGTTCAAACAGAACAAGGGAACACTGCATGTTTAAAAATCAAGAAGGGAGTGTGTAAGGGTTTTATCCTTTCACCATACTTATCCAATCTGTATGCTGAGCAAATAATCCAAGAAGTTGGACTTCTTGTTGTTAGGTGCTGTCAAGTCACTTCCGACTCATAGCAACCCCATGTAGAGCACAATGAAACACTGCCCGATCCTGTGTCAGCTCCATGATCCTTGCCATACTTGAGCCCATTGTCGCAGCCACAGTGTCAATCCATCTCATCAAAGGCCTCCTCCTCTTTCGTCGACCCTCCACCTTACCAAGCATGACATCCTTCTCCAGGGAATGATCCCCTCTGACAACATGACCAAAGTAGATGAGACGAAGTCTGGCCTTTCTTGCTTCCAAGGAGCATTTCAGGTGCACTTCCTCTGGGACAGATCTGTTAGTTCTTTAGCTGTCCATGGTACCTTCAGCATTCTTCGCCAGCACCACAATTCAAAAGCATCAACTCCTCTTCAGTCTTCCTTATTCATTGTCCAGCTCTCACATGCATACAAGGTGATTGGAAATATCATGGCCTGTGTCAGGCTCACCTCAGTCCTCAAGGAGACATCCTTGCTCCTCAGCACTTGAAAGAGTTCCTTTGCAGCCAACCTACCCAGTGCTACATGTCGTCTAATATCCTGACTGCTGCTTCCATTGGCATCGATTGTAGAACCAAGCAACGTGAATTCTTTGACAACCTCAATCTTTTCTCCATTTATCGTGATGCTGCTTATTGGTCCACTTGCGAGGATTTTTGCCTTCTTTTTATTGAGATGTAATCCAATATATGTTGGACTATATGTAGAAAAGCATGGCATCAGGACTGGAGGAAGAATCTTTAACAACCTGCAATACACTGATGACACAATTTTGCTTGCTGAAAGTGGGGATGATTTGAAGCACTTACTGATGAAGATTGAAGAATAGTCTGCAGTATGGATTACAACTCAATATAAATATAACAAAAATCCTCACAATTAAACCTATAAGCCACATCATGATAAATGGAGAAAAGATGGAAGTTGTCAAAAACTTCACATTGCTTGGTTCTACAATCAATACCAATGCAAGCAGTAGTCAGGACATCAGATAACATATAGCCCTGGGCAAATCACCTGCAAAGAACCTCTTTTAAGTATTGAAGAGCAAAGATGTCTCCTTGAAGAGTAAAGTGAACCTGACACAAGCCAGGGTATTTTCAATTGCCTCATACACATGTGAGAGCTGGACAGTGAATAAAGAAGACTGAAAATGAATCAATGATTTCGAGTTGTTGTGTTGGCGAAGAATGCTGAAAATTCCATGGATTGCTAAAAGAAATAACAAACCTGTTCTGGAGGAAGTGCAGCCTGAATGCTAAATGGAGGGGGGAATGGCCAGACTTTGTCTCACCTACTTTGGTCATGTTGTCAGAAGGGACCATTCTCTGGAGAAGGATGTCATGCTCGGGAAGGTGGAGAGTGGAGGAAAGAGAGGAAGGCCCTCAATGAGATGGATTGACACGGTGGCTGCAGCAATAGGCTCAAGTATAGCAAGGATTGTGGAGCTGGCGCGGGACCGGGCAGTGTTTCGTTCTGCTGTGCACAGGGTCGCTATGAGTCAGAAATGACTTGATGGTACCTAACCACAACTCTAGAACCACTTAGAAAGAATGGAGCTGGGGAAGGGAGTGGTAATTAATAACCATGGGCATACATTATTTACAATAAACTTCGACTAATATTCTTACCTTCCTTTCTGGTTTTACCTCTATAATTTCTTTTCATGTTCATCATTCATTCATTTGTTAAAAGTCTAAATTACATCCTTTATATCCCTATATATTTCATGAATTTGGAAAATTGTACATAGAAAAAAAAATGAAGCAAGCTCTTTGAATATTTACTAATTGCTAACTATTTCATCTAGATTAATCAGCATTTTCCAAATTGGTAGTATAATAAAAGATATCTTCTGTAGAAGTGTTTCGTAGTCAGATGACCTGGGGATGATCAAAGTGTTTAGAAAACCCGGGTTAAATAGGTTTCCCTATTCAGGACACCTGAGATGATTAAATATGGGAATATTCATTATGACTCTCTAAGAGGCAAATATTAGACACAATGTTTCCCAATTGTTTGACCATGGAAACTTTTCCTCTTGTATTATATGCAAGATAAATGCAACATATATGCAAGAGACACATGTCTCAGAAGCGTATTTCATGGAAAAGTGACCCGACGCAGAAGCAATGCTTTTGAGAAACTCTTGGACTAAATCAAGCCACCACAATAATTACTCCAGATAATGAAAGTAGAAATCAAAACTCTATAGGAACCTATATTTATTCCAAAAAGAAGCAAGCAGAGAAAAATAACACTGAGATATTTTTTACTGTGTTCTAAATATGTATAAATGAATTAATGAGTTTATCATTTAGTGATTTCAAACTTTTAGAGTGGCGAAAGCAATGGCTCTAGGCAAAGGTCCTTCTTAGTCTCTCTCAGTTTTTTGTAGCAGCTGGCAATACTTGGTGTTCTGGGGCTTAGATGCAATGACCTGTCTTCACAAGGCAGCTTCCCTTTGCGTGTGTGTGTCTACATGTACTCTGCTCTTTTCATATGACACCATTCAGAAGAGACAGAATTCAAGACCCACCATCCTCCAATATGACCTCATTAACATGACAAAAGAAAAATCCTATTTTCAAATAAGATTATATTTACAGGCACAGGAATTAGGGTCTCAACATAGCATTTTCAGTCATACCAGTCAATCCACAACACCAGGATAAGGAAACTAGAATGCAGAAGTGTAAAGGACTCACTAACTTTTCTCTCCAGAAAATGTGGACTGTTATTTTTTCATTCTGCTGTTGCTAAATCTATTCCAGCAAAATATGTAAGAATAAGGTATTAAAATTAATATATTGTCCTGCCACCAGTGATAATGGCATTTTTTATTCAAAGGTTACCAACTTCCAGCAAAAAAATAATTTGTTAAAAGGGGAGATGAAAGCACATGAATCTAGATTACCTATTAGCTGCTCAAATATAAAATATGTAAAAGGCTATGGTCATAAGAAAATAAAAAAGCCTTTCTGTTTAGTTATGCACTTGACATACCTAATATCAATCATTTTATTCAGAGTGTGTTACCATACTTAAATTATTTGATATTCACTGTAATTTTACCAATTACAATATATTCATTTGACATTTGGAGATGGTAGCATGAATATTGTCAGCAAAGTTCTATATCTTTGTTTACTGATACTATGAACTTTTTTCCTAATTTGAAAATTCTGTGGAAACAATAGTTTATCATATCATATAAGAAGAACATAGTTTTTTGTTAGCTTTTTTTTTGACTAAGAGTATTCCTTTTAAATTGCAGAACCTCAGTATCAAAAATGTCCAGTTTTCATCAAGCTGTTTCATTCTGTACCTTACTCTGTTCATATTGATATGGTTAATATCAACTGAAAGGTATTAAACATATTTTACATTTCAGTAGTTTCTCTGCCTTTTCTATTTCTTGTATGGATAAAATATTTAGGTGTGATTCTTGATTGATTATATCAACAAATGGCACCTTTATTGGTATAAAAAAATAACAGCATTAAATTTAAATATGATTTATCAGTTGAGAGCCTTATTTCCTAGGAATTTAAAATCACTCCCATCAATAATAAACCAAAGTTAAATGTTTTGCCCAATCAAAAACATTTTTTCCTAGGTTCTGGGCTCAAAACTCACCATCATCCACAATACCCACTGAGTACTATCTACAAATGAATAGTCTGTGTGTACATTTGAACTACACCTACTAAAACAAGGTGCACAGACCCATGAGCTTATAGAACATTATTGCACAAAGATTCTTTGGAGAGTTTGAAACTTGGTTGCACATTGGAATCACCTGGGGAGCTTTAAATATCCCATTGTCTGGGTCATGCCCCAGAGATTCTAATTTAATTGGTATGGAGTGAGGCCTAAGCATCAGGACTTTTAAAAGCTCCCTAGGTGGTTCTAATATGCAGCCAAAATTGAGAACTACTGTTCTAAACCGATTGTTTTACAGATGAGACAATTAACCCTATCAGTGACACCTACAAATTTGATGTGAGAAATAAAGTTAAAATTTAAGTCTTCATAATTCAGTTAATAACTTATTTTACTCGACCAAGGGTTTTCAAATTGTCTTTGCACAAGGCATGCAGTTTCTTAGAGGTACTGCAGGGTCTGTGAAGACCGTGAAGGTAAAAGGTAGACAAAGGGCTAGACCCATTTGCCACTCGACCAGAGCAGCTTTATCTTGTCTTTGTTACAGACTGGGCTGGTATGTAAAATTTCCTCTTGGGGCGGGGGGAGGGACATACATGGAGAGAAAAAGTTTTATTCTATCTAAAATTAAAAGAAATTTTAAACTACTGCAAGTTGTTGTTGCTGGTTGCCATCCAAGTGATTCCGAGTCATAGCAACGCCATGTGTTACAGCATAGAACTGATCCACAGGATTTTCTTGCCTGTAAATCTTAACAGAAGCATATCTCCTAGACTTTTCTTCACAGTACCACTGGGTAGGTTCACACCATCCACATTTAGGTTAACAAAAAAAAAAAAAAAAAGAAAAACTCACTGCCATCAAATTGATTCTGACTCATAGCAACCTCCATTGGTTTTCTGAAGTAGATTTCCCCATCTTCCTTCCACAGAGCAGCTAATGGATTAGAACCACGAGCCTTCTGGTTAGCAGTCAAATGCCTTAGGCACTAAACCACTAGAGCTCCTTTTAAGTTAGCAGTGGAGTGCAAATCATTTGTGCCACCTTGAAACCTTGTTATAAGGAGTTCTCATGGTGTAGTGGGTAATACATTAGGATACTAACCAGAAGGTCAGTGGTCCAAACCCACCAGCTCCTCCACAAAAGGAAGATAAGGCAGGCTACTTCTGTAAGGATTTACAGCCTTGGAAAACCAATGGGGGTCACTGTGAGTTGGAATCCACTCAGTGGTAATGTTTTTTTGTTGTTGTTTTTTTTTTTTTTTTTTTTTTTAACTTCATTAGTGGTATTGGTGTGGTTAGATCACATCATTAAGTTAACTCTACCTCACAATGAATCATAGTGACTGATAACAAAATGCTTCCCTGTATTGTACCATCCTCACAATCATTGCTATGTTTGAGCTCATTGTTGCCACTTTGTGAATGAGTCTTGTTAAGGATCACTGTCTTTTCCATTGACCTTCTACTTTACTAAGCATGATGTCTTTCTCAAAGGACTGCTCCCTCTTGATAACATTCTCACCATCCTAGTTTCTAAAGAGCATTCTGTTGTACTTCCTCCAAGACAGATTTGTTCATTCTTCTGGTAGTCCATGGTATATTGGACACTGTTTTCTATTGCCACAATTCAAAAGCATCAATTCTTCTTCAGTTTTCCTTTTTCATTCTCCAGCTTTCCCATGCATTTGAGGTGTTTGAAAATACCATGGGTTGTGTCAGGTGTACCTTAGTCATCAAAGTGAAATCTTTGTTTTTAGCACTTTACAGAAGTCTTTTGCAACAGGTTTTCCCAATGTGATACATCATTTTATTTCTTAACCTCTGCTTACATAGACATTGATTATTGATCCAAGAAGGATGAATCTTTGATAACTTCAATTCCTTTGCCATTTATCATTATGTTGTTTATTGATCCAGTTGTAAAGATTTTCATTTTCTTTATGTTCAGGTGTAATTCATACTGAATTCCCAAAAAGGCACTCAACTTTGTGGATCATAACAAACTATGGATAACTTTTTGAAGAAAGGGAATTTTAGAACATTTACTTGTGCTCATGTGGAATCTGTGCAAAGATCAAGAGGCAATCATTCAAACAAAACAGGTGAATATTGCATTGTTTAAAACTGGAAAGCTTTGCAGCCAGCAGGGTTATAGTCTTTCACCTAACTTATTCAATGTATTTGCTAACCAAAGAATCTGAGAAGCTAAGATATATGAAGAAAAATGTAGCATCAGATTTGTAGGAAGACTCATTAACAGTCTAAGATATACAGATGATACAACCCTGCTTGCAGAAGGTGAAGATTACTTGAAGCACTTACTGACAGTGGTAAGAGACTATAGTAGGGACCACAAACTACTGCAAATAGATCATACATATAGCAAGAAATCCTCTTCTGTAAAAATAAAAAAAAAAAAAGAAGAGGTTGTGATTTTCTAAGAATAATTCCAGACCAGAGGATAAAGTTATATAAGTTAAAATGTAAATATGTGTATATAGATATTTGACCATTTTAAATCTCAAGATAATGAAGTCCTTGGGGCCAGTAGGTAACCATTTTTATATACCCAATGTGTATTTTGTCTGTCTAAGGAAGGACTGTGCCCTTGCATGATGAGAGCTAGCTTGAGAATCCACATAAGGAACATAGTTTTGAGAAGCTGAAAGAGCTTTTCAGTAAATGAACAAGGAACAGAAATAGGAAGTGCAGAGTCAAGGTCAGGAGAAGAGGCCAATAACAAGAGCAAATGAATTGTATAGAGAATGCTAAGACTAAGGACACTGGTTTCTAGTAGAAACTAGAAACAAAAGGAGGTAGACCTATGACTCAAAAAATATTTATCTTAACTTTCCAAGGCCCAAAGATAGTAAATGAAATACAATGAGAGAGAATCAGAAAAGACCATGGAATGAGAGGAAGCAAAATCCTTCATTTCTCAGATAGGGACACAGTAACCTGGAGGAATAAAATGGTGATGGGTTAGTAACAGTTGAGAGGCTATGGCCAATAGTAATTGTGAGCTGGATGGAAGAATTCCTGAGCCTCCATGGACCTTAGAACAAGGATTATCAAACTTGGTGTCATATCAGAATTACTGGGGAGCTTTTAGAAATCTAGGGTCCATGCCATATCCCAGAATAAGGAAATTGCAGTTTCTCAGGGTGGGAATCAGGCATCAGCATATTCAAACCTCCCTCATATTATTCAGGGAGGAAAGGAAGAGAAGACCAAAATGATATCAGAAGATACTCTGAAACTTGCTCTTGAAAGTAGCTAAAACAAATGGAAGACATGATAAAGTAAAAAATCTGAACAGAATATTTCAAAGGGGAGCTCAAGAAGACAAAGTAAAGTATTAAAATGAAATGGGCAAAGACCTGGAGATGGAAAATCTAAGGGGAAGGAATGCTCAGAATTTCTCAAGCTGAAAGAACTGAAGAAAAATCTCAAGCTTCGAGTTGCAATATTGAGGGATTCTCTGGGGAAAATATTGAATGATTCAGGAAGCATCAAACAAGATGGAAGGAATACATAGAGTCATTGTACAAAAAAGGATTGGTAGATGTTCAACTATTTCAGGAGACATCATATGATCAAGAACTGACGGTACTGAAAGAAGTTCAAGCTGTACTGAAGGAACTGGTGGAAAAAAAGGGGGGGCTTTAGGAAATGACCACTGAAATGTTTCAACAAAGTGATTCAGCACTGGAGGTGCTTATTCATTTATGCCAAGAAATTTGGAAGATCTGAAGAAAAAGTAAAGCCTCAAGATGCTGTCCTGAAAGATTCTAATAGTAAAATATTGAATGACATAGGAAGCATCAAAATAAGATGGAAGCAATACAGAGCCATCATACTAAAAAGAATTAGTCAACATTCAGCCATTACAGGAGGGAGCATATGATCAAGAACTGATGATACTGAAGGAAGAAGTCCAAGCTGCACTGGGGGAATTGACAAAAGGTAAGGTTCCAGGTATTGACAGAATACCTGTTGAGATGTTTCAACAAATGGATGCAGCATTGGAGACACTTACTTCTTTATGCCAAGAGATTTGGAGTACAGTCACTTGGCCAACCATCAGCAAGAGATCCATATTTGTGCTCATTCCAAAGAAAGACGATTCAACAGAATGCAGAAATTATCAAAGCATATAATTAATATTGCACACAAGTAAAATTTTGCTGAAAAAACAAAACCAAACTCACTGCCATAGAGACGGATGTGACTCATAGTGACCACTCCTTGGGTTTCTGAGGCAGTATCTGTACGGAAGTAGATTGCCCAGTCTTCCTTCTAAGGAGTGGCTGATGGGTTTGATCCACCAACCTGCTGGTTAGCAGTCAAAAATAGTTGCACCAGTACATCCACAGGCAACCACCAGAAATACAAGCTGGATTTAGAAGGGGATATAGAACAAGGGATATAATTGCTGATATCAGATAGAAATTGACTAAAAGCAAAGAATACCAGAAAGGTGTCTACTTGTGTTTTATTGACTACACAAAGGCATCCGACTATGTGAATCATAACAAATTTTGAATAACACTATGAAGAATGGGAATTCCAGAACACTTAATTGTCCTCATGAAGAACCTGTACATAGACAAAGAGGCAGTTGTTCAAACAGAACAAGGGGATACTGCATGGTTAAAATCAGAAAAGTTGTGTCAGGGTTGTGTCCTTTCACAATACATATTCAATTTGTATTCTGAGCAAATAGTACAAGAAGATGGCCTATATGAAGAAGAACATGGTATCTGGATTGGTGGAAGACTCATTAACAACCTGTGATATACAGATGACACAATGTTTGCTGAAAGTAAAGAAGACTTAAACAATTACTTATGAAGTAGTCTTTGAAAATCAAAGACTACTGGCTTCAGTATGGATTATATTTCAGCATAAAGAAAACAAAAATCATCACAACTGGACTAATAAGGAACATCATGATCAACAGAGAAGAGACTGGGATGTGAAGGATTTTCATTTTACTTGCATCGACAATCAATGTCCATGGAAGCAGCAGTCAAGAAATCAAATGATGTATTGCATTGGGCAAATCTGCTGCAAAAGACCTCTTTAAAGTATTAAACAGCAAAGATTCACTTTGAAGACTAAGGTGAACCTGGACCAAGCCATGGTATTTTCAGTAGCCTCACAAGCATGTGACAGCTGGACAACGAATAAGGAAGTCTGCAGAAAGACCACAAGAAGGAACAAATCTGTCTCTGAGGAAGTACTGCCAGAGTGTTCTTTAGAAGTGAGAATGACCAATCATTGTCTCTCATATATTGGTTATGTGGTCAGAAGTGACCAGTCTCTGGAGAGAGATATCAAGCTTGATAAAGGATAGGGTCAATGAAAAAGGGGAAGACCCCCAATGAGATGGACTGATACAGTGGCTACAACAATGGGTTCAAGCACAGCAAGTGTTGTGAGGATGGCACAGGACTGGGCAGTGTTTCATTTTGTAGCACATAGGGTCACTATGAGTTGAAATTGACTCAACAGCACTTAACAACAACATGTTTTTCCAATGTGTTTTTGAGAATAACTGACCTAGAAAATAGGGATGATGGACTAAAGGAGGGAGCAAATGAAAGAAATAATTTCAAGATAATTAATGCAGAAAGATGTTTTTACTTACATCCATTAGTTTTAGTTTGTCCCATAACATTCTTTTCCATAGTAATATTTTTTTTTTTCTTAAAAAAAGCAGGTTATGGTCCATTCCTTTTCATGGAACTGCTTGGAGACTGCATCTTAGTTTAAAAACAAGGACATTTCTATTTGAAAATTGTTTCTTAATTTTCTTTTGTTTGTTTGTTTTTTGTTTTTTTAATTGTGATTTGGATGAAGATTTACAGAGCAAATTCACTTTCCATATAGCAGTTTACATATACTTTGTATCATGACATTGACCACAGTTTACCACAATGCAACAGCTCCCCTCCCACTTCCTCCCCATAG